>NC_091750.1:11500000-11802000 GCF_043380555.1 Nothobranchius furzeri
CCTCTCTCCTGGAGGCCCTCTGTCAGACCCAGTGTTGACATGTGGCAAGACGCTCCTCGGGGCGCGTCTTGCTTGGGCCTCTCTCCTGGAGGCCCTCAATCAGACCCAGTGTTGACACGTGGCAAGACGCTCCTCGGGGGACGTCTTGCTTGGGCCTCTCTCCTGGAGGCGCTCAGTCAGACCGAGTAGTGACATGTGGCATGACGCTCCTCGGGGCGCGTCTTGCTTGGGCCTCTCTCCTGGAGGCGCTCAGTCAGACCCAGTGGTGACATGTGGCAAGACACTCCTCGGGGCGCGTCTTGCTTGGGCCTCTCTCCTGGAGGCCCACTGTCAGACCCAGTGTACATTTGGCAAGACGCTCCTCGGGGCGCGTCTTGCTTGGGCCTCTCTCCTGGAGGCGCTCAGTCAGACCGAGTGCTGACATGTGGCAAGACGCTCCTCGGGGCGTGTCTTGCTTGGGCCTCTCTCCTGGAGGCCCTCAGTGAGACCCAGTGGTGACATATGGCAAGAAACTCCTCGGGGCGCGTGTTGCTTGGGCCTCTCTCCTGGAGGCCCTCTGTCAGACACAGTGTTGACATGTGGCAAGACACTCCTCGGGGCGCGTCTTGCTTGGGCCTCTCTCCTGGACGCGCTCAGTCAGACCCAGTGTTGACATGTGGCAAGACGCTCCTAGGGGCGCGTCTTGCTTGGGCCTCTCTCCTGGAGGCGCTCAGTAAGACCGAGTGCTGACATGTGGCAAGACACTCCTCGGGGCGCGTCTTGCTTGGGCCTCTCTCCTGGAGGCGCTCAGTCAGACCCAGTGGTGACATATGGCAAGACGCTCCTCGGGGCGCGTATTGCTTGGGCCTCTCACCTGGAGGCGCTCAGTCAGACCAAGTGCTGACATGTGGCAAGACGCTCCTCGGGGCGCGTCTTGCTTGGGCCTCTCTCCTGGAGGCGCTCAGTCAGACCTAGTGGTGACATGTGGCAAGACACTCCTCGGGGCGCGTCTTGCTTGGGCCTCTCTCCTGGAGGCCCGCTGTCAGACCCAGTGTACATCTGGCAAGACGCTCCTCGGGGCGCGTCTTGCTTGGGCCTCTCTCCTGGAGGCGCTCAGTCAGACAGAGTGCTGACATGTGGCAAGACGCTCCTTGGGGCGCGTGTTGCTTGGGCCTCTCTCCTGGAGGCACTCAGTCAGAACCAGAGGTGACATGTGGCAAGACGCTCCTTGGGGCGCGTCTTGCTTGGGCCTCTCTCCTGGAGGCCCTCAATCAGACACAGTGTTGACATGTGGAAAGACGCTCCTCGGGGCGCGTCTTGCTTGGGCCTCTCTCCTGGAGGCGCTCAGTCAGACCCAGTGGTGACATGTGGCAAGACGCTCCTTGGGGCGCATATTGCTTGGGCCTCTCTCCTGGAGGTGCTCAGTCAGACCCAGTGTTGACATGTGGCAAGACGCTCCTCGGGGCACGTCTTGCTTGGGTCTCTCTCCCGGAGGCGCTCAGTCAGACCCAGTGCTGACATGTGGCAAGACGCTACTCGGGGCAGGTCTTGCTTGGGCCTCTCTCCTGGAGGCGCTCAGTCAGACCCAGTGTTGACATGTGGCAAGACACTCCTCGGGGCGCGTCTTGCTTGGGCCTCTCTCCTGGAGGCGCTCAGTCAGACCCAGTGTTGATATGTTGCAAGACGCTCCTCGGGGCGCGTCTTACTTGGGCCTATCTCCTGGAGGCGCTCAGTCAGACCCAGTGGTGACATGTGGCAAGACGCTCCCCGGGCACGTCTTGCTTGGGCCTCTCTCCTTGAGGCCCTCTGTCAGACCCAGTGTTGACATGTGGCAAGACGCTCCTCGGGGCGCGTCTTGCTTGGGCTTCTCTCATTGAGGCCCTCAGTCAGACCCAGTGTTGACATGTGTCAAGAAGCTCCTCGGGGCGCGTCTTGCTTGGGCCTCTCTCCTGGAGGCGCTCAGTCAGACCCAGTGTTGACATGTGGCAAGACACTCCTCGGGGCGCGTCTTGCTTGGGCCTCTCTCCTGGAGGCCCTCTGTCAGACCCAGTGTTGACATGTGGCAAGACGCTCCTAGGGGCGCGTCTAGCTTGGCACTCTCTCCTGGAGGCGCTCAGTCAGACCGAGTGCTGACATGTGGCAAGACGCTCCTCGGGGCGCGTCTTGCTTGGGCCTCTCTCCTGGATGCGCTCAGTCAGACCCAGTGGTGACATATGGCAAGACGCTCCTCGGGGCGCATATTGCTTGGGCCTCTCTCCTGGAGGCCCTCTGTCAGACCCAGTGTTGACAAGTGTCAAGACACTCCTCGGGGCGCTTCTTGCTTGGTTCTCTCTCCTGGAGGCGCTCAGTCAGACCCATTGTTGACATGTGGCAAGACGCTCCTCGGGGCGCGTCTTGTTTGGGCTTCTCTCCTGGAGGCCCTCAGTCAGACCCATTGTTGACATGTGGCAAGACGCTCCTTGGGGCGCTTCTTGCTTTGGCCTCTCTCCTGGAGGCGCTCAGTCAGACCCAGTGTTGACATGAGGCAAGACGCTCCTCGGGGCGCGTCTTGCTTGGGCCTCTCTCCTGGAGGCGCTCAGTCAGACTCAGTGTTGACATGTGGCAAGACGCTCCTCGGGGCGCGTCTTGCTTGGGCCTCTCTCCTGGAGGCGCTCAGTCAGACCCAGTGTTGACATGTGGCAAGACGCTCCTCGGGGCGCGTCTTACTTGGGCCTCTCTCCTGGAGGCGCTCAGTCAGACCCAGTGTTGACATGTGGCACCACGCTCCTCGGGGCGCGTCTTGCTTGGGCCTCTCTCCTGGAGGCTCTCAGTCAGACCCAGTGGTGACATGTGGCAAGACGCTCCTCGGGGCGCGTCTTGCTTGGGCCTCTCTCCTGGAGGCGCTCAGTCAGACCGAGTGCTGACATGTGGCAAGACGCTCCTCGGGGCGCGTCTTGCTTGGGCTTCTCTCCTGGAGGCCCTCAGTCAGACCCATTGTTGACATGTGGCAAGACGCTCCTTGGGGCGCTTCTTGCTTTGGCCTCTCTCCTGGAGGTGCTCAGTCAGACCCAGTGTTGACATGTGGCAAGACGCTCCTCGGGGCATGTCTTGCTTGGGTCTCTCTCCCGGAGGCGCTCAGTCAGACCCAGTGTTGACATGTGGCAAGACGCTACTCGGGGCAGGTCTTGCTTGGGCCTCTCTCCTGGAGGCGCTCAGTCAGACCCAGTGTTGACATGTGGCAAGACACTCCTCGGGGCGCGTCTTGCTTGGGCCTCTCTCCTGGAGGCGCTCAGTCAGACCCAGTGGTGACATGTGGCAAGACGCTCCTCGGGGCGCGTCTTGCTTGGGCCTCTCTCCTGGAGGCGCTCAGTCAGACCGAGTGCTGACATGTGGCAAGACGCTCCTCGGGGCGCGTCTTGCTTGGGCCTCTCTCCTGGAGGCGCTCAGTCAGACCCGGTGGTGACATGTGGCAAGACACTCCTCGGGGCGCGTCTTGCTTGGGCCTCTCTCCTGGAGGCCCACTGTCAGACCCAGTGTACATGTGGCAAGATGCTCCTCGGGGCGCGTCTTGCTTGGGCCTCTCTCCTGGAGGCCCTCAGTCAGACCGAGTGCTGACATGTGGCAAGACGCTCCTCGGGGCGTGTCTTGCTTGGGCCTCTCTCCTGGAGGCGCTCAGTGAGACCCAGTGATGACATATGGCAAGAAACTCCTCGGGGCGCGTGTTGCTTGGGCCTCTCTCCTGGAGGCCCTCTGTCAGACACAGTGTTGACATGTGGCAAGACACTCCTCGGGGCGCGTCTTTCTTGGGCCTCTCTCCTGGAGGCGCTCAGTCAGACCCAGTGTTGACATGTGGCAAGACGCTCCTAGGGGCGCGTCTTGCTTGGGCCTCTCTCCTGGAGGCGCTCAGTAAGACCGAGTGCTTACATGTGGCAAGACACTCCTCGGGGCGCGTCTTGCTTGGGCCTCTCTCCTGGAGGCGCTCAGTCAGACCCAGTGGTGACATATGGCAAGATGCTCCTCGGGGCGCGTATTGCTTGGGCCTCTCACCTGGAGGCGCTCAGTCAGACCAAGTGCTGACATGTGGCAAGACGCTCCTCGGGGCGCGTCTTGCTTGGGCCTCTCTCCTGGAGGCGCTCAGTCAGACCCAGTGGTGACATATGGCAAGACGCTCCTCGGGGCGCGTCTTGCTTGGACCTCTCTCCTGGAGGCGCTCAGTCAGACCCATTGTTGACATGTGGCAAGACGCTCCTCGGGGCGCGTCTTGCTTGGGCCTCTCTCCTGGAGGCGCTCAGTCAGACCCAGTGTTGACATGTGGCAAGACGCTCCTCGGGGCGCGTCTTACTTGGGCCTCTCTCCTGGAGGCGCTCAGTCAGACCAAGTGGTGACATGTGGCAAGACGCTCCTCGGGGCGCGTCTTGCTTGGGCCTCTCTCCTGGAGGCGCTCAGTCAGACCGAGTGCTGACATGTGGCAAGACGCTCCTCGGGGCACGTATTGCTTGGGCCTCTCTCCTGGAGGCCCTCTGTCAGACCCAGTGTTGACATGTGGCAAGACGCTCCTTGGGGCGCGTCTTGCTTGGGCCTCTCTCCTGGAGGCCCTCAATCAGACCCAGTGTTGACACGTGGCAAGACACTCCTCGGGGCGCGTCTTGCTTGGGCCTCTCTCCTGGAGGCGCTCAGTCAGACCCAGTGGTGACATATGGCAAGACGCTCCTCGGGGCGCGTATTGCTTGGGCCTCTCACCTGGAGGCGCTCAGTCAGACCAAGTGCTGACATGTGGCAAGACGCTCCTCGGGGCGCGTCTTGCTTGGGCCTCTCTCCTGGAGGCGCTCAGTCAGACCCAGTGGTGACATATGGCAAGACGCTCCTCGGGGCGCGTCTTGCTTGGCCCTCTCTCCTGGAGGCGCTCAGTCAGACCCATTGTTGACATGTGGCAAGACGCTCCTCGGGCCGCGTCTTGCTTGGGCCTCTCTCCTGGAGGCGCTCAGTCAGACCCAGTGTTGACAAGTGGCAAGACGCTCCTCGGGGCACGTCTTGCTTGGGCCACTGTCAGACCCAGTGTACATGGGGCAAGACGCTCCTCGGGCTGCGTCTTGCTTGGGCCTCTCTCCTGGAGGCGCTCAGTCAGACCCAGTGTTGACAAGTGGCAAGACGCTCCTCGGGGCACGTCTTGCTTGGGCCTCTCTCCTGGAGGCGCTCAGTCAGACCCAGTGTTGACATGTGGCAAGACGCTCCTCGGGGCGCGTCTTGCTTGGGCCTCTCTCCTGATGGCGCTCAGTCAGACCCAGTGTTGACATGTGGAAATACGCTCCTCGGGGCGCGTCTTACTTGGGCCTCTCTCCTGGAGGCGCTCAGTCAGACCAAGTGGTGACATGTGGCAAGACGCTCCTCGGGGCGCGTCTTGCTTGGGCTTCTCTACTAGAGGCCCTTCAGTCAGACCCAGTGTTGACATGTGGCAAGACTCTCCTCGGGGCGCGTCTTGCTTGGGCCTCTCTCCTGGAGGCGCTCAGTCAGACCCAGTGTTGACATGTGGCAAGACGCTCCTCGGGGCGCGTCTTACTTGGGCCTCTCTCCTGGAGGCGCTCAGTCAGACCAACTGGTGACATGTGGCAAGACGCTCCTCGGGGCGCGTCTTGCTTGGACCTCTCTCCTGGAGGCGCTCAGTCAGACCCATTGTTGAAATGTGGCAAGACTCTCCTCGCGGCGCGTCTTGCTTGGGCCTCTCTCCTGGAGGCGCTCAGTCAGACCCAGTGTTGACATGTGGCAAGACGCTCCTCGGGGCGTGTCTTACTTGGGCTTCTCTCCTGGAGGCGCTCAGTCAGACCCAGTAGTGACATATGGCAAGACGCTCCTCGGGGCGCGTATTGCTTGGGCCTCTCACCTGGAGGCGCTCAGTCAGACCCAGTGTTGACAAGTGGCAAGACGCTCCTCGGGGCACATCTTGCTTGGGCCACTGTCAGACCCAGTGTACATGGGGCAAGACGCTCCTCGGGCCGCGTCTTGCTTGGGCCTCTCTCCTGGAGGCGCTCAGTCAGACCCAGTGTTGACAAGTGGCAAGACGCTCCTCGGGGCACGTCTTGCTTGGGCCTCTCTCCTGGAGGCGCTCAGTCAGACCCAGTGTTGACATGTGGCAAGACGCTCCTCGGGGCGCGTCTTGCTTGGGCCTCTCTCCTGGAGGCGCTCAGTCAGACCCAGTGTTGACATGTGGCAAGACGCTCCTCGGGGCGCGTCTTACATGGGCCTCTCTCCTGGAGGCGCTCAGTCAGACCAAGTGGTGACATGTGGCAAGACGCTCCTCGGGGCGCGTCTTGCTTGGGCTTTTCTACTGGAGGCCCTCAGTCAGACCAAGTGTTGACAAGTGTCAAGACACTCCTCGGGGCGCTTCTTGCTTGGGCCTCTCTCCTGGAGGCGCTCAGTCAGACCCATTGTTGACATGTGGCAAGACGCTCCTCGGGGCGCATCTTGCTTGGGCTTCTCTCCTGGAGGCCCTCAGTCAGACCCATTGTTGACATGTGGCAAGACGCTCCTCGGGGCGCTTTTGGCTTGGGCCTCTCTCCTGGAGGCGCTCAGTCAGACCCAGTGTTGACATGTGGCAAGATGCTCCTCGGGGCGCGTCTTGCTTGGGGATCTCTCCGGGAGGCGCTCAGTCAGACTCAGTGTTGACATGTGGCAAGACGCTCCCCGGGGCGCGTCTTGCTTGGGCCTCTCTCCTGGAGGCGCTCAGTCAGACCCAGTGTTGACATGTGGCAAGACGCTCCTCGGGGCGCGTCTTACTTGGGCCTCTCTCCTGGAGGCGCTCAGTCAGACCCAGTGTTGACATGTGGCAACACTCTCCTCGGGGCGCGTCTTGCTTGGGCCTCTCTCCTGGAGGCGCTCAGTCAGACCGAGTAGTGACATGTGGCATGACGCTCCTCGGGGCGCGTCTTGCTTGGGCCTCTCTCCTGGAGGCGCTCAGTCAGACCCAGTGGTGACATGTGGCAAGACACTCCTCGGGGCGCGTCTTGCTTGGGCCTCTCTCCTGGAGGCCCGCTGTCAGACCCAGTGTACATGTGGCAAGACGCTCCTCGGGGCGCGTATTAATTGGGCCTCTCTCCTGGAGGCGCTCAGTCGGACCGAGTGCTGACATGTGGCAAGACGCTCCTCGGGGCGCGTCTTGCTTGGGCCTCTCTCCTGGAGGCACTCAGTCAGAACCAGAGGTGACATGTGGCAAGACGCTCCTCGGGGCGCGTATTGCTTGGGCCTCTCTCCTGGAGGTGCTCAGTCAGACCCAGTGTTGACATGTGGCAAGACGCTCCTCGGGGCACGTCTTGCTTGGGTCTCTCTCCCGGAGGCGCTCAGTCAGACCCAGTGTTGACATGTGGCAAGACGCTCCTCGGGGCGCGTCTTGCTTGGGCTTCTCTCATGGAGGCCCTCAGTCAGACCCAGTGGTGACATGTGGCCAGACGCTCCTCGGGGCGCGTCTTGCTTGGGCCTCTCTCCTGGAGGCGCTCAGTCAGACCCAGTGTTGACATGTGGCAAGACACTCCTCGGGGCGCGTCTTGCTTGGGCCTCTCTCCTGGAGGCCCTCTGTCAGACCCAGTGTTGACATGTGGCAAGACGCTCCTCGGGGCGCTTCTTGCTTGGGCCTCTCTCCTGGAGGCGCTCAGTCAGACCCAGTGTTGACATGTGGCAAGACGCTCCTCGGGGCGCGTCTTGCTTGGGCTTCTCTCATGGAGGCCCTCAGTCAGACCCAGTGGTGACATGTGGCCAGACGCTCCTCGGGGCGCGTCTTGCTTGGGCCTCTCTCCTGGAGGCGCTCAGTCAGACCCAGTGTTGACATGTGGCAAGACGCTCCTCGGGGCGCGTCTTGCTTGGGCCTCTCTCCTGGAGGCCCTCTGTCAGACCCAGTGTTGACATTTGGCAAGACGCTCCTCGGGGCGCTTCTTGCTTGGGCCTCTCTCCTGGAGGCGCTCAGTCAGACCCAGTGTTGACATGTGGCAAGACGCTCCTCGGGGCGCGTCTTGCTTGGGCCTCTCTCCTGGAGGCGCTCAGTCAGACTCAGTGTTGACATGTGGCAAGACGCTCCTCGGGGCGCGTCTTGCTTGGGCCTCTCTCCTGGAGGCGCTCAGTCAGACCCAGTGTTGACATGTGGCAAGACGCTCCTCGGGGCGCGTCTTGCTTGGGCCTCTCTCCTGGAGGCGCTCAGTCAGACCCAGTGGTGACATGTGGCCAGACGCTCCTCGGGGCGCGTCTTGCTTGGGCCTCTCTCCTGGAGGCGCTCAGTCAGACCCAGTGTTGACATGTGGCAAGACACTCCTCGGGGCGCGTCTTGCTTGGGCCTCTCTCCTGGAGGCCCTCTGTCAGACCCAGTGTTGACATGTGGCAAGACGCTCCTCGGGGCGCTTCTTGCTTGGGCCTCTCTCCTGGAGGCGCTCAGTCAGACCCAGTGTTGACATGTGGCAAGACGCTCCTCGGGGCGCGTCTTGCTTGGGCCTCTCTCCTGGAGGCGCTCAGTCAGACTCAGTGTTGACATTTGGCAAGACGCTCCTCGGGGCGCGTCTTGCTTGGGCCTCTCTCCTGGAGGCGCTCAGTCAGACCCAGTGTTGACATGTGGCAAGACGCTCCTCGGGGCGCGTCTTACTTGGGCCTCTCTCCTGGAGGCGCTCAGTCAGACCCAGTGTTGACATGTGGCAACACGCTCCTCGGGGCGCGTCTTGCTTGGGCCTCTCTCCTGGAGGCTCTCAGTCAGACCCAGTGGTGACATGTGGCAAGATGCTCCTCGGGGCGCGTCTTGCTTGAGCCTCTCTCCTGGAGGCGCTCAGTCAGACCGAGTGCTGACATGTGGCAAGACGCTCCTAGGGGCGCGTCTTGCTTGGGCCTCTCTCCTGGAGGCGCTCAGTCAGACCCAGTGGTGACATGTGGCTAGACGCTCCTCGGGGCACGTATTGCTTGGGCCTTTCTCCTGGAGGCCCTCTGTCAGACCCAGTGTTGACATGTGGCAAGACGCTCCTCGGGGCGCGTCTTGCTTGGGCCTCTCTCCTGGAGGCCCTCAATCAGACCCAGTGTTGACACGTGGCAAGACGCTCCTCGGGGCACGTCTTGCTTGGGCCTCTCTCCTGGAGGCGCTCAGTCAGACCGAGTAGTGACATGTGGCATGACGCTCCTCGGGGCGCGTCTTGCTTGGGCCTCTCTCCTGGAGAAGCTCAGTCAGACCCAGTGGTGACATGTGGCAAGACACTCCTCGGAGCGCGTCTTGCTTGGGCCTCTCTCCTGGAGGCCCGCTGTCAGACCCAGTGTACATGTGGCAAGACGCTCCTCGGGGCGCGTCTTGCTTGGGCCTCTCTCCTGGAGGCGCTCAGTCAGACCGAGTGCTGAAATGTGGCAAGACGCTCCTCGGGGCGTGTCTTGCTTGGGCCTCTCTCCTGGAGGCGCTCAGTGAGACCCAGTGGTGACATATGGCAAGACACTCCTCGGGGCGAGTGTTGCTTGGGCCTCTCTCCTGGAGGCCCTCTGTCAGACACAGTGTTGACATGTGGCAAGACACTCCTCGGGGCGCGTCTTGCTTGGGCCTCTCTCCTGGAGGCGCTCAGTCAGACCCAGTGTTGACATGTGGCAAGACGCTCCTAGGGGCGCGTCTTGCTTGGCCCTCTCTCCTGGAGGCGCTCAGTAAGACCGAGTGCTGACATGTGGCAAGACACTCCTCGGGGCGCGTCTTGCTTGGGCCTCTCTCCTGGAGGCGCTCAGTCAGACCCAGTGGTGACATATGGCAAGACGCTCCTCGGGGCGCGTATTGCTTGGGCCTCTCACCTGGAGGCGATCAGTCAGACCAAGTGCTGACATGTGGCAAGACGCTCCACGGGGCGCGTCTTGCTTGGGCCTCTCTCCTGGAGGCGCTCAGTCAGACCCAGTGGTGACATATGGCAAGACGCTCCTCGGGGCACGTCTTGCTTGGGCCTCTCTCCTGGAGGCGCTCAGTAAGACCGAGTGCTGACATGTGGCAAGACACTCCTCGGGGCGCGTCTTGCTTGGGCCTCTCTCATGGAGGCGCTCAGTCAGACCCAGTGGTGACATGTGGCAAGACGCTCTTCGGGGCACGTCTTGCTTGGGCCTCTCTCCTGGAGGCGCTCAGTCAGACCCAGTGTTGACATGTGGCAAGACGCTCCTCGGGGCGCGTCTTGCTTGGGCCTCTCTCCTGGAGGCGCTCAGTCAGACCCAGTGTTGACATGTGGCAAGACGCTCCTCGGGGCGCGTCATACTTGGGCCTCTCTCCTGGAGGCGCTCAGTCAGACCAAGTGGTGACATGTGGCAAGACGCTCCTCGGGGCGCGTCTTGCTTGGGCCTCTCTCCTGGAGGCGCTCAGTCAGACCGAGTGCTGACATGTGGCAAGACGCTCCTCGGGGCACGTATTGCTTGGGCCTCTCTCCTGGAGGCCCTCTGTCAGACCCAGTGTTGACATGTGGCAAGACGCTCCTCGGGGCGCGTCTTGCTTGGGCCTCTCTCCTGGAGGCCCTCAATCAGACCCAGTGTTGACACGTGGCAAGACGCTCCTCGGGTGCGTATTGCTTGGGCCTCTCTCCTGGAGGCCCTCTGTCAGACCCAGTGTTGACACGTGGCAAGACACTCCTTGGGGCGTGTCTTGCTTGGGCTTCTCTCATGGAGGCCCTCAGTCAGACCCAGTGTTGACATGTGGCAAGACACTCCTCGGGGCGCGTCTTGCTTGGGCCTCTCTCCTGGAGGCTCTCAGTCAGACCCAGTGGTGACATGTGGCAAGACGCTCCTCGGGGGGCGTCTTGCTTGGGCCTCTCTCGGGGAGGCGCTCAGTCAGACCGAGTGGTGACATGTGGCAAGACGCTCCTCGGGGCGCGTCTTGCTTGGGCCTCTCTCCTGGAGGCGCTCAGTCAGACCGAGTGCTGACATGTGGCAAGACGCTCCTCGGGGCACGTATTGCTTGGGCCTCTCTCCTGGAGGCCCTCTGTCAGACCCAGTGTTGACATGTGGCAAGACGCTCCTCGGGGCGCGTCTTGCTTGGGCCTCTCTCCTGGAGGCCCTCAATCAGACCCAGTGTTGACACGTGGCAAGACGCTCCTCGGGGCGCGTATTGCTTGGGCCTCTCTCCTGGAGGCACTCAGTCAGACCCAGTGTTGACATGTGGCAAGACGCTCCTCGGGGCGCGTCTTGCTTGGGCCTCTCTCCTGGAGGCGCTCAGTCAGACTCAGTGTTGACATGTGGCAAGACGCTCCTCGGGGCGCGTGTTGCTTGGGCCTCTCTCCTGGAGGCGCTCAGTCAGACCCAGTGTTGACAAGTGGCAAGACGCTCCTCGGGGCGCGTCTTACTTGGGCCTCTCTCCTGGAGGCGCTCAGTCGGACCCAGTGTTGACATGTGGCACCACGCTCCTCGGGGCGCGTCTTGCTTGGGCCTCTCTCCTGGAGGCTCTCAGTCAGACCCAGTGGTGACATGTGGCAAGACGCTCCTCGGGGCGCGTCTTGCTTGGGCCTCTCTCCTGGAGGCGCTCAGTCAGACCGAGTGCTGATATGTGGCAAGACGCTCCTCGGGGCGCGTCTTGCTTGGGCCTCTCTCCTGGAGGCGCTCAGTCAGACCCAGTGGTGACATGTGGCTAGACGCTCCTCGGGGCACGTATTGCTTGGGCCTCTCTCCTGGAGGCCCTCTGTCAGACCCAGTGTTGACATGTGGCAAGACGCTCCTCGGGGCGCGTGTTGCTTGGGCCTCTCTCCTGGAGGCCCTCAATCAGACCCAGTGTTGACACGTGGCAAGACGCTCCTCGGGGGACGTCTTGCTTGGGCCTCTCTCCTGGAGGCGCTCAGTCAGACCGAGTAGTGACATGTGGCATGACGCTCCTCGGGGCGCGTCTTGCTTGGGCCTCTCTCCTGGAGGCGCTCAGTCAGACCCGGTGGTGACATGTGGCAAGACACTCCTCGGGGCGCGTCTTGCTTGGGCCTCTCTCCTGGAGGCCCACTGTCAGACCCAGTGTACATGTGGCAAGACGCTCCTCGGGGCGCGTCTTGCTTGGGCCTCTATCCTGGAGGCCCACTGTCAGACCCAGTGTACATGTGGCAAGACGCTCCTCGGGGCGCGTCTTGCTTGGGCCTCTATCCTGGAGGCGCTCAGTCAGACCGAGTGCTGATATGTGGCAAGACGCTCCTCGGGGCGCGTCTTGCTTGGGCCTCTCTCCTGGAGGCGCTCAGTCAGACCCAGTGGTGACATGTGGCTAGACGCTCCTCGGGGCACGTATTGCTTGGGCCTCTCTCCTGGAGGCCCTCTGTCAGACCCAGTGTTGACATGTGGCAAGACGCTCCTCGGGGCGCGTGTTGCTTGGGCCTCTCTCCTGGAGGCCCTCAATCAGACCCAGTGTTGACACGTGGCAAGACGCTCCTCGGGGGACGTCTTGCTTGGGCCTCTCTCCTGGAGGCGCTCAGTCAGACCGAGTAGTGACATGTGGCATGACGCTCCTCGGGGCGCGTCTTGCTTGGGCCTCTCTCCTGGAGGCGCTCAGTCAGACCCGGTGGTGACATGTGGCAAGACACTCCTCGGGGCGCGTCTTGCTTGGGCCTCTCTCCTGGAGGCCCACTGTCAGACCCAGTGTACATGTGGCAAGACGCTCCTCGGGGCGCGTCTTGCTTGGGCCTCTATCCTGGAGGCGCTCAGTCAGACCGAGTGCTGATATGTGGCAAGACGCTCCTCGGGGCGCGTCTTGCTTGGGCCTCTCTCCTGGAGGCGCTCAGTCAGACCCAGTGGTGACATGTGGCTAGACGCTCCTCGGGGCACGTATTGCTTGGGCCTCTCTCCTGGAGGCCCTCTGTCAGACCCAGTGTTGACATGTGGCAAGACGCTCCTCGGGGCGCGTCATACTTGGGCCTCTCTCCTGGAGGCGCTCAGTCAGACCAAGTGGTGACATGTGGCAAGACGCTCCTCGGGGCGCGTCTTGCTTGGGCCTCTCTCCTGGAGGCGCTCAGTCAGACCGAGTGCTGACATGTGGCAAGACGCTCCTCGGGGCACGTATTGCTTGGGCCTCTCTCCTGGAGGCCCTCTGTCAGACCCAGTGTTGACATGTGGCAAGACGCTCCTCGGGGCGCGTCTTGCTTGGGCCTCTCTCCTGGAGGCCCTCAATCAGACCCAGTGTTGACACGTGGCAAGACGCTCCTCGGGGTGCGTATTGCTTGGGCCTCTCTCCTGGAGGCCCTCTGTCAGACCCAGTGTTGACATGTGGCAAGACACTCCTTGGGGCGTGTCTTGCTTGGGCTTCTCTCATGGAGGCCCTCAGTCAGACCCAGTGTTGACATGTGGCAAGACACTCCTCGGGGCGCGTCTTGCTTGGGCCTCTCTCCTGGAGGCTCTCAGTCAGACCCAGTGGTGACATGTGGCAAGACGCTCCTCGGGGGGCGTCTTGCTTGGGCCTCTCTCGGGGAGGCGCTCAGTCAGACCGAGTGGTGACATGTGGCAAGACGCTCCTCGGGGCGCGTCTTGCTTGGGCCTCTCTCCTGGAGGCGCTCAGTCAGACCGAGTGCTGACATGTGGCAAGACGCTCCTCGGGGCACGTATTGCTTGGGCCTCTCTCCTGGAGGCCCTCTGTCAGACCCAGTGTTGACATGTGGCAAGACGCTCCTCGGGGCGCGTCTTGCTTGGGCCTCTCTCCTGGAGGCCCTCAATCAGACCCAGTGTTGACACGTGGCAAGACGCTCCTCGGGGCGCGTATTGCTTGGGCCTCTCTCCTGGAGGCACTCAGTCAGACCCAGTGTTGACATGTGGCAAGACGCTCCTCGGGGCGCGTCTTGCTTGGGCCTCTCTCCTGGAGGCGCTCAGTCAGACTCAGTGTTGACATGTGGCAAGACGCTCCTCGGGGCGCGTCTTGCTTGGGCCTCTCTCCTGGAGGCGCTCAGTCAGACCCAGTGTTGACAAGTGGCAAGACGCTCCTCGGGGCGCGTCTTACTTGGGCCTCTCTCCTGGAGGCGCTCAGTCAGACCCAGTGTTGACATGTGGCACCACGCTCCTCGGGGCGCGTCTTGCTTGGGCCTCTCTCCTGGAGGCTCTCAGTCAGACCCAGTGGTGACATGTGGCAAGACGCTCCTCGGGGCGCGTCTTGCTTGGGCCTCTCTCCTGGAGGCGCTCAGTCAGACCGAGTGCTGATATGTGGCAAGACGCTCCTCGGGGCGCGTCTTGCTTGGGCCTCTCTCCTGGAGGCGCTCAGTCAGACCCAGTGGTGACATGTGGCTAGACGCTCCTCGGGGCACGTATTGCTTGGGCCTCTCTCCTGGAGGCCCTCTGTCAGACCCAGTGTTGACATGTGGCAAGACGCTCCTCGGGGCGCGTGTTGCTTGGGCCTCTCTCCTGGAGGCCCTCAATCAGACCCAGTGTTGACACGTGGCAAGACGCTCCTCGGGGGACGTCTTGCTTGGGCCTCTCTCCTGGAGGCGCTCAGTCAGACCGAGTAGTGACATGTGGCATGACGCTCCTCGGGGCGCGTCTTGCTTGGGCCTCTCTCCTGGAGGCGCTCAGTCAGACCCGGTGGTGACATGTGGCAAGACACTCCTCGGGGCGCGTCTTGCTTGGGCCTCTCTCCTGGAGGCCCACTGTCAGACCCAGTGTACATGTGGCAAGACGCTCCTCGGGGCGCGTCTTGCTTGGGCCTCTATCCTGGAGGCCCACTGTCAGACCCAGTGTACATGTGGCAAGACGCTCCTCGGGGCGCGTCTTGCTTGGGCCTCTATCCTGGAGGCGCTCAGTCAGACCGAGTGCTGATATGTGGCAAGACGCTCCTCGGGGCGCGTCTTGCTTGGGCCTCTCTCCTGGAGGCGCTCAGTCAGACCCAGTGGTGACATGTGGCTAGACGCTCCTCGGGGCACGTATTGCTTGGGCCTCTCTCCTGGAGGCCCTCTGTCAGACCCAGTGTTGACATGTGGCAAGACGCTCCTCGGGGCGCGTGTTGCTTGGGCCTCTCTCCTGGAGGCCCTCAATCAGACCCAGTGTTGACACGTGGCAAGACGCTCCTCGGGGGACGTCTTGCTTGGGCCTCTCTCCTGGAGGCGCTCAGTCAGACCGAGTAGTGACATGTGGCATGACGCTCCTCGGGGCGCGTCTTGCTTGGGCCTCTCTCCTGGAGGCGCTCAGTCAGACCCGGTGGTGACATGTGGCAAGACACTCCTCGGGGCGCGTCTTGCTTGGGCCTCTCTCCTGGAGGCCCACTGTCAGACCCAGTGTACATGTGGCAAGACGCTCCTCGGGGCGCGTCTTGCTTGGGCCTCTATCCTGGAGGCGCTCAGTCAGACCGAGTGCTGATATGTGGCAAGACGCTCCTCGGGGCGCGTCTTGCTTGGGCCTCTCTCCTGGAGGCGCTCAGTCAGACCCAGTGGTGACATGTGGCTAGACGCTCCTCGGGGCACGTATTGCTTGGGCCTCTCTCCTGGAGGCCCTCTGTCAGACCCAGTGTTGACATGTGGCAAGACGCTCCTCGGGGCGCGTGTTGCTTGGGCCTCTCTCCTGGAGGCCCTCAATCAGACCCAGTGTTGACACGTGGCAAGACGCTCCTCGGGGGACGTCTTGCTTGGGCCTCTCTCCTGGAGGCGCTCAGTCAGACCGAGTAGTGGCATGTGGCATGACGCTCCTCGGGGCGCGTCTTGCTTGGGCCTCTCTCCTGGAGGCGCTCAGTCAGACCCGGTGGTGACATGTGGCAAGACACTCCTCGGGGCGCGTCTTGCTTGGGCCTCTCTCCTGGAGGCCCACTGTCAGACCCAGTGTACATGTGGCAAGACGCTCCTCGGGGCGCGTCTTGCTTGGGCCTCTATCCTGGAGGCGCTCAGTCAGACCGAGTGCTGACATGTGGCAAGACGCTCCTCGGGGCGTGTCTTGCTTGGGCCTCTCTCCTGGAGGCGCTCAGTGAGACCCAGTGGTGACATATGGCAAGAAACTCCTCGGGGCGCGTGTTGCTTGGGCCTCTCTCCTGGAGGCCCTCTGTCAGACACAGTGTTGACATGTGGCAAGACACTCCTCGGGGCGCGTCTTGCTTGGGCCTCTCTCCTGGAGGCGCTCAGTCAGACCCAGTGTTGACATGTGGCAAGACGCTCCTAGGGGCGCGTCTTACTTGGGCCTCTCTCCTGGAGGCGCTCAGTAAGACCGAGTGCTTACATGTGGCAAGACACTCCTCGGGGCGCGTCTTGCTTGGGCCTCTCTCCTGGAGGCGCTCAGTCAGACCCAGTGGTGACATATGGCAAGACGCTCCTCGGGGCGCGTATTGCTTGGGCCTCTCACCTGGAGGCGCTCAGTCAGACCAAGTGCTGACATGTGGCAAGACGCTCCTCGGGGCGCGTCTTGCTTGGGCCTCTCTCCTGGAGGCGCTCAGTCAGACCCAGTGGTGACATATGGCAAGACGCTCCTCGGGGCGCGTCTTGCTTGGACCTCTCTCCTGGAGGCGCTCAGTCAGACCCATTGTTGACATGTGGCAAGACTCTCCTCGGGGCGCGTCTTGCTTGGGCCTCTCTCCTGGAGGCGCTCAGTCAGACCCAGTGTTGACATGTGGCAAGACGCTCCTCGGGGCGCGTCTTACTTGGGCCTCTCTCCTGGAGGCGCTCAGTCAGACCGAGTGCTGACATGTGGCAAGACGCTCCTCGGGGCACGTATTGCTTGGGCCTCTCTCCTGGAGGCCCTCTGTCAGACCCAGTGTTGACATGTGGCAAGACGCTCCTTGGGGCGCGTCTTGCTTGGGCCTCTCTCCTGGAGGCCCTCAATCAGACCCAGTGTTGACATGTGGCAAGACACTCCTCGGGGCGCGTCTTGCTTGGGCCTCTCTCCTGGAGGCGCTCAGTCAGACCCAGTGGTGACATATGGCAAGACGCTCCTCGGGGCGCGTATTGCTTGGGCCTCTCACCTGGAGGCGCTCAGTCAGACCAAGTGCTGACATGTGGCAAGACGCTCCTCGGGGCGCGTCTTGCTTGGGCCTCTCTCCTGGAGGCGCTCAGTCAGACCCAGTGGTGACATATGGCAAGACGCTCCTCGGGGCGCGTCTTGCTTGGGCCTCTCTCCTGGAGGCGCTCAGTCAGACCCATTGTTGACATGTGGCAAGACGCTCCTCGGGCCGCGTCTTGCTTGGGCCTCTCTCCTGGAGGCGCTCAGTCAGAACCAGTGTTGACAAGTGGCAAGACGCTCCTCGGGGCACGTCTTGCTTGGGCCACTGTCAGACCCAGTGTACATGGGGCAAGACGCTCCTCGGGCCGCGTCTTGCTTGGGCCTCTCTCCTGGAGGCGCTCAGTCAGACCCAGTGTTGACAAGTGGCAAGACGCTCCTCGGGGCACGTCTTGCTTGGGCCTCTCTCCTGGAGGCGCTCAGTCAGACCCAGTGTTGACATGTGGCAAGACGCTCCTCGGGGCGCGTCTTGCTTGGGCCTCTCTCCTGACGGCGCTCAGTCAGACCCAGTGTTGACATGTGGCAATACGCTCCTCGGGGCGCGTCTTACTTGGGCCTCTCTCCTGGAGGCGCTCAGTCAGACCAAGTGGTGACATGTGGCAAGACGCTCCTCGGGGCGCGTCTTGCTTGGGCTTCTCTACTGGAGGCCCTCAGTCAGACCCAGTGTTGACATGTGGCAAGACTCTCCTCGGGGCGCGTCTTGCTTGGGCCTCTCTCCTGGAGGCGCTCAGTCAGACCCAGTGTTGACATGTGGCAAGACGCTCCTCGGGGCGCGTCTTACTTGGGCCTCTCTCCTGGAGGCGCTCAGTCAGACCAAGTGGTGACATGTGGCAAGACGCTCCTCGGGGCGCGTCTTGCTTGGACCTCTCTCCTGGAGGCGCTCAGTCAGACCCATTGTTGACATGTGGCAAGACTCTCCTCGGGGCGCGTCTTGCTTGGGCCTCTCTCCTGGAGGCGCTCAGTCAGACCCAGTGTTGACATGTGGCAAGACGCTCCTCGGGGCGCGTCTTACTTGGGCTTCTCTCCTGGAGGCGCTCAGTCAGACCAAGTGGTGACATGTGGCAAGACGCTCCTCGGGGCGCGTCTTGCTTGGGCCTCTCTCCTGGAGGCGCTCAGTCAGACCGAGTGCTGACATGTGGCAAGACGCTCCTCGGGGCACGTATTGCTTGGGCCTCTCTCCTGGAGGCCCTCTGTCAGACCCAGTGTTGACATGTGGCAAGACGCTCCTCGGGGCGCGTCTTGCTTGGGCCTCTCTCCTGGAGGCCCTCAATCAGACCCAGTGTTGACACGTGGCAAGACACTCCTCGGGGCGCGTCTTGCTTGGGCCTCTCTCCTGGAGGCGCTCAGTCAGACCCAGTGGTGACATATGGCAAGACGCTCCTCGGGGCGCGTATTGCTTGGGCCTCTCACCTGGAGGCGCTCAGTCAGACCAAGTGCTGACATGTGGCAAGACGCTCCTCGGGGCGCGTCTTGCTTGGGCCTCTCTCCTGGAGGCGCTCAGTCAGACCCAGTGGTGACAAGTGGCAAGACGCTCCTCGGGGCACATCTTGCTTGGGCCACTGTCAGACCCAGTGTACATGGGGCAAGACGCTCCTCGGGCCGCGTCTTGCTTGGGCCTCTCTCCTGGAGGCGCTCAGTCAGACCCAGTGTTGACAAGTGGCAAGACGCTCCTCGGGGCACGTCTTGCTTGGGCCTCTCTCCTGGAGGCGCTCAGTCAGACCCAGTGTTGACATGTGGCAAGACGCTCCTCGGGGCGCGTCTTGCTTGGGCCTCTCTCCTGGAGGCGCTCAGTCAGACCCAGTGTTGACATGTGGCAAGACGCTCCTCGGGGTGCGTCTTACTTGGGCCTCTCTCCTGGAGGCGCTCAGTCAGACCAAGTGGTGACATGTGGCAAGACGCTCCTCGGGGCACGTCTTGCTTGGGCTTTTCTACTGGAGGCCCTCAGTCAGACCCAGTGTTGACAAGTGTCAAGACACTCCTCGGGGCGCTTCTTGCTTGGGCCTCTCTCCTGGAGGCGCTCAGTCAGACCCATTGTTGACATGTGGCAAGACGCTCCTCGGGGCGCGTCTTGCTTGGGCTTCTCTCCTGGAGGCCCTCAGTCAGACCCATTGTTGACATGTGGCAAGACGCTCCTCGGGGCGCTTTTGGCTTGGGCCTCTCTCCTGGAGGCGCTCAGTCAGACCCAGTGTTGACATGTGGCAAGACGCTCCTCGGGGCGCGTCTTGCTTGGGCCTCTCTCCTGGAGGCGCTCAGTCAGACTCAGTGTTGACATGTGGCAAGACGCTCCCCGGGGCGCGTCTTGCTTGGGCCTCTCTCCTGGAGGCGCTCAGTCAGACCCAGTGTTGACATGTGGCAAGACGCTCCTCGGGGCGCGTCTTACTTGGGCCTCTCTCCTGGAGGCGCTCAGTCAGACCCAGTGTTGACATGTGGCAACACGCTCCTCGGGGCGCGTCTTGCTTGGGCCTCTCTCCTGGAGGCTCTTAGTCAGACCCAGTGGTGACATGTGGCAAGACGCTCCTCAGGGCGCATCTTGCTTGGGCCTCTCTCCTGGAGGCCCTCAATCACACCCAGTGTTGACACGTGGCAAGACGCTCCTTGGGGCGCGTCTTGCTTGGGCCTCTCTCCTGGAGGCGCTCAGTCAGACCGAGTAGTGACACGTGGCATGACGCTCCTCGGGGCGCGTCTTGCTTGGGCCTCTCTCCTGGAGGCGCTCAGTCAGACCCAGTGGTGACATGTGGCAAGACACTCCTCGGGGCGCGTCTTGCTTGGGCCTCTCTCCTGGAGGCCCGCTGTCAGACCCAGTGTACATGTGGCAAGACGCTCCTCGGGGCGCGTATTGCTTGGGCCTCTCTCCTGGAGGCGCTCAGTCAGAACCAGAGGTGACATGTGGCAAGACGCTCCTCGGGGCGCGTATTGCTTGGGCCTCTCTCCTGGAGGTGCTCAGTCAGACCCAGTGTTGACATGTGGCAAGACGCTCCTCGGGGCACGTCTTGCTTGGGCCTCTCTCCTGGAGGCACTCAGTCAGAACCAGAGGTGACATGTGGCAAGACGCTCCTCGGGGCGCGTATTGCTTGGGCCTCTCTCCTGGAGGTGCTCAGTCAGACCCAGTGTTGACATGTGGCAAGACGCTCCTCGGGGCACGTCTTGCTTGGGTCTCTCTCCCGGAGGCGCTCAGTCAGACCCAGTGTTGACATGTGGCAAGACGCTCCTCGGGGCGCGTCTTGCTTGGGCTTCTCTCATGGAGGCCCTCAGTCAGACCCAGTGGTGACATGTGGCCAGACGCTCCTCGGGGCGCGTCTTGCTTGGGCCTCTCTCCTGGAGGCGCTCAGTCAGACCCAGTGTTGACATGTGGCAAGACACTCCTCGGGGCGCGTCTTGCTTGGGCCTCTCTCCTGGAGGCCCTCTGTCAGACCCAGTGTTGACATGTGGCAAGACGCTCCTCGGGGCGCTTCTTGCTTGGGCCTCTCTCCTGGAGGCCCTCAGTCAGACCCAGTGTTGACATGTGGCAAGACGCTCCTCGGGGCGCGTCTTGCTTGGGCTTCTCTCATGGAGGCCCTCAGTCAGACCCAGTGGTGACATGTGGCCAGACGCTCCTCGGGGCGCGTCTTGCTTGGGCCTCTCTCCTGGAGGCGCTCAGTCAGACCCAGTGTTGACATGTGGCAAGACACTCCTCGGGGCGCGTCTTGCTTGGGCCTCTCTCCTGGAGGCCCTCTGTCAGACCCAGTGTTGACATTTGGCAAGACGCTCCTCGGGGCGCTTCTTGCTTGGGCCTCTCTCCTGGAGGCGCTCAGTCAGACCCAGTGTTGACATGTGGCAAGACGCTCCTCGGGGCGCGTCTTGCTTGGGCCTCTCTCCTGGAGGCGCTCAGTCAGACTCAGTGTTGACATGTGGCAAGACGCTCCTCGGGGCGCGTCTTGCTTGGGCCTCTCTCCTGGAGGCGCTCAGTCAGACCCAGTGTTGACATGTGGCAAGACGCTCCTCGGGGCGCGTCTTACTTGGGCCTCTCTCCTGGAGGCGCTCAGTCAGACCCAGTGTTGACATGTGGCAACACGCTCCTCGGGGCGCGTCTTGCTTGGGCCTCTCTCCTGGAGGCTCTCAGTCAGACCCAGTGGTGACATGTGGCAAGATGCTCCTCGGGGCGCGTCTTGCTTGGGCCTCTCTCCTGGAGGCGCTCAGTCAGACCGAGTGCTGACATGTGGCAAGACGCTCCTCGGGGCGCGTCTTGCTTGGGCCTCTCTCCTGGAGGCGCTCAGTCAGACCCAGTGGTGACATGTGGCTAGACGCTCCTCGGGGCACGTATTGCTTGGGCCTCTCTCCTGGAGGCCCTCTGTCAGACCCAGTGTTGACATGTGGCAAGACGCTCCTCGGGGCGCGTCTTGCTTGTTCCTCTCTCCTGGAGGCCCTCAATCAGACCCAGTGTTGACACGTGGCAAGACGCTCCTCGGGGCACGTCTTGCTTGGGCCTCTCTCCTGGAGGCGCTCAGTCAGACCGAGTAGTGACATGTGGCATGACGCTCCTCGGGGCGCGTCTTGCTTGGGCCTCTCTCCTGGAGGCGCTCAGTCAGACCCAGTGGTGACATGTGGCAAGACACTCCTCGGGGTGCGTCTTGCTTGCGCCTCTCTCCTGGAGGCCCGCTGTCAGACCCAGTGTACATGTGGCAAGACGCTCCTCGGGGCGCGTCTTGCTTGGGCCTCTCTCCTGGAGGCGCTCAGTCAGACCGAGTGCTGAAATGTGGCAAGACGCTCCTCGGGGCGTGTCTTGCTTGGGCCTCTCTCCTGGAGGCGCTCAGTGAGACCCAGTGGTGACATATGGCAAGACACTCCTCGGGGTGAGTGTTGCTTGGGCCTCTCTCCTGGAGGCCCTCTGTCAGACACAGTGTTGACATGTGGCAAGACACTCCTCGGGGCGCGTCTTGCTTGGGCCTCTCTCCTGGAGGCGCTCAGTCAGACCCAGTGTTGACATGTGGCAAGACGCTCCTAGGGGCGCGTCTTGCTTGGCCCTCTCTCCTGGAGGCGCTCAGTAAGACCGAGTGCTGACATGTGGCAAGACACTCCTCGGGGCGCGTCTTGCTTGGGCCTCTCTCCTGGAGGCGCTCAGTCAGACCCAGTGGTGACATATGGCAAGACGCTCCTCGGGGCGTGTATTGCTTGGGCCTCTCACCTGGAGGCGCTCAGTCAGACCAAGTGCTGACATGTGGCAAGACGCTCCTCGGGGCGCGTCTTGCTTGGGCCTCTCTCCTGGAGGCGCTCAGTCAGACCCATTGTTGACATGTGGCAAGACGCTCCTCGGGCCGCGTCTTGCTTGGGCCTCTCTCCTGGAGGCGCTCAGTCAGACACAGTGTTGACATGTGGCAAGACGCTCTTCGGGGCACGTCTTGCTTGGGCCTCTCTCCTGGAGGCGCTCAGTCAGACCCAGTGTTGACATGTGGCAAGACGCTCCTCGGGGCGCGTCTTGCTTGGGCCTCTCTCCTGGAGGCGCTCAGTCAGACCCAGTGTTGACATGTGGCAAGACGCTCCTCGGGGCGCGTCTTACTTGGGCCTCTCTCCTGGAGGCGCTCAGTCAGACCAAGTGGTGACATGTGGCAAGACGCTCCTCGGGGCGCGTCTTGCTTGGGCCTCTCTCCTGGAGGCGCTCAGTCAGACCGAGTGCTGACATGTGGCAAGACGCTCCTCGGGGCACGTATTGCTTGGGCCTCTCTCCTGGAGGCCCTCTGTCAGACCCAGTGTTGACATGTGGCAAGACGCTCCTCGGGGCGCGTCTTGCTTGGGCCTCTCTCCTGGAGGCCCTCAATCAGACCCAGTGTTGACACGTGGCAAGACGCTCCTCAGGGTGCGTATTGCTTGGGCCTCTCTCCTGGAGGCCCTCTTTCAGACCCAGTGTTGACATGTGGCAAGACACTCCTTGGGGCGTGTCTTGCTTGGGCTTCTCTCATGGAGGCCCTCAGTCAGACCCAGTGTTGACATGTGGCAAGACACTCCTCGGGGCGCGTCTTGCTTGGGCCTCTCTCCTGGAGGCTCTCAGTCAGACCCAGTGGTGACATGTGGCAAGACGCTCCTCGGGGGGCGTCTTGCTTGGGCCTCTCTCCTGGAGGCGCTCAGTCAGACCGAGTGGTGACATGTGGCAAGACGCTCCTCGGGGCGCGTCTTGCTTGGGCCTCTCTCCTGGAGGCGCTCAGTCAGACCCAGTGTTGACACGTGGCAAGACGCTCCTCGGGGCGCGTATTGCTTGGGCCTCTCTCCTGGAGGCCCTCTGTCAGACCCAGTGTTGACATGTGGCAAGACACTCCTCGGGGCGCGTCTTGCTTGGGCTTCTCTCATGGAGGCCCTCAGTCAGACCCAGTGTTGACATGTGGCAAGACACTCCTCGGGGCGCGTCTTGCTTGGGCTTCTCTCATGGAGGCCCTCAGTCAGACCCAGTGTTGACAAGTGTCAAGACACTCCTCGGGGCGCTTCTTGCTTGGGCCTCTCTCCTGGAGGCGCTCAGTCAGACCCATTGTTGACATGTGGCAAGACGCTCCTCGGGGCGCGTCTTGCTTGGGCTTCTCTACTGGAGGCCCTCAGTCAGACCCAGTGTTGACAAGTGTCAAGACACTCCTCGGGGCGCTTCTTGCTTGGTCCTCTCTCCTGGAGGCGCTCAGTCAGACCCAGTGTTGACATGTGGCAAGACGCTCCTCGGGGCGCGTCTTGCTTGGGCTTCTCTCCTGGAGGCCCTCAGTCAGACCCATTGTTGACATGTGGCAAGACGCTCCTCGGGGCGCTTCTTGCTTGGGCCTCTCTCCTGGAGGGGCTCAGTCAGACCCAGTGTTGACATGTGGCAAGACTCTCCTCTGGGCGCATCTTGCTTGGGCCTCTCTCCTGGAGGCGCTCAGTCAGACTCAGTGTTGACATGTGGCAAGACGCTCCTCGGGGCGCGTCTTGCTTGGGCCTCTCTCTTGGAGGCGCTCAGTCAGACCCAGTGTTGACATGTGGCAAGACGCTCCTCGGGGCGCATCTTACTTGGGCCTCTCTCCTGGAGGCGCTCAGTCAGACCCAGTGTTGACATGTGGCAACACGCTCCTCGGGGCGCGTCTTGCTTGGGCCTCTCTCCTGGAGGCTCTCAGTCAGACCCAGTGGTGACATGTGGCAAGACGCTCCTCGGGGTGCGTCTTGCTTGGGCCTCTCTCCTGGAGGCGCTCAGTCAGACGGAGTGCTGACATGTGGCAAGACGCTCCTCGGGGCGCATCTTGCTTGGGCCTCTCTCCTGGAGGCGCTCAGTCAGACCCAGTGGTGACATGTGGCTAGACGCTCCTCGGGGCACGTATTGCTTGGGCCTCTCTCCTGGAGGCCCTCTGTCAGACCCAGTGTTGACATGTGGCAAGACGCTCCTCAGGGCGCGTCTTGCTTGGGCCTCTCTCCTGGAGGCCCTCAATCAGACCCAGTGTTGACACGTGGCAAGACGCTGCTCGGGGCGCGTCTTGCTTGGGCCTCTCTCCTGGAGGCACTCAGTCAGACCGAGTAGTGACATGTGGCATGACTCTCCTCGGGGCGCGTCTTGCTTGGGCCTCTCTCCTGGAGGCGCTCAGTCAGACCCAGTGGTGACATGTGGCAAGACACTCCTCGGGGTGCGTCTTGCTTGGGCCTCTCTCCTGGAGGCCCGCTGTCAGACCCAGTGTACATGTGGCAAGACGCTCCTCGGGGCGCGTCTTGCTTGGGCCTCTCTCCTGGAGGCGCTCAGTCGGACCGAGTGCTGACATGTGGCAAGACGCTCCTCGGGGCGCGTCTTGCTTGGGCCTCTCTCCTGGAGGCACTCAGTCAGAAACAGAGGTGACATGTGGCAAGACGCTCCTCGGGGCGCGTATTGCTTGGGCCTCTCTCCTGGAGGTGCTCAGTCAGACACAGTGTAGACATGTGGCAAGACGCTCCTCGGGGCGCGTCTTGCTTGGGTCTCTCTCCCGGAGGCGCTCAGTCAGACCCAGTGTTGACATGTGGCAAGACGCTCCTCGGGGCGCGTCTTGCTTGGGCTTCTCTCATGGAGGCCCTCAGTCAGACCCAGTGGTGACATGTGGCAAGACGCTCCTCGGGGCGCGTCTTGCTTGGGCCTCTCTCCTGGAGGCGCTCAGTCAGACCCAGTGTTGACATGTGGCAAGACGCTCCTCGGGGCGCGTCTTGCTTGGGCCTCTCTCCTGGAGGCCCTCTGTCAGACCCAGTGTTGACATGTGGCAAGACGCTCCTCGGGGCGCTTCTTGCTTGGGCCTCTCTCCTGGAGGCGCTCAGTCAGACCCAGTGTTGACATGTGGCAAGACGCTCCTCGGGGCGCGTCTTGCTTGGGCCTCTCTCCTGGAGGCGCTCAGTCAGACTCAGTGTTGACATGTGGCAAGACGCTCCTCGGGGCGCGTCTTGCTTGGGCCTCTCTCCTGGAGGCGCTCAGTCAGACCCAGTGTTGACATGTGGCAACACGCTCCTCGGGGCGCGTCTTGCTTGGGCCTCTCTCCTGGAGGCGCTCAGTCAGACCGAGTGCTGACATGTGGCAAGACGCTCCTCGGGGCGCGTCTTGCTTGGGCCTCTCTCCTGGAGGCTCTCAGTCAGACCCAGTGGTGACATGTGGCAAGATGCTCCTCGGGGCGCGTCTTGCTTGGGCCTCTCTCCTGGAGGCGCTCAGTCAGACCGAGTGCTGACATGTGGCAAGACGCTCCTCGGGGCGCGTCTTGCTTGGGCCTCTCTCCTGGAGGCGCTCAGTCAGACCCAGTGGTGACATGTGGCTAGACGCTCCTCGGGGCACGTATTGCTTGGGCCTCTCTCCTGGAGGCACTCTGTCAGACCCAGTGTTGACATGTGGCAAGACAATCCTCGGGGCGCGTCTTGCTTGGGCCTCTCTCCTGGAGGCGCTCAGTCAGACCCAGTGTTGACATGTGGCAAGACGCTCCTCGGGGCGCGTCTTGCTTGGGCCTCTCTCCTGGAGGCCCTCTGTCAGACCCAGTGTTGACATGTGGCAAGACGCTCCTCGGGGCGCTTCTTGCTTGGGCCTCTCTCCTGGAGGCGCTCAGTCAGACCCAGTGTTGACATGTGGCAAGACGCTCCTCGGGGCGCGTCTTGCTTGGGCCTCTCTCCTGGAGGCGCTCAGTCAGACTCAGTGTTGACATGTGGCAAGACGCTCCTCGGGGCGCGTCTTGCTTGGGCCTCTCTCCTGGAGGCGCTCAGTCAGACCCAGTGTTGACATGTGGCAAGACGCTCCTCGGGGCGCGTCTTGCTTGGACCTCTCTCCTGGAGGCGCTCAGTCAGACCGAGTGCTGACATGTGGCAAGACGCTCCTCGGGGCGCGTCTTGCTTGGGCCTCTCTCCTGGAGGCTCTCAGTCAGACCCAGTGGTGACATGTGGCAAGATGCTCCTCGGGGCGCGTCTTGCTTGGGCCTCTCTCCTGGAGGCGCTCAGTCAGACCGAGTGCTGACATGTGGCAAGACGCTCCTCGGGGCGCGTCTTGCTTGGGCCTCTCTCCTGGAGGCGCTCAGTCAGACCCAGTGGTGACATGTGGCTAGACGCTCCTCGGGGCACGTATTGCTTGGGCCTCTCTCCTGGAGGCACTCTGTCAGACCCAGTGTTGACATGTGGCAAGACAATCCTCGGGGCGCGTCTTGCTTGGGCCTCTCTCCTGGAGGCCCTCAATCAGACCCAGTGTTGACACGTGGCAAGACGCTCCTCGGGGCACGTCTTGCTTGGGCCTCTCTCCTAGAGGCGCTCAGTCAGACCGAGTAGTGACATGTGGCAAGACGCTCCTCGGGGCGCGTCTTGCTTGGGCCTCTCTCCTGGAGGCGCTCAGTCAGACCCAGTGGTGACATGTGGCAAGACACTCCTCGGGGCGCGTCTTGCTTGGGCCTCTCTCCTGGAGGCCCGCTGTCAGACCCAGTGTACATGTGGCAAGACGCTTCTCGGGGCGCGTCTTGCTTGGGCCTCTCTCCTGGAGGCGCTCAGTCAGACCGAGTGCTGAAATGTGGCAAGACGCTCCTTGGGGCGTGTCTTGCTTGGGTCTCTCTCCTGGAGGCGCTCAGTGAGACCCAGTGGTGACATATGGCAAGACACTCCTCGGGGCGCGTGTTGCTTGGGCCTCTCTCCTGGAGGCCCTCTGTCAGACACAGTGTTGACATGTGGCAAGACACTCCTCGGGGCGCGTCTTGCTTGGGCCTCTCTCCTGGAGGCGCTCAGTCGGACCGAGTGCTGACATGTGGCAAGACGCTCCTCGGGGCGCGTCTTGCTTGGGCCTCTCTCCTGGAGGCACTCAGTCAGAAACAGAGGTGACATGTGGCAAGACGCTCCTCGGGGCGCGTCTTGCTTGGGCCTCTCTCCTGGAGGCACTCAGTCAGACCGAGTAGTGACATGTGGCATGACTCTCCTCGGGGCGCGTCTTGCTTGGGCCTCTCTCCTGGAGGCGCTCAGTCAGACCCAGTGGTGACATGTGGCAAGACACTCCTCGGGGCGCGTCTTGCTTGGGCCTCTCTCCTGGAGGCCCGCTGTCAGACCCAGTGTACATGTGGCAAGACGCTCCTCGGGGCGCGTCTTGCTTGGGCCTCTCTCCTGGAGGCGCTCAGTCGGACCGAGTGCTGACATGTGGCAAGACGCTCCTCGGGGCGCATCTTGCTTGGGCCTCTCTCCTGGAGGCACTCAGTCAGAAACAGAGGTGACATGTGGCAAGACGCTCCTCGGGGCGCGTATTGCTTGGGCCTCTCTCCTGGAGGTGCTCAGTCAGACACAGTGTAGACATGTGGCAAGACGCTCCTCGGGGCGCGTCTTGCTTGGGTCTCTCTCCCGGAGGCGCTCAGTCAGACCCAGTGTTGACATGTGGCAAGACGCTCCTCGGGGCGCGTCTTGCTTGGGCTTCTCTCATGGAGGCCCTCAGTCAGACCCAGTGGTGACATGTGGCAAGACGCTCCTCGGGGCGCGTCTTGCTTGGGCCTCTCTCCTGGAGGCGCTCAGTCAGACCCAGTGTTGACATGTGGCAAGACGCTCCTCGGGGCGCGTCTTGCTTGGGCCTCTCTCCTGGAGGCCCTCTGTCAGACCCAGTGTTGACATGTGGCAAGACGCTCCTCGGGGCGCTTCTTGCTTGGGCCTCTCTCCTGGAGGCGCTCAGTCAGACCCAGTGTTGACATGTGGCAAGACGCTCCTCGGGGCGCGTCTTGCTTGGGCCTCTCTCCTGGAGGCGCTCAGTCAGACCCAGTGTTGACATGTGGCAAGACGCTCCTCGGGGCGCGTCTTGCTTGGGCTTCTCTCATGGAGGCCCTCAGTCAGACCCAGTGGTGACATATGGCAAGACGCTCCTCGGGGCGCGTCTTGCTTGGGCCTCTCTCCTGGAGGCGCTCAGTCAGACCCAGTGTTGACATGTGGCAAGACGCTCCTCGGGGCGCGTCTTGCTTGGGCCTCTCTCCTGGAGGCCCTCTGTCAGACCCAGTGTTGACATGTGGCAAGACGCTCCTCGGGGCGCTTCTTGCTTGGGCCTCTCTCCTGGAGGCGCTCAGTCAGACCCAGTGTTGACATGTGGCAAGACGCTCCTCGGGGCGCGTCTTGCTTGGGCCTCTCTCCTGGAGGCGCTCAGTCAGACTCAGTGTTGACATGTGGCAAGACGCTCCTCGGGGCGCGTCTTGCTTGGGCCTCTCTCCTGGAGGCGCTCAGTCAGACCCAGTGTTGACATGTGGCAAGACGCTCCTCGGGGCGCGTCTTGCTTGGGCCTCTCTCCTGGAGGCGCTCAGTCAGACCGAGTGCTGATATGTGGCAAGACGCTCCTCGGGGCGCGTCTTGCTTGGGCCTCTCTCCTGGAGGCTCTCAGTCAGACCCAGTGGTGACATGTGGCAAGATGCTCCTCGGGGCGCGTCTTGCTTGGGCCTCTCTCCTGGAGGCGCTCAGTCAGACCGAGTGCTGACATGTGGCAAGACGCTCCTCGGGGCGCGTCTTGCTTGGGCCTCTCTCCTGGAGGCGCTCAGTCAGACCCAGTGGTGACATGTGGCTAGACGCTCCTCGGGGCACGTATTGCTTGGGCCTCTCTCCTGGAGGCACTCTGTCAGACCCAGTGTTGACATTTGGCAAGACAATCCTCGGGGCGCGTCTTGCTTGGGCCTCTCTCCTGGAGGCCCTCAATCAGACCCAGTGTTGACACGTGGCAAGACGCTCCTCGGGGCACGTCTTGCTTGGGCCTCTCTCCTAGAGGCGCTCAGTCAGACCGAGTAGTGACATGTGGCAAGACGCTCCTCGGGGCGCGTCTTGCTTGGGCCTCTCTCCTGGAGGCGCTCAGTCAGACCCAGTGGTGATATGTGGCAAGACACTCCTCGGGGCGCGTCTTGCTTGGGCCTCTCTCCTGGAGGCCCGCTGTCAGACCCAGTGTACATGTGGCAAGACGCTTCTCGGGGCGCGTCTTGCTTGGGCCTCTCTCCTGGAGGCGCTCAGTCAGACCGAGTGCTGAAATGTGGCAAGACGCTCCTCGGGGCGTGTCTTGCTTGGGCCTCTCTCCTGGAGGCGCTCAGTGAGACCCAGTGGTGACATATGGCAAGACACTCCTCGGGGCGCGTGTTGCTTGGGCCTCTCTCCTGGAGGCCCTCTGTCAGACACAGTGTTGACATGTGGCAAGACACTCCTCGGGGCGCGTCTTGCTTGGGCCTCTCTCCTTTAGGCGCTCAGTCAGACCAAGTGCTGACATGTGGCAAGACGCTCCTCGGGGCGTGTCTTGCTTGGGCTTCTCTCATGGAGGCCCTCAGTCAGACCCAGTGTTGACATGTGGCAAGACACTCCTCGGGGCGCGTCTTGCTTGGGCTTCTCTCATGGAGGCCCTCAGGCCCTCTGGGTCTGAACCCAGTCCTCAGGCCCTCTGGGTCTGAACCCAGTGTTGACAAGTGTCAAGACACTCCTCGGGGCGCTTCTTGCTTGGGCCTCTCTCCTGGAGGCGCTCAGTCAGACCCATTGTTGACATGTGGCAAGACGCTCCTCGGGGCGCGTCTTGCTTGGGCCTCTCTCCTGGAGGCGCTCAGTCAGACCCAGTGTTGACATGTGGCAAGACGCTCCTCGGGGCGCGTCTTACTTGGGCCTCTCTCCTGGAGGCGCTCAGTCAGACCAAGTGGTGACATGTGGCAAGACGCTCCTCGGGGCGCGTCTTGCTTGGGCCTCTCTCCTGGAGGCGCTCAGTCAGACCCAGTGGTGACATGTGGCAGGACGCTCCTCGGGGCGCGTCTTGCTTGGGCTTCTCTCCTGGAGGCCCTCAGTCAGACCCATTGTTGACATGTGGCAAGACGCTCCTCGGGGCACTTCTTGCTTGGGCCTCTCTCCTGGAGGCGCTCAGTCAGACCCAGTGTTGACATGTGGCAAGACGCTCCTCGGGGCGCGTATTGCTTGGGCCTCTCTCCTGGAGGCGCTCAGTCAGACCCAGTGTTGACATGTGGCAAGACGCTCCTCGGGGCACGTCTTGCTTGGGTCTCTCTCCCGGAGGCGCTCAGTCAGACCCAGTGTTGACATGTGGCAAGACGCTCCTCGGGGCGCGTCTTGCTTGGGCCTCTCTCCTGGAGGCGCTCAGTCAGACCCAGTGTTGACATGTGGCAAGACGCTCCTCGGGGCACGTCTTGCTTGGGCCTCTCTCCTGGAGGCTCTCAGTCAGACCCAGTGGTGACATGTGGCAAGACGCTCCTCGGGGCGCGTCTTGCTTGGGCCTCTCTCCTGGAGGCGCTCAGTCAGACCCAGTGTTGACATGTGGCAAGACGCTCCTCGGGGCGCGTCTTACTTGGGCCTCTCTCCTGGAGGCGCTCTGTCAGACCCAGTGGTGACATGTGGCAAGACGCTCCTCGGGGCACGTATTGCTTGTGCCTCTCTCCTGGAGGCCCTCTGTCAGACCCAGTGTTGACATGTGGCAAAACGCTCCTCGGGGCGCGTCTTGCTTGGGCTTCTCTCATTGAGGCCCTCAGTCAGACCCAGTGTTGACATGTGTCAAGACGCTCCTCGGGGCGCGTCTTGCTTGGGCCTTTCTCCTGGAGGCGCTCAGTCAGACCCAGTGTTGACATGTGGCAAGACACTCCTCGGGGCGCGTCTTGCTTGGGCCTCTCTCCTGGAGGCCCTCTGTCAGACCCAGTGTTGACATGTGGCAAGAAACTCCTCGGGGCGCGTCTTGCTTGGGCTTCTCTCATGGAGGCCCTCAGTCAGACCCAGTGTTGACATGTGGCAAGACACTCCTCGGGGCGCGTCTTACTTGGGCTTCTCTCATGGAGGCCCTCAGTCAGACCCAGTGTTGACAAGTGTCAAGACACTCCTCGGGGCGCTTCTTGCTTGGGCCTCTCTCTTGGAGGCGCTCAGTCAGACCCATTGTTGACATGTGGCAAGACGCTCCTCGGGGCGCGTCTTGCTTGGGCTTCTCTCCTGGAGAACCTCAGTCAGACCCATTGTTGCATGTGGCAAGACGCTCCTCGGGGCGCGTATTGCTTGGGCCTCTCTCCTGGAGGTGCTCAGTCATACACAGTGTAGACATGTGGCAAGATGCTCCTCGGGGCGCGTCTTGCTTGGGTCTCTCTCCCGGAGGCGCCCAGTCAGACCCAGTGTTGACATGTGGCAAGACGCTCCTCGGGGCGCGTCTTGCTTGGGCTTCTCTCATGGAGGCCCTCAGTCAGACCCAGTGGTGACATGTGGCAAGACGCTCCTCTGGGCGCGTCTTGCTTGGGCCTCTCTCCCGGAGGCGCTCAGTCAGACCCAGTGTTGACATGTGGCAAGACACTCCTCGGGGCGCGTCTTGCTTGGGCCTCTCTCCTGGAGGCCCTCTGTCAGACCCAGTGTTGACATGTGGCAAGACGCTCCTCGGGGCGCTTCTTGCTTGGGCCTCTCTCCTGGAGGCGCTCAGTCAGACCCAGTGTTGACATGTGGCAAGACGCTCCTCGGGGCGCGTCTTGCTTGGGCCTCTCTCCTGGAGGGGCTCAGTCAGACCCAGTGTTGACATGTGGCAAGACGCTCCTCGGGGCGCGTCTTGCTTGGGCCTCTCTCCTGGAGGCGCTCAGTCAGACCGAGTGCTGACATGTGGCAAGACGCTCCTCGGGGCGCGTCTTGCTTGGGCCTCTCTACTGGAGGCTCTCACTCAGACCCAGTGGTGACATGTGGCAAGATGCTCCTCGGGGCGCGTCTTGCTTGGGCCTCTCTCCTGGAGGCGCTCAGTCAGACCGAGTGCTGACATGTGGCAAGACGCTCCTCGGGGCGCGTCTTGCTTGGGCCTCTCTCCTGGAGGCGCTCAGTCAGACCCAGTGGTGACATGTGGCTAGACGCTCCTCGGGGCACGTATTGCTTGGGCCTCTCTCCTGGAGGCACTCTGTCAGACCCAGTGTTGACATGTGGCAAGACACTCCTCGGGGCGCGTCTTGCTTGGGCCTCTCTCCTGGAGGCCCTCAATCAGACCCAGTGTTGACACGTGGCAAGACGCTCCTCGGGGCACGTCTTGCTTGGGCCTCTCTCCTAGAGGCGCTCAGTCAGACCGAGTAGTGACATGTGGCAAGACGCTCCTCGGGGCGCGTCTTGCTTGGGCCTCTCTCCTGGAGGCGCTCAGTCAGACCCAGTGGTGACATGTGGCAAGACACTCCTCGGGGCGCGTCTTGCTTGGGCCTCTCTCCTGGAGGCCCGCTGTCAGACCCAGTGTACATGTGGCAAGACGCTTCTCGGGGCGCGTCTTGCTTGGGCCTCTCTCCTGGAGGCGCTCAGTCAGACCGAGTGCTGAAATGTGGCAAGACGCTCCTCGGGGCGTGTCTTGCTTGGTCCTCTCTCCTGGAGGCGCTCAGTGAGACCCAGTGGTGACATATGGCAAGACACTCCTCGGGGCGCGTGTTGCTTGTGCCTCTCACCTGGAGGCCCTCTGTCAGACACAGTGTTGACATGTGGCAAGACGCTCCTAGGGGCGCGTCTTGCTTGGGCCTCTCTCCTGAAGGCGCTCAGTAAGACCGAGTGCTGACATGTGGCAAGACACTCCTCGGGGCGCGTCTTGCTTGGGCCTCTCTCCTGGAGGCGCTCAGTCAGACCCAGTGGTGACATATGGCAAGACGCTCCTCGGGGCGCGTATTGCTTGGGCCTCTCACCTGGAGGCGCTCAGTCAGACCAAGTGCTGACATGTGGCAAGACGCTCCTCGGGGCGTGTCTTGCTTGGGCTTCTCTCATGGAGGCCCTCAGTCAGACCCAGTGTTGACATGTGGCAAGACACTCCTCGGGGCGCGTCTTGCTTGGGCTTCTCTCATGGAGGCCCTCAGGCCCTCTGGGTCTGAACCCAGTCCTCAGGCCCTCTGGGTCTGAACCCAGTGTTGACAAGTGTCAAGACACTCCTCGGGGCGCTTCTTGCTTGGGCCTCTCTCCTGGAGGCGCTCAGTCAGACCCATTGTTGACATGTGGCAAGACGCTCCTCGGGGCGCGTCTTGCTTGGGCTTCTCTCCTGGAGGCGCTCAGTCAGACCCAGTGTTGACATGTGGCAAGACGCTCCTCGGGGCGCGTCTTGCTTCGGCCTCTCTCCTGGAGGCGCTCAGTCAGACCCAGTGTTGACATGTGGCAAGACGCTCCTCGGGGCGCGTCTTACTTGGGCCTCTCTCCTGGAGGTGCTCAGTCAGACCAAGTGGTGACATGTGGCAAGACGCTCCTCGGGGCGCGTCTTGCTTGGGCCTCTCTCCTGGAGGCGCTCAGTCAGACCCAGTGGTGACATGTGGCAGGACGCTCCTCGGGGCGCGTCTTGCTTGGGCTTCTCTCCTGGAGGCCCTCAGTCAGACCCATTGTTGACATGTGTCAAGACGCTCCTCGGGGCACTTCTTGCTTGGGCCTCTCTCCTGGAGGCGCTCAGTCAGACCCAGTGTACACATGTGGCAAGACGCTCCTCGGGGCGCGTATTGCTTGGGCCTCTCTCCTGGAGGCGCTCAGTCAGACCCAGTGTTGACATGTGGCAAGACGCTCCTCGGGGCACGTCTTGCTTGGGTCTCTCTCCCGGAGGCGCTCAGTCAGACCCAGTGTTGACATGTGGCAAGACGCTCCTCGGGGCGCGTCTTGCTTGGGCCTCTCTCCTGGAGGCGCTCAGTCAGACCCAGTGTTGACATGTGGCAAGACGCTCCTCGGGGCGCGTCTTGCTTGGGCCTCTCTCCTGGAGGCTCTCAGTCAGACCCAGTGGTGACATATGGCAAGACGCTCCTCGGGGCGCGTCTTGCTTGGGCCTCTCTCCTGGAGGCGCTCAGTCAGACCCAGTGTTGACATGTGGCAAGACGCTCCTCGGGGCGCGTCTTACTTGGGCCTCTCTCCTGGAGGCGCTCAGTCAGACCCAGTGGTGACATGTGGCAAGACGCTCCTCGGGGCATGTATTGCTTGTGCCTCTCTCCTGGAGGCCCTCTGTCAGACCCAGTGTTGACATGTGGCAAAACGCTCCTCGGGGCGCGTCTTGCTTGGGCTTCTCTCATTGAGGCCCTCAGTCAGACCCAGTGTTGACATGTGGCAAGACGCTCCTCGGGGCGCGTCTTGCTTGGGCCTCTCTCCTGGAGGCGCTCAGTCAGACCCAGTGTTGACATGTGGCAAGACGCTCCTCGGGGCGCGTCTTACTTGTGCCTCTCTCCTGGAGGCGCTCTGTCAGACCCAGTGGTGACATGTGGCAAGACGCTCCTCGGGGCACGTATTGCTTGTGCCTCTCTCCTGGAGGCCCTCTGTCAGACCCAGTGTTGACATGTGGCAAAACGCTCCTCGGGGCGCGTCTTGCTTGGGCTTCTCTCATTGAGGCCCTCAGTCAGACCCAGTGTTGACATGTGTCAAGACGCTCCTCGGGGCGCGTCTTGCTTGGGCCTTTCTCCTGGAGGCGCTCAGTCAGACCCAGTGTTGACATGTGGCAAGACACTCCTCGGGGCGCGTCTTGCTTGGGCCTCTCTCCTGGAGGCCCTCTGTCAGACCCAGTGTTGACATGTGGCAAGAAACTCCTCGGGGCGCGTCTTGCTTGGGCTTCTCTCATGGAGGCCCTCAGTCAGACCCAGTGTTGACATGTGGCAAGACACTCCTCGGGGCGCGTCTTACTTGGGCTTCTCTCATGGAGGCCCTCAGTCAGACCCAGTGTTGACAAGTGTCAAGACACTCCTCGGGGCGCTTCTTGCTTGGGCCTCTCTCTTGGAGGCGCTCAGTCAGACCCATTGTTGACATGTGGCAAGACGCTCCTCGGGGCGCGTCTTGCTTGGGCTTCTCTCCTGGAGAACCTCAGTCAGACCCATTGTTGCATGTGGCAAGACGCTCCTCGGGGCGCGTATTGCTTGGGCCTCTCTCCTGGAGGTGCTCAGTCATACACAGTGTAGACATGTGGCAAGATGCTCCTCGGGGCGCGTCTTGCTTGGGTCTCTCTCCCGGAGGCGCCCAGTCAGACCCAGTGTTGACATGTGGCAAGACGCTCCTCGGGGCGCGTCTTGCTTGGGCTTCTCTCATGGAGGCCCTCAGTCAGACCCAGTGGTGACATGTGGCAAGACGCTCCTCTGGGCGCGTCTTGCTTGGGCCTCTCTCCCGGAGGCGCTCAGTCAGACCCAGTGTTGACATGTGGCAAGACACTCCTCGGGGCGCGTCTTGCTTGGGCCTCTCTCCTGGAGGCCCTCTGTCAGACCCAGTGTTGACATGTGGCAAGACGCTCCTCGGGGCGCTTCTTGCTTGGGCCTCTCTCCTGGAGGCGCTCAGTCAGACCCAGTGTTGACATGTGGCAAGACGCTCCTCGGGGCGCGTCTTGCTTGGGCCTCTCTCCTGGAGGGGCTCAGTCAGACCCAGTGTTGACATGTGGCAAGACGCTCCTCGGGGCGCGTCTTGCTTGGGCCTCTCTCCTGGAGGCGCTCAGTCAGACCGAGTGCTGACATGTGGCAAGACGCTCCTCGGGGCGCGTCTTGCTTGGGCCTCTCTCCTGGAGGCTCTCAGTCAGACCCAGTGGTGACATGTGGCAAGATGCTCCTCGGGGCGCGTCTTGCTTGGGCCTCTCTCCTGGAGGCGCTCAGTCAGACCGAGTGCTGACATGTGGCAAGACGCTCCTCGGGGCGCGTCTTGCTTGGGCCTCTCTCCTGGAGGCGCTCAGTCAGACCCAGTGGTGACATGTGGCTAGACGCTCCTCGGGGCACGTATTGCTTGGGCCTCTCTCCTGGAGGCACTCTGTCAGACCCAGTGTTGACATGTGGCAAGACACTCCTCGGGGCGCGTCTTGCTTGGGCCTCTCTCCTGGAGGCCCTCAATCAGACCCAGTGTTGACACGTGGCAAGACGCTCCTCGGGGCACGTCTTGCTTGGGCCTCTCTCCTAGAGGCGCTCAGTCAGACCGAGTAGTGACATGTGGCAAGACGCTCCTCGGGGCGCGTCTTGCTTGGGCCTCTCTCCTGGAGGCGCTCAGTCAGACCCAGTGGTGACATGTGGCAAGACACTCCTCGGGGCGCGTCTTGCTTGGGCCTCTCTCCTGGAGGCCCGCTGTCAGACCCAGTGTACATGTGGCAAGACGCTTCTCGGGGCGCGTCTTGCTTGGGCCTCTCTCCTGGAGGCGCTCAGTCAGACCGAGTGCTGAAATGTGGCAAGACGCTCCTCGGGGCGTGTCTTGCTTGGTCCTCTCTCCTGGAGGCGCTCAGTGAGACCCAGTGGTGACATATGGCAAGACACTCCTCGGGGCGCGTGTTGCTTGTGCCTCTCTCCTGGAGGCCCTCTGTCAGACACAGTGTTGACATGTGGCAAGACGCTCCTAGGGGCGCGTCTTGCTTGGGCCTCTCTCCTGAAGGCGCTCAGTAAGACCGAGTGCTGACATGTGGCAAGACACTCCTCGGGGCGCGTCTTGCTTGGGCCTCTCTCCTGGAGGCGCTCAGTCAGACCCAGTGGTGACATATGGCAAGACGCTCCTCGGGGCGCGTATTGCTTGGGCCTCTCACCTGGAGGCGCTCAGTCAGACCAAGTGCTGACATGTGGCAAGACGCTCCTCGGGGCGTGTCTTGCTTGGGCTTCTCTCATGGAGGCCCTCAGTCAGACCCAGTGTTGACATGTGGCAAGACACTCCTCGGGGCGCGTCTTGCTTGGGCTTCTCTCATGGAGGCCCTCAGGCCCTCTGGGTCTGAACCCAGTCCTCAGGCCCTCTGGGTCTGAACCCAGTGTTGACAAGTGTCAAGACACTCCTCGGGGCGCTTCTTGCTTGGGCCTCTCTCCTGGAGGCGCTCAGTCAGACCCATTGTTGACATGTGGCAAGACGCTCCTCGGGGCGCGTCTTGCTTGGGCTTCTCTCCTGGAGGCGCTCAGTCAGACCCAGTGTTGACATGTGGCAAGACGCTCCTCGGGGCGCGTCTTGCTTTGGCCTCTCTCCTGGAGGCGCTCAGTCAGACCCAGTGTTGACATGTGGCAAGACGCTCCTCGGGGCGCGTCTTACTTGGGCCTCTCTCCTGGAGGTGCTCAGTCAGACCAAGTGGTGACATGTGGCAAGACGCTCCTCGGGGCGCGTCTTGCTTGGGCCTCTCTCCTGGAGGCGCTCAGTCAGACCCAGTGGTGACATGTGGCAGGACGCTCCTCGGGGCGCGTCTTGCTTGGGCTTCTCTCCTGGAGGCCCTCAGTCAGACCCATTGTTGACATGTGTCAAGACGCTCCTCGGGGCACTTCTTGCTTGGGCCTCTCTCCTGGAGGCGCTCAGTCAGACCCAGTGTTGACATGTGGCAAGACGCTCCTCGGGGCACGTCTTGCTTGGGTCTCTCTCCCGGAGGCGCTCAGTCAGACCCAGTGTTGACATGTGGCAAGACGCTCCTCGGGGCGCGTCTTGCTTGGGCCTCTCTCCTGGAGGCGCTCAGTCAGACCCAGTGTTGACATGTGGCAAGACGCTCCTCGGGGCGCGTCTTGCTTGGGCCTCTCTCCTGGAGGCTCTCAGTCAGACCCAGTGGTGACATATGGCAAGACGCTCCTCGGGGCGCGTCTTGCTTGGGCCTCTCTCCTGGAGGCGCTCAGTCAGACCCAGTGGTGACATGTGGCAAGACGCTCCTCGGGGCATGTATTGCTTGTGCCTCTCTCCTGGAGGCCCTCTGTCAGACCCAGTGTTGACATGTGGCAAAACGCTCCTCGGGGCGCGTCTTGCTTGGGCTTCTCTCATTGAGGCCCTCAGTCAGACCCAGTGTTGACATGTGTCAAGACGCTCCTCGGGGAGCGTCTTGCTTGGGCCTCTCTCCTGGAGGCGCTCAGTCAGACCCAGTGTTGACATGTGGCAAGACACTCCTCGGGGCGCGTCTTGCTTGGGCCTCTCTCCTGGAGCCCCTCTGTCAGACCCAGTGTTGACATGTGGCAAGACGATCCTAGGGGCGCGTCTTGCTTGGCTCTCTCTCCTGGAGGCGCTCAGTCAGACCGAGTGCTGATATGTGGCAAGACGCTCCTCGGGGCGCGTCTTGCTTGGGCCTCTCTCCTGGAGGCGCTCAGTCAGACCCAGTGGTGACATATGGCAAGACGCTCCTCGGGGCGCGTATTGTTTGGGCCCCTCTCCTGGAGGCCCTCTGTCAGACCCAGTGTTGACATGTGGCAAGACACTCCTTGGGGCGCGTCTTGCTTGGGCTTCTCTCATGGAGGCCCTCAGTCAGACCCAGTGTTGACATGTGGCAAGACACTCCTCGGGGCGCGTCTTGCTTGGGCTTCTCTCATGGAGGCCCTCAGTCAGACCCAGTGTTGACAAGTGTCAAGACACTCCTCGGGGCGCTTCTTGCTTGGGCCTCTCTCCTGGAGGCGCTCAGTCAGACCCATTGTTGACATGTGGCAAGACGCTCCTCGGAGCATGTCTTGCTTGGACTTCTCTCCTGGAGAACCTCAGTCAGACCCATTGTTGACATGTGGCAAGACGCTCCTCGGGGCGCTTCTTGCTTGGGAATCTCTCCTGGAGGCGCTCAGTCAGACCCAGTAGTGACTTGTGGCAAGACGCTCCTCGGGGCACGTCTTGCTTGGGCCTCTCTCCTGGAGGCGCTCAGTCAGACCCAGTGTTGACATGTGGCAAGACGCTCCTCGGGGCGCGTCTTGCTTGGCCCTCTCTCCTGGAGGCGCTCAGTCAGACCCAGTGTTGACATGTGGCAAGACGCTCCTCGGGGCACGTCTTACTTGGGCCTCTCTCCTGGAGGCGCTCAGTCAGACCCAGTGTTGACATGTGGCAAGACGCTCCTCGGGGCGCGTCTTACTTGGGCCTCTCTCCTGGAGGCGCTCAGTTAGACTAAGTGGTGACATGTGGCAAGACGCTCCTCGGGGCGCGTCTTGCTTGGGCCTCTCTCCTGGAGGCGCTCAGTCAGACCCAGTGGTGACATGTGGCAGGACGCTCCTCGGGGCGCGTCTTGCTTGGGCTTCTCTCCTGGAGGCCCTCAGTCAGACCCATTGTTGACATGTGTCAAGACGCTCCTCGGGGCACTTCTTGCTTGGGCCTCTCTCCTGGAGGCGCTCAGTCAGACCCAGTGTACACATGTGGCAAGACGCTCCTCGGGGCGCGTATTGCTTGGGCCTCTCTCCTGGAGGCGCTCAGTCAGACCCATTGTTGACATGTGGCAAGACGCTCCTCGGGGCACGTCTTGCTTGGGTCTCTCTCCCGGAGGCGCTCAGTCAGACCCAGTGTTGACATGTGGCAAGACGCTCCTCGGGGCGCGTCTTGCTTGGGCCTCTCTCCTGGAGGCGCTCAGTCAGACCCAGTGTTGACATGTGGCAAGACGCTCCTCGGGGCGCGTCTTGCTTGGGCCTCTCTCCTGGAGGCTCTATATCAGACCCAGTGGTGACATGTGGCAAGACGCTCCTTGGGGCGCGTCTTGCTTGGGCCTCTCTCCTGGAGGCGCTCAGTCAGACCCAGTGTTGACATGTGGCAAGACGCTCCTCGGGCCGCGTCTTACTTGGGCCTCTCTCCTGGAGGCGCTCAGTCAGACCCAGTGGTGACATGTGGCAAGACGCTCCTCGGGGCACGTATTGCTTGTGCCTCTCTCCTGGAGGCCCTCTGTCAGACCCAGTGTTGACATGTGGCAAAACGCTCCTCGGGGCGCGTCTTGCTTGGGCTTCTCTCATTGAGGCCCTCAGTCAGACCCAGTGTTGACATGTGGCAAGACGCTCCTAGGGGCGCGTCTTGCATGGCTCTCTCTCCTGGAGGCGCTCAGTCAGACCGAGTGCTGATATGTGGCAAGACGCTCCTCGGGGCGCGTCTTGCTTGGGCCTCTCTCCTGGAGGCGCTCAGTCAGACCCAGTGGTGACATATGGCAAGACGCTCCTCGGGGCGCGTATCGTTTGGGCCCCTCTCCTGGAGGCCCTCTGTCAGACCCAGTGTTGACATGTGGCAAGACACTCCTTGGGGCGCGTCTTGCTTGGGCTTCTCTCATGGAGGCCCTCAGTCAGACCCAGTGTTGACATGTGGCAAGACACTCCTCGGGGCGCGTCTTGCTTGGGCTTCTCTCATGGAGGCCCTCAGTCAGACCTAGTGTTGACAAGTGTCAAGACACTCCTCGGGGCGCTTCTTGCTTGGGCCTCTCTCCTGGAGGCGCTCAGTCAGACCCATTGTTGACATGTGGCAAGACGCTCCTCGGAGCATGTCTTGCTTGGGCTTCTCTCCTGGAGAACCTCAGTCAGACCCATTGTTGACATGTGGCAAGACGCTCCTCGGGGCGCTTCTTGCTTGGGCCTCTCTCCTGGAGGCGCTCAGTCAGACCCAGTAGTGACTTGTGGCAAGACGCTCCTCGGGGCACGTCTTGCTTGGGCCTCTCTCCTGGAGGCGCTCAGTCAGACCCAGTGTTGACATGTGGCAAGACGCTCCTCGGGGCGCGTCTTGCTTGGCCCTCTCTCCTGGAGGCGCTCAGTCAGACCCAGTGTTAACATGTGGCAAGACGCTCCTCGGGGCGCGTCTTACTTGGGCCTCTCTCCTGGAGGCGCTCAGTCAGACCCAGTGTTGACATGTGGCAAGACGCTCCTCGGGGCGCGTCTTGCTTGGGCCTCTCTCCTGTAGGCCCTCAATCAGACCCAGTGTTGACACGTGGCAAGACTCTCCTTGGGGCGCGTCTTGCTTGGGCCTCTCTCCTGGAGGCGCTCAGTCAGACCGAGTAGTGACATGTGGCATGACACTCCTCGGGGCGCGTCTTGCTTGGGCCTCTCTCCTGGAGGCCCGCAGTCAGACCCAGTGTTGACATGTGGCAAGACGCTCCTAGGGGCGCGTCTTGCTTGGGCCTCTCTCCTGGAGGCGCTCAGTCTGACCGAGTGCTGACATGTGGCAAGACGCTCCTCGGGGCGCGTCTTGCTCGGGCCTCTCTCCTTGAGGCGCTCAGTCAGACCCAGTGGTGACATGTGGCTAGACGCTCCTCGGGGCACGTATTTCTTGGGCCTCTCTCCTGGAGGCCCTCAATCAGACCCAGTTTTGACACGTGGCAAGACTCTCCTCGGGGCGCGTCTTGCTTGGGCCTCTCTCCTGGAGGCGCTCAGTCAGACCGAGTGCTGAAATGTGGCAAGACGCTCCTCGGGGCGCGTCTTGCTTGGTCCTCTCTCCTGGAGGCGCTCAGTGAGACCCAGTGGTGACATATGGCAAGACACTCCTCGGGGCGCGTGTTGCTTGGGCCTCTCTCCTGGAGGCCCTCTGTCAGACACAGTGTTGACATGTGGCAAGACACTCCTCGGGGCGCGTCTTGCTTGGGCCTCTCTCCTGGAGGCGCTCAGTCAGACCCAGTGTTGACATGTGGCAAGACGCTCCTAGGGGCGCGTCTTGCTTGGGCCTCTCTCCTGGAGGCGCTCAGTAAGACCGAGTGCTGACATGTGGCAAGACACTCCTCGGGGCGCGTCTTGCTTGGGCCTCTCTCCTGGAGGCGCTCAGTCAGACCCAGTGGTGACATATGGCAAGACGCTCCTCGGGGCGCGTATTGCTTGGGCCTCTCACCTGGAGGCGCTCAGTCAGACCAAGTGCTGACATGTGGCAAGACGCTCCTCGGGGCGTGTCTTGCTTGGGCTTCTCTCATGGAGGCCCTCAGTCAGACCCAGTGTTGACATGTGGCAAGACACTCCTCGGGGCGCGTCTTGCTTGGGCTTCTCTCATGGAGGCCCTCAGGCCCTCTGGGTCTGAACCCAGTCCTCAGGCCCTCTGGGTCTGAACCCAGTGTTGACAAGTGTCAAGACACTCCTCGGGGCGCTTCTTGCTTGGGCCTCTCTCCTGGAGGCGCTCAGTCAGACACAGTGTTGACATGTGGCAAGACACTCCTCGGGGCGCGTCTTGCTTGGGCCTCTCTCCTGGAGGCGCTCAGTCAGACCCAGTGTTGACATGTGGCAAGACGCTCCTAGGGGCGCGTCTTGCTTTGGCCTCTCTCCTGGAGGCGCTCAGTAAGACCGAGTGCTGACATGTGGCAAGACACTCCTCGGGGCGCGTCTTGCTTGGGCCTCTCTCCTGGAGGCGCGCAGTCAGACCCAGTGGTGACATATGGCAAGACGCTCCTCGGGGCGCGTATTGCTTGGGCCTCTCACCTGGAGGCTCTCAGTCAGACCAAGTGCTGACATGTGGCAAGACGCTCCTCGGGGCGTGTCTTGCTTGGGCTTCTCTCATGGAGGCCCTCAGTCAGACCCAGTGTTGACATGTGGCAAGACACTCCTCGGGGCGCGTCTTGCTTGGGCTTCTCTCATGGAGGCCCTCAGGCCCTCTGGGTCTGAACCCAGTCCTCAGGCCCTCTGGGTCTGAACCCAGTGTTGACAAGTGTCAAGACACTCCTCGGGGCGCTTCTTGCTTGGGCCTCTCTCCTGGAGGCGCTCAGTCAGACCCATTGTTGACATGTGGCAAGACGCTCCTCGGGGCGCGTCTTGCTTGGGCTTCTCTCCTGGAGGCGCTCAGTCAGACCCAGTGTTGACATGTGGCAAGACGCTCCTCGGGGCGCGTCTTGCTTTGGCCTCTCTCCTGGAGGCGCTCAGTCAGACCCAGTGTTGACATGTGGCAAGACGCTCCTCGGGGCGTGTCTTACTTGGGCCTCTCTCCTGGAGGTGCTCAGTCAGACCAAGTGGTGACATGTGGCAAGACGCTCCTCGGGGCGCGTCTTGCTTGGGCCTCTCTCCTGGAGGCGCTCAGTCAGACCCAGTGGTGACATGTGGCAGGACGCTCCTCGGGGCGCGTCTTGCTTGGGCTTCTCTCCTGGAGGCCCTCAGTCAGACCCATTGTTGACATGTGTCAAGACGCTCCTCGGGGCACTTCTTGCTTGGGCCTCTCTCCTGGAGGCGCTCAGTCAGACCCAGTGTACACATGTGGCAAGACGCTCCTCGGGGCGCGTATTGCTTGGGCCTCTCTCCTGGAGGCGCTCAGTCAGACATAGTGTTGACATGTGGCAAGACGCTCCTCGGGGCACGTCTTGCTTGGGTCTCTCTCCCGGAGGCGCTCAGTCAGACCCAGTGTTGACATGTGGCAAGACGCTCCTCGGGGCGCGTCTTGCTTGGGCCTCTCTCCTGGAGGCGCTCAGTCAGACCCAGTGTTGACATGTGGCAAGACGCTCCTCGGGGCGCGTCTTATTTGGGCCTCTCTCCTGTAGGCTCTCAGTCAGACCCAGTGGTGACATATGGCAAGACGCTCCTCGGGGCGCGTCTTGCTTGGGCCTCTCTCCTGGAGGCACTCAGTCAGACCCAGTGTTGACATGTGGCAAGACGCTCCTCGGGGCGCGTCTTACTTGGGCCTCTCTCCTGGAGGCGCTCAGTCAGACCCAGTGGTGACATGTGGCAAGACGCTCCTCGGGGCACGTATTGCTTGTGCCTCTCTCCTGGAGGCCCTCTGTCAGACCCAGTGTTGACATGTGGCAAAACGCTCCTCGGGGCGCGTCTTGCTTGGGCTTCTCTCATTGAGGCCCTCAGTCAGACCCAGTGTTGACATGTGTCAAGACGCTCCTCGGGGCGCGTCTTGCTTGGGCCTCTCTCCTGGAGGCGCTCAGTCAGACCCAGTGTTGACATGTGGCAAGACACTCCTCGGGGCGCGTCTTGCTTGGGCCTCTCTCCTGGAGCCCCTCTGTCAGACCCAGTGTTGACATGTGGCAAGACGCTCCTAGGGGCGCGTCTTGCTTGGCTCTCTCTCCTGGAGGCGCTCAGTCAGACCGAGTGCTGATATGTGGCAAGACGCTCCTCGGGGCGCGTCTTGCTTGGGCCTCTCTCCTGGAGGCGCTCAGTCAGACCCAGTGGTGACATATGGCAAGACGCTCCTCGGGGCGCGTATTGTTTGGGCCCCTCTCCTGGAGGCCCTCTGTCAGACCCAGTGTTGACATGTGGCAAGACACTCCTTGGGGCGCGTCTTGCTTGGGCTTCTCTCATGGAGGCCCTCAGTCAGACCCAGTGTTGACATGTGGCAAGACACTCCTCGGGGCGCGTCTTGCTTGGGCTTCTCTCATGGAGGCCCTCAGTCAGACCCAGTGTTGACAAGTGTCAAGACACTCCTCGGGGCGCTTCTTGCTTGGGCCTCTCTCCTGGAGGCGCTCAGTCAGACCCATTGTTGACATGTGGCAAGACGCTCCTCGGAGCATGTCTTGCTTGGGCTTCTCTCCTGGAGAACCTCAGTCAGACCCATTGTTGACATGTGGCAAGACGCTCCTCGGGGCGCTTCTTGCTTGGGCCTCTCTCCTGGAGGCGCTCAGTCAGACCCAGTAGTGACTTGTGGCAAGACGCTCCTCGGGGCACGTCTTGCTTGGGCCTCTCTCCTGGAGGCGCTCAGTCAGACCCAGTGTTGAAATGTGGCAAGACGCTCCTCGGGGCGCGTCTTGCTTGGCCCTCTCTCCTGGAGGCGCTCAGTCAGACCCAGTGTTGACATGTGGCAAGACGCTCCTCGGGGCACGTCTTACTTGGGCCTCTCTCCTGGAGGCGCTCAGTCAGACCCAGTGTTGACATGTGGCAAGACGCTCCTCGGGGCGCGTCTTACTTGGGCCTCTCTCCTGGAGGCGCTCAGTTAGACTAAGTGGTTACATGTGGCAAGACGCTCCTCGGGGCGCGTCTTGCTTGGGCCTCTCTCCTGGAGGCGCTCAGTCAGACCCAGTGGTGACATGTGGCAGGACGCTCCTCGGGGCGCGTCTTGCTTGGGCTTCTCTCCTGGAGGCCCTCAGTCAGACCCATTGTTGACATGTGTCAAGACGCTCCTCGGGGCACTTCTTGCTTGGGCCTCTCTCCTGGAGGCGCTCAGTCAGACCCAGTGTACACATGTGGCAAGACGCTCCTCGGGGCGCGTATTGCTTGGGCCTCTCTCCTGGAGGCGCTCAGTCAGACCCAGTGTTGACATGTGGCAAGACGCTCCTCGGGGCACGTCTTGCTTGGGTCTCTCTCCCGGAGGCGCTCAGTCAGACCCAGTGTTGACATGTGGCAAGACGCTCCTCGGGGCACGTATTGCTTGTGCCTCTCTCCTGGAGGCCCTCTGTCAGACCCAGTGTTGACATGTGGCAAAACGCTCCTCGGGGCGCGTCTTGCTTGGGCTTCTCTCATTGAGGCCCTCAGTCAGACCCAGTGTTGACATGTGGCAAGACGCTCCTAGGGGCGCGTCTTGCTTGGCTCTCTCTCCTGGAGGCGCTCAGTCAGACCGAGTGCTGATATGTGGCAAGACGCTCCTCGGGGCGCGTCTTGCTTGGGCCTCTCTCCTGGAGGCGCTCAGTCAGACCCAGTGGTGACATATGGCAAGACGCTCCTCGGGGCGCGTATTGTTTGGGCCCCTCTCCTTGAGGCCCTCTGTCAGACCCAGTGTTGACATGTGGCAAGACACTCCTTGGGGCGCGTCTTGCTTGGGTTTCTCTCATGGAGGCCCTCAGTCAGACCCAGTGTTGACATGTGGCAAGACACTCCTCGGGGCGCGTCTTGCTTGGGCTTCTCTCATGGAGGCCCTCAGTCAGACCCAGTGTTGACAAGTGTCAAGACACTCCTCGGGGCGCTTCTTGCTTGGGCCTCTCTCCTGGAGGCGCTCAGTCAGACCCATTGTTGACATGTGGCAAGACGCTCCTCGGAGCATGTCTTGCTTGGGCTTCTCTCCTGGAGAACCTCAGTCAGACCCATTGTTGACATGTGGCAAGACGCTTCTCGGGGCGCTTCTTGCTTGGGCCTCTCTCCTGGAGGCGCTCAGTCAGACCCAGTAGTGACTTGTGGCAAGACGCTCCTCGGGGCACGTCTTGCTTGGGCCTCTCTCCTGGAGGCGCTCAGTCAGACCCAGTGTTGACATGTGGCAAGACGCTCCTCGGGGCGCGTCTTGCTTGGGCTTCTCTCATGGAGGCCCTCAGTCAGACCCAGTGTTGACAAGTGTCAAGACACTCCTCGGGGCGCTTCTTGCTTGGGCCTCTCTCCTGGAGGCGCTCAGTCAGACCCATTGTTGACATGTGGCAAGACGCTCCTCGGAGCATGTCTTGCTTGGGCTTCTCTCCTGGAGAACCTCAGTCAGACCCATTGTTGACATGTGGCAAGACGCTCCTCGGGGCGCTTCTTGCTTGGGCCTCTCTCCTGGAGGCGCTCAGTCAGACCCAGTAGTGACTTGTGGCAAGACGCTCCTCGGGGCACGTCTTGCTTGGGCCTCTCTCCTGGAGGCGCTCAGTCAGACCCAGTGTTGACATGTGGCAAGACGCTCCTCGGGGCGCGTCTTGCTTGGCCCTCTCTCCTGGAGGCGCTCAGTCAGACCCAGTGTTGACATGTGGCAAGACGCTCCTCGGGGCACGTCTTACTTGGGCCTCTCTCCTGGAGGCGCTCAGTCAGACCCAGTGTTGACATGTGGCAAGACGCTCCTCGGGGCGCGTCTTACTTGGGCCTCTCTCCTGGAGGCGCTCAGTTAGACTAAGTGGTTACATGTGGCAAGACGCTCCTCGGGGCGCGTCTTGCTTGGGCCTCTCTCCTGGAGGCGCTCAGTCAGACCCAGTGGTGACATGTGGCAGGACGCTCCTCGGGGCGCGTCTTGCTTGGGCTTCTCTCCTGGAGGCCCTCAGTCAGACCCATTGTTGACATGTGTCAAGACGCTCCTCGGGGCACTTCTTGCTTGGGCCTCTCTCCTGGAGGCGCTCAGTCAGACCCAGTGTACACATGTGGCAAGACGCTCCTCGGGGCGCGTATTGCTTGGGCCTCTCTCCTGGAGGCGCTCAGTCAGACCCAGTGTTGACATGTGGCAAGACGCTCCTCGGGGCACGTCTTGCTTGGGTCTCTCTCCCGGAGGCGCTCAGTCAGACCCAGTGTTGACATGTGGCAAGACGCTCCTCGGGGCACGTATTGCTTGTGCCTCTCTCCTGGAGGCCCTCTGTCAGACCCAGTGTTGACATGTGGCAAAACGCTCCTCGGGGCGCGTCTTGCTTGGGCTTCTCTCATTGAGGCCCTCAGTCAGACCCAGTGTTGACATGTGGCAAGACGCTCCTAGGGGCGCGTCTTGCTTTGCTCTCTCTCCTGGAGGCGCTCAGTCAGACCGAGTGCTGATATGTGGCAAGACGCTCCTCGGGGCGCGTCTTGCTTGGGCCTCTCTCCTGGAGGCGCTCAGTCAGACCCAGTGGTGACATATGGCAAGACGCTCCTCGGGGCGCGTATTGTTTGGGCCCCTCTCCTGGAGGCCCTCTGTCAGACCCAGTGTTGACATGTGGCAAGACACTCCTTGGGGCGCGTCTTGCTTGGGCTTCTCTCATGGAGGCCCTCAGTCAGACCCAGTGTTGACATGTGGCAAGACACTCCTCGGGGCGCGTCTTGCTTGGGCTTCTCTCATGGAGGCCCTCAGTCAGACCCAGTGTTGACAAGTGTCAAGACACTCCTCGGGGCGCTTCTTGCTTGGGCCTCTCTCCTGGAGGCGCTCAGTCAGACCCATTGTTGACATGTGGCAAGACGCTCCTCGGAGCATGTCTTGCTTGGGCTTCTCTCCTGGAGAACCTCAGTCAGACCCATTGTTGACATGTGGCAAGACGCTTCTCGGGGCGCTTCTTGCTTGGGCCTCTCTCCTGGAGGCGCTCAGTCAGACCCAGTAGTGACTTGTGGCAAAACGCTCCTCGGGGCACGTCTTGCTTGGGCCTCTCTCCTGGAGGCGCTCAGTCAGACCCAGTGTTGACATGTGGCAAGACGCTCCTCGGGGCGCGTCTTGCTTGGCCCTCTCTCCTGGAGGCGCTCAGTCAGACCCAGTGTTGACATGTGGCAAGACGCTCCTCGGGGCGCGTCTTACTTGGGCCTCTCTCCTGGAGGCGCTCAGTCAGACCCAGTGTTGACATGTGGCAAGACGCTCCTCGGGGCGCGTCTTGCTTGGGCCTCTCTCCTGTAGGCCCTCAATCAGACCCAGTGTTGACACGTGGCAAGACTCTCCTTGGGGCGCGTCTTGCTTGGGCCTCTCTCCTGGAGGCGCTCAGTCAGACCGAGTAGTGACATGTGGCATGACACTCCTCGGGGCGCGTCTTGCTTGGGCCTCTCTCCTGGAGGCCCGCAGTCAGACCCAGTGTTGACATGTGGCAAGACGCTCCTAGGGGCGCGTCTTGCTTGGGCCTCTCTCCTGGAGGCGCTCAGTCTGACCGAGTGCTGACATGTGGCAAGACGCTCCTCGGGGCGCGTCTTGCTCGGGCCTCTCTCCTGGAGGCGCTCAGTCAGACCCAGTGGTGACATGTGGCTAGACGCTCCTCGGGGCACGTATTTCTTGGGCCTCTCTCCTGGAGGCCCTCAATCAGACCCAGTGTTGACACGTGGCAAGACTCTCCTCGGGGCGCGTCTTGCTTGGGCCTCTCTCCTGGAGGCGCTCAGTCAGACCGAGTGCTGAAATGTGGCAAGACGCTCCTCGGGGCGCGTCTTGCTTGGTCCTCTCTCCTGGAGGCGCTCAGTGAGACCCAGTGGTGACATATGGCAAGACACTCCTCGGGGCGCGTGTTGCTTGGGCCTCTCTCCTGGAGGCCCTCTGTCAGACACAGTGTTGACATGTGGCAAGACACTCCTCGGGGCGCGTCTTGCTTGGGCCTCTCTCCTGGAGGCGCTCAGTCAGACCCAGTGTTGACATGTGGCAAGACGCTCCTAGGGGCGCGTCTTGCTTGGGCCTCTCTCCTGGAGGCGCTCAGTAAGACCGAGTGCTGACATGTGGCAAGACACTCCTCGGGGCGCGTCTTGCTTGGGCCTCTCTCCTGGAGGCGCTCAGTCAGACCCAGTGGTGACATATGGCAAGACGCTCCTCGGGGCGCGTATTGCTTGGGCCTCTCACCTGGAGGCGCTCAGTCAGACCAAGTGCTGACATGTGGCAAGACGCTCCTCGGGGCGTGTCTTGCTTGGGCTTCTCTCATGGAGGCCCTCAGTCAGACCCAGTGTTGACATGTGGCAAGACACTCCTCGGGGCGCGTCTTGCTTGGGCTTCTCTCATGGAGGCCCTCAGGCCCTCTGGGTCTGAACCCAGTCCTCAGGCCCTCTGGGTCTGAACCCAGTGTTGACAAGTGTCAAGACACTCCTCGGGGCGCTTCTTGCTTGGGCCTCTCTCCTGGAGGCGCTCAGTCAGACACAGTGTTGACATGTGGCAAGACACTCCTCGGGGCGCGTCTTGCTTGGGCCTCTCTCCTGGAGGCGCTCAGTCAGACCCAGTGTTGACATGTGGCAAGACGCTCCTAGGGGCGCGTCTTGCTTGGGCCTCTCTCCTGGAGGCGCTCAGTAAGACCGAGTGCTGACATGTGGCAAGACACTCCTCGGGGCGCGTCTTGCTTGGGCCTCTCTCCTGGAGGCGCTCAGTCAGACCCAGTGGTGACATATGGCAAGACGCTCCTCGGGGCGCGTATTGCTTGGGCCTCTCACCTGGAGGCTCTCAGTCAGACCAAGTGCTGACATGTGGCAAGACGCTCCTCGGGGCGTGTCTTGCTTGGGCTTCTCTCATGGAGGCCCTCAGTCAGACCCAGTGTTGACATGTGGCAAGACACTCCTCGGGGCGCGTCTTGCTTGGGCTTCTCTCATGGAGGCCCTCAGGCCCTCTGGGTCTGAACCCAGTCCTCAGGCCCTCTGGGTCTGAACCCAGTGTTGACAAGTGTCAAGACACTCCTCGGGGCGCGTCTTGCTTGGGCCTCTCTCCTGGAGGCGCTCAGTCAGACCCATTGTTGACATGTGGCAAGACGCTCCTCGGGGCGCGTCTTGCTTGGGCTTCTCTCCTGGAGGCGCTCAGTCAGACCCAGTGTTGACATGTGGCAAGACGCTCCTCGGGGCGCGTCTTGCTTTGGCCTCTCTCCTGGAGGCGCTCAGTCAGACCCAGTGTTGACATGTGGCAAGACGCTCCTCGGGGCGTGTCTTACTTGGGCCTCTCTCCTGGAGGTGCTCAGTCAGACCAAGTGGTGACATGTGGCAAGACGCTCCTCGGGGCGCGTCTTGCTTGGGCCTCTCTCCTGGAGGCGCTCAGTCAGACCCAGTGGTGACATGTGGCAGGACGCTCCTCGGGGCGCGTCGTGCTTGGGCTTCTCTCTTGGAGGCCCTCAGTCAGACCCATTGTTGACATGTGTCAAGACGCTCCACGGGGCACTTCTTGCTTGGGCCTCTCTCCTGGAGGCGCTCAGTCAGACCCAGTGTACACATGTGGCAAGACGCTCCTCGGGGCGCGTATTGCTTGGGCCTCTCTCCTGGAGGCGCTCAGTCAGACATAGTGTTGACATGTGGCAAGACGCTCCTCGGGGCACGTCTTGCTTGGGTCTCTCTCCCGGAGGCGCTCAGTCAGACCCAGTGTTGACATGTGGCAAGACGCTCCTCGGGGCGCGTCTTGCTTGGGCCTCTCTCCTGGAGGCGCTCAGTCAGACCCAGTGTTGACATGTGGCAAGACGCTCCTCGGGGCGCGTCTTGCTTGGGCCTCTCTCCTGGAGGCGCTCAGTCAGACCCAGTGTTGACATGTGGCAAGACGCTCCTCGGGGCGCGTCTTACTTGGGCCTCTCTCCTGGAGGCGCTCAGTCAGACCCAGTGGTGACATGTGGCAAGACGCTCCTCGGGGTACGTATTGCTTGTGCCTCTCTCCTGGAGGCCCTCTGTCAGACCCAGTGTTGACATGTGGCAAAACGCTCCTCGGGGCGCGTCTTGCTTGGGCTTCTCTCATTGAGGCCCTCAGTCAGACCCAGTGTTGACATGTGTCAAGACGCTCCTCGGGGCGCGTCTTGCTTGGGCCTCTCTCCTGGAGGCGCTCAGTCAGACCCAGTGTTGACATGTGGCAAGACACTCCTCGGGGCGCGTCTTGCTTGGGCCTCTCTCCTGGAGCCACTCTGTCAGACCCAGTGTTGACATGTGGCAAGACGCTCCTAGGGGCGCGTCTTGCTTGGCTCTCTCTCCTGGAGGCGCTCAGTCAGACCGAGTGCTGATATGTGGCAAGACGCTCCTCGGGGCGCGTCTTGCTTGGGCCTCTCTCCTGGAGGCGCTCAGTCAGACCCAGTGGTGACATATGGCAAGACGCTCCTCGGGGCGCGTATTGTTTGGGCCCCTCTCCTGGAGGCCCTCTGTCAGACCCAGTGTTGACATGTGGCAAGACACTCCTTGGGGCGCGTCTTGCTTGGGCTTCTCTCATGGAGGCCCTCAGTCAGACCCAGTGTTGACATGTGGCAAGACACTCCTCGGGGCGCGTCTTGCTTGGGCTTCTCTCATGGAGGCCCTCAGTCAGACCCAGTGTTGACAAGTGTCAAGACACTCCTCGGGGCGCTTCTTGCTTGGGCCTCTCTCCTGGAGGCGCTCAGTCAGACCCATTGTTGACATGTGGCAAGACGCTCCTCGGAGCATGTCTTGCTTGGGCTTCTCTCCTGGAGAACCTCAGTCAGACCCATTGTTGACATGTGGCAAGACGCTCCTCGGGGCGCTTCTTGCTTGGGCCTCTCTCCTGGAGGCGCTCAGTCAGACCCAGTAGTGACTTGTGGCAAGACGCTCCTCGGGGCACGTCTTGCTTGGGCCTCTCTCCTGGAGGCGCTCAGTCAGACCCAGTGTTGACATGTGGCAAGACGCTCCTCGGGGCGCGTCTTGCTTGGCCCTCTCTCCTGGAGGCGCTCAGTCAGACCCAGTGTTGACATGTGGCAAGACGCTCCTCGGGGCACGTCTTACTTGGGCCTCTCTCCTGGAGGCGCTCAGTCAGACCCAGTGTTGACATGTGGCAAGACGCTCCTCGGGGCGCGTCTTACTTGGGCCTCTCTCCTGGAGGCGCACAGTTAGACTAAGTGGTGACATGTGGCAAGACGCTCCTCGGGGCGCGTCTTGCTTGGGCCTCTCTCCTGGAGGCGCTCAGTCAGACCCAGTGGTGACATGTGGCAGGACGCTCCTCGGGGCGCGTCTTGCTTGGGCTTCTCTCCTGGAGGCCCTCAGTCAGACCCATTGTTGACATGTGTCAAGACGCTCCTCGGGGCACTTCTTGCTTGGGCCTCTCTCCTGGAGGCGCTCAGTCAGACCCAGTGTACACATGTGGCAAGACGCTCCTCGGGGCGCGTATTGCTTGGGCCTCTCTCCTGGAGGCGCTCAGTCAGACCCAGTGTTGACATGTGGCAAAACGCTCCTCGGGGCACGTCTTGCTTGGGTCTCTCTCCCGGAGGCGCTCAGTCAGACCCAGTGTTGACATGTGGCAAGACGCTCCTCGGGGCGCGTCTTGCTTGGGCCTCTCTCCTGGAGGCGCTCAGTCAGACCCAGTGTTGACATGAGGCAAGACGCTCCTCGGGGCGCGTCTTGCTTGGGCCTCTCTCCTGGAGGCTCTCAATCAGACCCAGTGGTGACATGTGGCAAGACGCTCCTCGGGGCGCGTCTTGCTTGGGCCTCTCTCCTGGAGGCGCTCAGTCAGACCGAGTGCTGATATGTGGCAAGACGCTCCTCGGGGCGCGTCTTGCTTGGGCCTCTCTCCTGGAGGCGCTCAGTCAGACCCAGTGGTGACATATGGCAAGACGCTCCTCGGGGCGCGTATTGTTTGGGCCCCTCTCCTGGAGGCCCTCTGTCAGACCCAGTGTTGACATGTGGCAAGACACTCCTCGGGGCGCGTCTTGCTTGGGCTTCTCTCATGGAGGCCCTCAGTCAGACCCAGTGTTGACATGTGGCAAGACACTCCTCAGGGCGCGTCTTGCTTGGGCTTCTCTCATGTAGGCCCTCAGTCAGACCCAGTGTTGACAAGTGTCAAGACACTCCTCGGGGCGCTTCTTGCTTGGGCCTCTCTCCTGGAGCCCCTCTGTCAGACCCAGTGTTGACATGTGGCAAGACGCTCCTAGGGGCGCGTCTTGCTTGGCTCTCTCTCCTGGAGGCGCTCAGTCAGACCGAGTGCTGATATGTGGCAAGACGCTCCTCGGGGCGCGTCTTGCTTGGGCCTCTCTCCTGGAGGCGCTCAGTCAGACCCAGTGGTGACATATGGCAAGACGCTCCTCGGGGCGCGTATTGTTTGGGCCCCTCTCCTGGAGGCCCTCTGTCAGACCCAGTGTTGACATGTGGCAAGACACTCCTTGGGGCGCGTCTTGCTTGGGCTTCTCTCATGGAGGCCCTCAGTCAGACCCAGTGTTGACATGTGGCAAGACACTCCTCTGGGCGCGTCTTGCTTGGGCTTCTCTCATGGAGGCCCTCAGTCAGACCCAGTGTTGACAAGTGTCAAGACACTCCTCGGGGCGCTTCTTGCTTGGGCCTCTCTCCTGGAGGCGCTCAGTCAGACCCATTGTTGACATGTGGCAAGACGCTCCTCGGAGCATGTCTTGCTTGGGCTTCTCTCCTGGAGAACCTCAGTCAGACCCATTGTTGACATGTGGCAAGACGCTCCTCGGGGCGCTTCTTGCTTGGGCCTCTCTCCTGGAGGCGCTCAGTCAGACCCAGTAGTGACTTGTGGCAAGACGCTCCTCGGGGCACGTCTTGCTTGGGCCTCTCTCCTGGAGGCGCTCAGTCAGACCCAGTGTTGACATGTGGCAAGACGCTCCTCGGGGCGCGTCTTGCTTGGCCCTCTCTCCTGGAGGCGCTCAGTCAGACCCAGTGTTGACATGTGGCAAGACGCTCCTCGGGGCACGTCTTACTTGGGCCTCTCTCCTGGAGGCGCTCAGTCAGACCCAGTGTTGACATGTGGCAAGACGCTCCTCGGGGCGCGTCTTACTTGGGCCTCTCTCCTGGAGGCGCTCAGTTAGACTAAGTGGTGACATGTGGCAAGACGCTCCTCGGGGCGCGTCTTGCTTGGGCCTCTCTCCTGGAGGCGCTCAGTCAGACCCAGTGGTGACATGTGGCAGGACGCTCCTCGGGGCGCGTCTTGCTTGGGCTTCTCTCCTGGAGGCCCTCAGTCAGACCCATTGTTGACATGTGTCAAGACGCTCCTCGGGGCACTTCTTGCTTGGGCCTCTCTCCTGGAGGCGCTCAGTCAGACCCAGTGTACACATGTGGCAAGACGCTCCTCGGGGCGCGTATTGCTTGGGCCTCTCTCCTGGAGGCGCTCAGTCAGACCCAGTGTTGACATGTGGCAAGACGCTCCTCGGGGCACGTCTTGCTTGGGTCTCTCTCCCGGAGGCGCTCAGTCAGACCCAGTGTTGACATGTGGCAAGACGCTCCTCGGGGCGCGTCTTGCTTGGGCCTCTCTCCTGGAGGCGCTCAGTCAGACCCAGTGTTGACAATTGGCAAGACGCTCCTCGGGGCGCGTCTTGCTTGGGCCTCTCTCCTGGAGGCTCTCAATCAGACCCAGTGGTGACATGTGGCAAGACGCTCCTCGGGGCGCGTCTTGCTTGGGCCTCTCTCCTGGAGGCGCTCAGTCAGACCGAGTGCTGATATGTGGCAAGACGCTCCTCGGGGCGCTTCTTGCTTGGGCCTCTCTCCTGGAGGCGCTCAGTCAGACCCAGTGGTGACATATGGCAAGACGCTCCTCGGGGCGCGTATTGTTTGGGCCCCTCTCCTGGAGGCCCTCTGTCAGACCCAGTGTTGACATGTGGCAAGACACTCCTCGGGGCGCGTCTTGCTTGGGCTTCTCTCATGGAGGCCCTCAGTCAGACCCAGTGTTGACATGTGGCAAGACACTCCTCGGGGCGCGTCTTGCTTGGGCTTCTCTCATGTAGGCCCTCAGTCAGACCCAGTGTTGACAAGTGTCAAGACACTCCTCGGGGCGCTTCTTGCTTGGGCCTCTCTCCTGGAGGCGCTCAGTCAGACCTATTGTTGACATGAGGCAAGACGCTCCTCGGAGCATGTCTTGCTTGGGCTTCTCTCCTGGAGAACCTCAGTCAGACCCATTGTTGACATGTGGCAAGACGCTCCTCGGGGCGCTTCTTGCTTGGGCCTCTCTCCTGGAGGCGCTCAGTCAGACCCAGTAGTGACTTGTGGCAAGACGCTCCTCGGGGCACGTCTTGCTTGGGCCTCTCTCCTGGAGGCGCTCAGTCAGACCCAGTGTTGACATGTGGCAAGACGCTCCTCGGGGCGCGTCTTGCTTGGCCCTCTCTCCTGGAGGCGCTCAGTCAGACCCAGTGTTGACATGTGGCAAGACGCTCCTCGGGGCGCGTCTTACTTGGGCCTCTCTCCTGGAGGCGCTCAGTCAGACCCAGTGTTGACATGTGGCAAGACGCTCCTCGGGGCGCGTCTTGCTTGGGCCTCTCTCCTGTAGGCCCTCAATCAGACCCAGTGTTGACATGTGGCAAGACTCTCCTTGGGGCGCGTCTTGCTTGGGCCTCTCTCCTGGAGGCGCTCAGTCAGACCGAGTAGTGACATGTGGCATGACGCTCCTCGGGGCGCGTCTTGCTTGGGCCTCTCTCCTGGAGGCCCGCAGTCAGACCCAGTGTTGACATGTGGCAAGACGCTCCTAGGGGCGCGTCTTGCTTGGGCCTCTCTCCTGGAGGCGCTCAGTCTGACCGAGTGCTGACATGTGGCAAGACGCTCCTCGGGGCGCGTCTTGCTCGGGCCTCTCTCCTGGAGGCGCTCAGTCAGACCCAGTGGTGACATGTGGCTAGACGCTCCTCGGGGCACGTATTTCTTGGGCCTCTCTCCTGGAGGCCCTCAATCAGACCCAGTGTTGACATGTGGCAAGACGCTCCTCGGGGCGCGTCTTTCTTGGGCCTCTCTCCTGTAGGCCCTCAATCAGACCCAGTGTTGACACGTGGCAAGACTCTCCTCGGGGCGCGTCTTGCTTGGGCCTCTCTCCTGGAGGCGCTCAGTCAGACTGAGTAGTGACATGTGGCATGACGCTCCTCGGGGCACGTCTTGCTTGGGCCTCTCTCCTGGAGGCGCTCAGTCAGACCGAGTGCTGACATGTGGCAAGACGCTCCTCGGGGCGCGTCTTGCTCGGGCCTCTCTCCTGGAGGCGCTCAGTCAGACCCAGTGGTGACATGTGGCTAGACGCTCCTCGGGCCACGTATTGCTTGGGCCTCTCTCCTGGAGGCCCTCAATCAGACCCAGTGTTGACACGTGGCAAGACTCTCCTCGGGGCGCGTCTTGCTTGGGCCTCTCTCCTGGAGGCGCTCAGTCAGACCCAGTGGTGACATGTGGCAAGACACTCCTCGGGGCGCGTCTTGATTGGGCCTCTCTCCTGGAGGCGCTCAGTCAGACCCAGTGGTGACATATGGCAAGACGCTCCTCGGGGCGCGTATTGTTTGGGCCCCTCTCCTGGAGGCCCTCTGTCAGACCCAGTGTTGACATGTGGCAAGACACTCCTCGGGGCGCGTCTTGCTTGGGCTTCTCTCATGGAGGCCCTCAGTCAGACCCAGTGTTGACATGTGGCAAGACACTCCTCGGGGCGCGTCTTGCTTGGGCTTCTCTCATGTAGGCCCTCAGTCAGACCCAGTGTTGACAAGTGTCAAGACACTCCTCGGGGCGCTTCTTGCTTGGGCCTCTCTCCTGGAGCCCCTCTGTCAGACCCAGTGTTGACATGTGGCAAGACGCTCCTAGGGGCGCGTCTTGCTTGGCTCTCTCTCCTGGAGGCGCTCAGTCAGACCGAGTGCTGATATGTGGCAAGACGCTCCTCGGGGCGCGTCTTGCTTGGGCCTCTCTCCTGGAGGCGCTCAGTCAGACCCAGTGGTGACATATGGCAAGACGCTCCTCGGGGCGCGTATTGTTTGGGCCCCTCTCCTGGAGGCCCTCTGTCAGACCCAGTGTTGACATGTGGCAAGACACTCCTTGGGGCGCGTCTTGCTTGGGCTTCTCTCATGGAGGCCCTCAGTCAGACCCAGTGTTGACATGTGGCAAGACACTCCTCGGGGCGCGTCTTGCTTGGGCTTCTCTCATGGAGGCCCTCAGTCAGACCCAGTGTTGACAAGTGTCAAGACACTCCTCGGGGCGCTTCTTGCTTGGGCCTCTCTCCTGGAGGCGCTCAGTCAGACCCATTGTTGACATGTGGCAAGACGCTCCTCGGAGCATGTCTTGCTTGGGCTTCTCTCCTGGAGAACCTCAGTCAGACCCATTGTTGACATGTGGCAAGACGCTCCTCGGGGCGCTTCTTGCTTGGGCCTCTCTCCTGGAGGCGCTCAGTCAGACCCAGTAGTGACTTGTGGCAAGACGCTCCTCGGGGCGCTTCTTGCTTGGGCCTCTCTCCTGGAGGCGCTCAGTCAGACCCAGTGTTGACATGTGGCAAGACGCTCCTCGGGGCGCGTCTTGCTTGGCCCTCTCTCCTGGAGGCGCTCAGTCAGACCCAGTGTTGACATGTGGCAAGACGCTCCTCGGGGCACGTCTTACTTGGGCCTCTCTCCTGGAGGCGCTCAGTCAGACCCAGTGTTGACATGTGGCAAGACGCTCCTCGGGGCGCGTCTTACTTGGGCCTCTCTCCTGGAGGCGCTCAGTTAGACTAAGTGGTGACATGTGGCAAGACGCTCCTCGGGGCGCGTCTTGCTTGGGCCTCTCTCCTGGAGGCGCTCAGTCAGACCCAGTGGTGACATGTGGCAGGACGCTCCTCGGGGCGCGTCTTGCTTGGGCTTCTCTCCTGGAGGCCCTCAGTCAGACCCATTGTTGACATGTGTCAAGACGCTCCTCGGGGCACTTCTTGCTTGGGCCTCTCTCCTGGAGGCGCTCAGTCAGACCCAGTGTTGACATGTGGCAAGACGCTCCTCGGGGCGCGTCTTGCTTGGCCCCTTTCTCCTGGAGGCGCTCAGTCAGACCCAGTGTTGACATGTGGCAAGACGCTCCTCTGGGCGCGTCTTACTTGGGCCTCTCTCCTGGAGGCGCTCAGTCAGACCCAGTGTTGACATGTGGCAAGACGCTCCTCGGGGCGCGTCTTGCTTGGGCCTCTCTCCTGTAGGCCCTCAATCAGACCCAGTGTTGACATGTGGCAAGACTCTCCTTGGGGCGCGTCTTGCTTGGGCCTCTCTCCTGGAGGCGCTCAGTCAGACCGAGTAGTGACATGTGGCATGACGCTCCTCGGGGCGCGTCTTGCTTGGGCCTCTCTCCTGGAGGCCCGCAGTCAGACCCAGTGTTGTCATGTGGCAAGACGCTCCTAGGGGCGCGTCTTGCTTGGGCCTCTCTCCTGGAGGCGCTCAGTCTGACCGAGTGCTGACATGTGGCAAGACGCTCCTCGGGGCGCGTCTTGCTCGGGCCTCTCTCCTGGAGGCGCTCAGTCAGACCCAGTGGTGACATGTGGCTAGACGCTCCTCGGGGCACGTATTTCTTGGGCCTCTCTCCTGGAGGCCCTCAATCAGACCCAGTGTTGACACGTGGCAAGACTCTCCTCGGGGCGCGTCTTGCTTGGGCCTCTCTCCTGGAGGCTCTCAGTCAGACCCATTGTTGACATGTGGCAAGACGCTCCTCGGGGCGCGTCTTGCTTGGGCTTCTCTCCTGGAGAACCTCAGTCAGACCCATTGTTGGCATGTGGCAAGACGCTCCTCGGGGCGCTTCTTGCTTGGGCCTCTCTCCTGGAGGCGCTCAGTCAGACCCAGTAGTGACTTGTGGCAAGACGCTCCTCGGGGCACGTCTTGCTTGGGCCTCTCTCCTGGAGGCGCTCAGTCAGACCCAGTGTTGACATGTGGCAAGACGCTCCTCGGGGCGCGTCTTGCTTGGCCCTCTCTCCTGGAGGCGCTCAGTCAGACCCAGTGTTGACATGTGGCAAGACGCTCCTCGGGGCGCGTCTTACTTGGGCCTCTCTCCTGGAGGCGCTCAGTCAGACCCAGTGTTGACATGTGGCAAGACGCTCCTCGGGGCGCGTCTTGCTTGGGCCTCTCTCCTGGAGGCCCTCTGTCAGACCCAGTGTTGACATGTGGCAAGACGCTCCTCGGAGCATGTCTTGCTTGGGCTTCTCTCATGGAGGCCCTCAGTCAGACCCAGTGTTGACATGTGGCAAGACACTCCTCGGGGCGCGTCTTGCTTGGGCTTCTCTCATGTAGGCCCTCAGTCAGACCCAGTGTTGACAAGTGTCAAGACACTCCTCGGGGCGCTTCTTGCTTGGGCCTCTCTACTGGAGGCGCTCAGTCAGACCCATTGTTGACATGAGGCAAGACGCTCCTCGGAGCATGTCTTGCTTGGGCTTCTCTCCTGGAGAACCTCAGTCAGACCCATTGTTGACATGTGGCAGGACGCTCCTCGGGGCGCGTCTTGCTTGGGCTTCTCTCCTGGAGGCCCTCAGTCAGACCCATTGTTGACATGTGTCAAGACGCTCCTCGGGGCACTTCTTGCTTGGGCCTCTCTCCTGGAGGCGCTCAGTCAGACCCAGTGTACACATGTGGCAAGACGCTCCTCGGGGCGCGTATTGCTTGGGCCTCTCTCCTGGAGGCGCTCAGTCAGACCCAGTGTTGACATGTGGCAAGACGCTCCTCGGGGCACGTCTTGCTTGGGTCTCTCTCCCGGAGGCGCTCAGTCAGACCCAGTGTTGACATGTGGCAAGACGCTCCTCGGGGCGCGTCTTGCTTGGGCCTCTCTCCTGGAGGCGCTCAGTCAGACCCAGTGTTGACATGTGGCAAGACGCTCCTCGGGGCGCGTCTTGCTTGGGCCTCTCTCCTGGAGGCTCTCAATCAGACCCAGTGGTGACATGTGGCAAGACGCTCCTCGGGGCGCGTCTTGCTTGGGCCTCTCTCCTGGAGGCGCTCAGTCAGACCGAGTGCTGATATGTGGCAAGACGCTCCTTGGGGCGCGTCTTGCTTTGGCCTCTCTCCTGGAGGCGCTCAGTCAGACCCAGTGGTGACATATGGCAAGACGCTCCTCGGGGCGCGTATTGTTTGGGCCCCTCTCCTGGAGGCCCTCTGTCAGACCCAGTGTTGACATGTGGCAAGACACTCCTCGGGGCGCGTCTTGCTTGGGCTTCTCTCATGGAGGCCCTCAGTCAGACCCAGTGTTGACATGTGGCAAGACACTCCTCGGGGCGCGTCTTGCTTGGGCTTCTCTCATGTAGGCCCTCAGTCAGACCCAGTGTTGACAAGTGTCAAGACACTCCTCGGGGCGCTTCTTGCTTGGGCCTCTCTACTGGAGGCGCTCAGTCAGACCCATTGTTGACATGAGGCAAGACGCTCCTCGGAGCATGTCTTGCTTGGGCTTCTCTCCTGGAGAACCTCAGTCAGACCCATTGTTGACATGTGGCAAGACGCTCCTCGGGGCGCTTCTTGCTTGGGCCTCTCTCCTGGAGGCGCTCAGTCAGACCCAGTAGTGACTTGTGGCAAGACGCTCCTCGGGGCACGTCTTGCTTGGGCCTCTCTCCTGGAGGCGCTCAGTCAGACCCAGTGTTGACATGTGGCAAGACGCTCCTCGGGGCGCGTCTTGCTTGGCCCTCTCTCCTGGAGGCGCTCAGTCAGACCCAGTGTTGACATGTGGCAAGACGCTCCTCTGGGCGCGTCTTACTTGGGCCTCTCTCCTGGAGGCGCTCAGTCAGACCCAGTGTTGACATGTGGCAAGACGCTCCTCGGGGCGCGTCTTGCTTGGGCCTCTCTCCTGTAGGCCCTCAATCAGACCCAGTGTTGACATGTGGCAAGACTCTCCTTGGGGCGCGTCTTGCTTGGGCCTCTCTCCTGGAGGCGCTCAGTCAGACCGAGTAGTGACATGTGGCATGACGCTCCTCGGGGCGCGTCTTGCTTGGGCCTCTCTCCTGGAGGCCCGCAGTCAGACCCAGTGTTGTCATGTGGCAAGACGCTCCTAGGGGCGCGTCTTGCTTGGGCCTCTCTCCTGGAGGCGCTCAGTCTGACCGAGTGCTGACATGTGGCAAGACGCTCCTCGGGGCGCGTCTTGCTCGGGCCTCTCTCCTGGAGGCGCTCAGTCAGACCCAGTGGTGACATGTGGCTAGACGCTCCTCGGGGCACGTATTTCTTGGGCCTCTCTCCTGGAGGCCCTCAATCAGACCCAGTGTTGACACGTGGCAAGACTCTCCTCGGGGCGCGTCTTGCTTGGGCCTCTCTCCTGGAGGCTCTCAGTCAGACCCATTGTTGACATGTGGCAAGACGCTCCTCGGGGCGCGTCTTGCTTGGGCTTCTCTCCTGGAGAACCTCAGTCAGACCCATTGTTGGTATGTGGCAAGACGCTCCTCGGGGCGCTTCTTGCTTGGGCCTCTCTCCTGGAGGCGCTCAGTCAGACCCAGTAGTGACTTGTGGCAAGACGCTCCTCGGGGCACGTCTTGCTTGGGCCTCTCTCCTGGAGGCGCTCAGTCAGACCCAGTGTTGACATGTGGCAAGACGCTCCTCGGGGCGCGTCTTGCTTGGCCCTCTCTCCTGGAGGCGCTCAGTCAGACCCAGTGTTGACATGTGGCAAGACGCTCCTCGGGGCGCATCTTACTTGGGCCTCTCTCCTGGAGGCGCTCAGTCAGACCCAGTGTTGACATGTGGCAAGACGCTCCTCGGGGCGCGTCTTGCTTGGGCCTCTCTCCTGGAGGCCCTCTGTCAGACCCAGTGTTGACATGTGGCAAGACGCTCCTCGGGGCGCGTCTTGCTTGGGCCTCTCTCCTGTAGGCCCTCAATCAGACCCAGTGTTGACACGTGGCAAGACTCTCCTCGGGGCGCGTCTTGCTTGGGCCTCTCTCCTGGAGGCGCTCAGTCAGACTGAGTAGTGACATGTGGCATGACGCTCCTCGGGGCACGTCTTGCTTGGGCCTCTCTCCTGGAGGTGCTCAGTCAGACCGAGTGCTGACATGTGGCAAGACGCTCCTCGGGGCGCGTCTTGCTCGGGCCTCTCTCCTGGAGGCGCTCAGTCAGACCCAGTGGTGACATGTGGCTAAACGCTCCTCGGGCCACGTATTGCTTGGGCCTCTCTCCTGGAGGCCCTCAATCAGACCCAGTGTTGACACGTGGCAAGACTCTCCTCGGGGCGCGTCTTGCTTGGGCCTCTCTCCTGGAGGCGCTCAGTCAGACCCAGTGGTGACATGTGGCAAGACACTCCTCGGGGCGCGTCTTGCTTGGGCCTCTCTCCTGGAGGCCCGCTGTCAGACCCAGTGTTGACATGTGGCAAGACGCTCCTCGGGGCGCGTCTTGCTTGGCCCTCTCTCCTGGAGGCGCTCAGTCAGACCCAGTGTTGACATGTGGCAAGACGCTCCTCGGGGCGCGTCTTACTTGGGCCTCTCTCCTGGAGGCGCTCAGTCAGACCCAGTGTTGACATGTGGCAAGACGCTCCTCGGGGCGCGTCTTGCTTGGGCCTCTCTCCTGTAGGCCCTCAATCAGACCCAGTGTTGACACGTGGCAAGACTCTCCTTGGGGCGCGTCTTGCTTGGTCCTCTCTCCTGGAGGCGCTCAGTGAGACCCAGTGGTGACATATGGCAAGACACTCCTCGGGGCGCGTGTTGCTTGGGCCTCTCTCCTGGAGCCCCTCTGTCAGACACAGTGTTGACATGTGGCAAGACACTCCTCGGGGCGCGTCTTGCTTGGGCCTCTCTCCTGGAGGCGCTCAGTCAGACCCAGTGTTGACATGTGGCAAGACGCTCCTAGGGCCGCGTCTTGCTTGGGCCTCTCTCCTGGAGGCGCTCAGTAAGACCGAGTGCTGACATGTGGCAAGACACTCCTCGGGGCGCGTCTTGCTTGGGCCTCTCTCCTGGAGGCCCTCAGTCAGACCCAGTGGTGACATATGGCAAGACACTCCTCGGGGCGCGTATTGCTTGGGCCTCTCACCTGGAGGCGCTCAGTCAGACCAAGTGCTGACATGTGGCAAGACGCTCCTCGGGGCGTGTCTTGCTTGGGCTTCTCTCATGGAGGCCCTCAGTCAGACCCAGTGTTGACATGTGGCAAGACACTCCTCGGGGCGCGTCTTGCTTGGGCTTCTCTCATGGAGGCCCTCAGGCCCTCTGGGTCTGAACCCAGTCCTCAGGCCCTCTGGGTCTGAACCCAGTGTTGACAAGTGTCAAGACACTCCTCGGGGCGCTTCTTGCTTGGGCCTCTCTCCTGGAGGCGCTCAGTCAGACACAGTGTTGACATGTGGCAAGACACTCCTCGGGGCGCGTCTTGCTTGGGCCTCTCTCCTGGAGGCGCTCAGTCAGACCCAGTGTTGACATGTGGCAAGACGCTCCTAGGGGCGCGTCTTGCTTGGGCCTCTCTCCTGGAGGCGCTCAGTAAGACCGAGTGCTGACATGTGGCAAGACACTCCTCGGGGCGCGTCTTGCTTGGGCCTCTCTCCTGGAGGCGCTCAGTCAGACCCAGTGGTGACATATGGCAAGACGCTCCTCGGGGCGCGTATTGCTTGGGCCTCTCACCTGGAGGCGCTCAGTCAGACCAAGTGCTGACATGTGGCAAGACGCTCCTCGGGGCGTGTCTTGCTTGGGCTTCTCTCATGGAGGCCCTCAGTCAGACCCAGTGTTGACATGTGGCAAGACACTCCTCGGGGCGCGTCTTGCTTGGGCTTCTCTCATGGAGGCCCTCAGGCCCTCTGGGTCTGAACCCAGTCCTCAGGCCCTCTGGGTCTGAACCCAGTGTTGACAAGTGTCAAGACACTCCTCGGGGCGCTTCTTGCTTGGGCCTCTCTCCTGGAGGCGCTCAGTCAGACCCATTGTTGACATGTGGCAAGACGCTCCTCGGGGCGCGTCTTGCTTTGGCCTCTCTCCTGGAGGCGCTCAGTCAGACCCAGTGTTGACATGTGGCAAGACGCTCCTCGGGGCGTGTCTTACTTGGGCCTCTCTCCTGGAGGTGCTCAGTCAGACCAAGTGGTGACATGTGGCAAGACGCTCCTCGGGGCGCGTCTTGCTTGGGCCTCTCTCCTGGAGGCGCTCAGTCAGACCCAGTGGTGACATGTGGCAGGACGCTCCTCGGGGCGCGTCTTGCTTGGGCTTCTCTCCTGGAGGCCCTCAGTCAGACCCATTGTTGACATGTGTCAAGACGCTCCTCGGGGCACTTCTTGCTTGGGCCTCTCTCCTGGAGGCGCTCAGTCAGACCCAGTGTACACATGTGGCAAGACGCTCCTCGGGGCGCGTATTGCTTGGGCCTCTCTCCTGGAGGCGCTCAGTCAGACATAGTGTTGACATGTGGCAAGACGCTCCTCGGGGCACGTCTTGCTTGGGTCTCTCTCCCGGAGGCGCTCAGTCAGACCCAGTGTTGACATGTGGCAAGACGCTCCTCGGGGCGCGTCTTGCTTGGGCCTCTCTCCTGGAGGCGCTCAGTCAGACCCAGTGTTGACATGTGGCAAGACGCTCCTCGGGGCGCGTCTTGCTTGGGCCTCTCTCCTGGAGGCTCTCAGTCAGACCCAGTGGTGACATATGGCAAGACGCTCCTCGGGGCGCGTCTTACTTGGGCCTCTCTCCTGGAGGCGCTCAGTCAGACCCAGTGGTGACATGTGGCAAGACGCTCCTCGGGGCACGTATTGCTTGTGCCTCTCTCCTGGAGGCCCTCTGTCAGACCCAGTGTTGACATGTGGCAAAACGCTCCTCGGGGCGCGTCTTGCTTGGGCTTCTCTCATTGAGGCCCTCAGTCAGACCCAGTGTTGACATGTGTCAAGACGCTCCTCGGGGCGCGTCTTGCTTGGGCCTCTCTCCTGGAGGCGCTCAGTCAGACCCAGTGTTGACATGTGGCAAGACACTCCTCGGGGCGCGTCTTGCTTGGGCCTCTCTCCTGGAGCCCCTCTGTCAGACCCAGTGTTGACATCTGGCAAGACGCTCCTAGGGGCGCGTCTTGCTTGGCTCTCTCTCCTGGAGGCGCTCAGTCAGACCGAGTGCTGATATGTGGCAAGACGCTCCTCGGGGCGCGTCTTGCTTGGGCCTCTCTCCTGGAGGCGCTCAGTCAGACCCAGTGGTGACATATGGCAAGACGCTCCTCGGGGCGCGTATTGTTTGGGCCCCTCTCCTGGAGGCCCTCTGTCAGACCCAGTGTTGACATGTGGCAAGACACTCCTTGGGGCGCGTCTTGCTTGGGCTTCTCTCATGGAGGCCCTCAGTCAGACCCAGTGTTGACATGTGGCAAGACACTCCTCGGGGCGCGTCTTGCTTGGGCTTCTCTCATGGAGGCCCTCAGTCAGACCCAGTGTTGACAAGTGTCAAGACACTCCTCGGGGCGCTTCTTGCTTGGGCCTCTCTCCTGGAGGCGCTCAGTCAGACCCATTGTTGACATGTGGCAAGACGCTCCTCGGAGCATGTCTTGCTTGGGCTTCTCTCCTGGAGAACCTCAGTCAGACCCATTGTTGACATGTGGCAAGACGCTCCTCGGGGCGCTTCTTGCTTGGGCCTCTCTCCTGGAGGCGCTCAGTCAGACCCAGTAGTGACTTGTGGCAAGACGCTCCTCGGGGCACGTCTTGCTTGGGCCTCTCTCCTGGAGGCGCGCAGTCAGACCCAGTGTTGACATGTGGCAAGACGCTCCTCGGGGCGCGTCTTGCTTGGCCCTCTCTCCTGGAGGCGCACAGTCAGACCCAGTGTTGACATGTGGCAAGACGCTCCTCGGGGCACGTCTTACTTGGGCCTCTCTCCTGGAGGCGCTCAGTCAGACCCAGTGTTGACATGTGGCAAGACGCTCCTCGGGGCGCGTCTTACTTGGACCTCTCTCCTGGAGGCGCTCAGTTAGACTAAGTGGTGACATGTGGCAAGACGCTCCTCGGGGCGCTTCTTGCTTGGGCCTCTCTCCTGGAGGCGCTCAGTCAGACCCAGTGGTGACATGTGGCAGGACGCTCCTCGGGGCGCGTCTTGCTTGGGCTTCTCTCCTGGAGGCCCTCAGTCAGACCCATTGTTGACATGTGTCAAGACGCTCCTCGGGGCACTTCTTGCTTGGGCCTCTCTCCTGGAGGCGCTCAGTCAGACCCAGTGTACACATGTGGCAAGACGCTCCTCGGGGCGCGTATTGCTTGGGCCTCTCTCCTGGAGGCGCTCAGTCAGACCCAGTGTTGACATGTGGCAAGACGCTCCTCGGGGCAAGTCTTGCTTGGGTCTCTCTCCCGGAGGCGCTCAGTCAGACCCAGTGTTGACATGTGGCAAGACGCTCCTCGGGGCGCGTCTTGCTTGGGCCTCTCTCCTGGAGGCGCTCAGTCAGACCCAGTGTTGACATGTGGCAAGACGCTCCTCGGGGCGCGTCTTGCTTGGGCCTCTCTCCTGGAGGCTCTCAATCAGACCCAGTGGTGACATGTGGCAAGACGCTCCTCGGGGCGCGTCTTGCTTGGGCCTCTCTCCTGGAGGCGCTCAGTCAGACCGAGTGCTGATATGTGGCAAGACGCTCCTCGGGGCGCGTCTTGCTTGGGCCTCTCTCCTGGAGGCGCTCAGTCAGACCCAGTGGTGACATATGGCAAGACGCTCCTCGGGGCGCGTATTGTTTGGGCCCCTCTCCTGGAGGCCCTCTGTCAGACCCAGTGTTGACATGTGGCAAGACACTCCTCGGGGCGCGTCTTGCTTGGGCTTCTCTCATGGAGGCCCTCAGTCAGACCCAGTGTTGACATGTGGCAAGACACTCCTCGGGGCGCGTCTTGCTTGGGCTTCTCTCATGTAGGCCCTCAGTCAGACCCAGTGTTGACAAGTGTCAAGACACTCCTCGGGGCGCTTCTTGCTTGGGCCTCTCTCCTGGAGGCGCTCAGTCAGACCCATTGTTGACATGAGGCAAGACGCTCCTCGGAGCATGTCTTGCTTGGGCTTCTCTCCTGGAGAACCTCAGTCAGACCCATTGTTGACATGTGGCAAGACGCTCCTCAGGGCGCTTCTTGCTTGGGCCTCTCTCCTGGAGGCGCTCAGTCAGACCCAGTAGTGACTTGTGGCAAGACGCTCCTCGGGGCACGTCTTGCTTGGGCCTCTCTCCTGGAGGCGCTCAGTCAGACCCAGTGTTGACATGTGGCAAGACGCTCCTCGGGGCGCGTCTTGCTTGGCCCTCTCTCCTGGAGGCGCTCAGTCAGACCCAGTGTTGACATGTGGCAAGACGCTCCTCGGGGCGCGTCTTGCTTGGCCCTCTCTCCTGGAGGCGCTCAGTCAGACCCAGTGTTGACATGTGGCAAGACGCTCCTCGGGGCGCGTCTTGCTTGGGCCTCTCTCCTGTAGGCCCTCAATCAGACCCAGTGTTGACACGTGGCAAGACTCTCCTTGGGGCGCGTCTTGCTTGGGCCTCTCTCCTGGAGGCGCTCAGTCAGACCGAGTAGTGACATGTGGCATGACGCTCCTCGGGGCGCGTCTTGCTTGGGCCTCTCTCCTGGAGGCCCGCAGTCAGACCCAGTGTTGACATGTGGCAAGACGCTCCTAGGGGCGCGTCTTGCTTGGGCCTCTCTCCTGGAGGCGCTCAGTCTGACCGAGTGCTGACATGTGGCAAGACGCTCCTCGGGGCGCGTCTTGCTCGGGCCTCTCTCCTGGAGGCGCTCAGTCAGACCCAGTGGTGACATGTGGCTAGACGCTCCTCGGGGCACGTATTTCTTGGGCCTCTCTCCTGGAGGCCCTCAATCAGACCCAGTGTTGACACGTGGCAAGACTCTCCTCGGGGCGCGTCTTGCTTGGGCCTCTCTCCTGGAGGCGCTCAGTCAGACCCATTGTTGACATGTGGCAAGACGCTCCTCGGGGCGCGTCTTGCTTGGGCTTCTCTCCTGGAGAACCTCAGTCAGACCCATTGTTGGCATGTGGCAAGACGCTCCTCGGGGCGCTTCTTGCTTGGGCCTCTCTCCTGGAGGCGCTCAGTCAGACCCAGTAGTGACTTGTGGCAAGACGCTCCTCGGGGCACGTCTTGCTTGGGCCTCTCTCCTGGAGGCGCTCAGTCAGACCCAGTGTTGACATGTGGCAAGACGCTCCTCGGGGCGCGTCTTGCTTGGCCCTCTCTCCTGGAGGCGCTCAGTCAGACCCAGTGTTGACATGTGGCAAGACGCTCCTCGGGGCGCGTCTTACTTGGGCCTCTCTCCTGGAGGCGCTCAGTCAGACCCAGTGTTGACATGTGGCAAGACGCTCCGCGGGACGCGTCTTGCTTGGGCCTCTCTCCTGGAGGCCCTCTGTCAGACCCAGTGTTGACATGTGGCAAGACGCTCCTCGGGGCGCGTCTTGCTTGGGCTTCTCTCCTGTAGGCCCTCAATCAGACCCAGTGTTGACACGTGGCAAGACTCTCCTCGGGGCGCGTCTTGCTTGGGCCTCTCTCCTGGAGGCGCTCAGTCAGACTGAGTAGTGACATGTGGCATGACGCTCCTCGGGGCACGTCTTGCTTGGGCCTCTCTCCTGGAGGCGCTCAGTCAGACCGAGTGCTGACATGTGGCAAGACGCTCCTCGGGGCGCGTCTTGCTCGGGCCTCTCTCCTGGAGGCGCTCAGTCAGACCCAGTGGTGACATGTGGCTAGACGCTCCTCGGGCCACGTATTGCTTGGGCCTCTCTCCTGGAGGCCCTCAATCAGACCCAGTGTTGACACGTGGCAAGACTCTCCTCGGGGCGCGTCTTGCTTGGGCCTCTCTCCTGGAGGCGCTCAGTCAGACCCAGTGGTGACATGTGGCAAGACACTCCTCGGGGCGCGTCTTGCTTGGGCCTCTCTCCTGGAGGCCCGCTGTCAGACCCAGTGTTGACATGTGGCAAGACGCTCCTAGGGGCGCGTCTTGCTTGGGCCTCTCTCCTGGAGGCGCTCAGTCAGACCGAGTGCTGACATGTGGCAAGACGCTCCTCGGGGTGTGTCTTTCTTGGGCCTCTCTCCTGGAGGCGCTCAGTGAGACCCAGTGGTGACATATGGCAAGACACTCCTCGGGGCGCGTGTTGCTTGGGCATCTCTCCTGGAGGCCCTCTGTCACACACAGTGTTGACATGTGGCAAGACACTCCTCGGGGCGCGTCTTGCTTGGGTCTCTCTCCTGGAGGCGCTCAGTCAGACCCAGAGTTGACATGTGGCAAGACGCTCCTAGGGGCGCGTCTTGCTTGGGCCTCTCTCCTGGAGGCGCTCAGTCAGACTGAGCGCTGACATGTGGCAAGACGCTCCTCGGGGCGCGTCTTGCTTGGGCCTCTCTCCTGGAGGCGCTCAGTCAGACCCAGTGGTGACATGTGGCAAGACGCTCCTCGGGGCGCGTCATGCTTGGGCCTCTCTCCTGGAGGCGCTCAGTCAGACCCAGTGTTAACATTTGGCAAGACGCTCCTCGGGGCACGTCTTGCTTGGGCCTCTCTCCTGGAGGCGCTCAGTCAGACCGAGTGCTGACATGTGGCATGACGCTCCTCGGGGCGCGTCTTGCTTGGGCCTCTCTCCTGGAGGCGCTCAGTCAGACCCAGTGGTGACATATGGCAAGACACTCCTCGGGGCGCGTGTTGCTTGGGCATCTCTCCTGGAGGCCCTCTGTCACACACAGTGTTGACATGTGGCAAGACGCTCCTCGGGGCGCGTCATGCTTGGGCCTCTCTCCTGGAGGCGCTCAGTCAGACCCAGTGTTAACATTTGGCAAGACGCTCCTCGGGGCACGTCTTGCTTGGGCCTCTCTCCTGGAGGCGCTCAGTCAGACCGAGTGCTGACATGTGGCATGACGCTCCTCGGGGCGCGTCTTGCTTGGGCCTCTCTCCTGGAGGCGCTCAGTCAGACCCAGTGGTGACATGTGGCAAGACACTCCTCGGGGCGCGTCTTGCTTGGGCCTCTCTCCTGGAGGCCCGCTGTCAGACCCAGTGTTGACATGTCGCAAGAGCCTCCTAGGGGCGTGTCTTGCTTGGGCCTCTCTCCTGGAGGCGCTCAGTCAGACCGAGTGCTGACATGTGGCAAGACGCTCCTCGGGGCGCGTGTTGCTTGGGCCTCTCTCCTGGAGGCCCTCTGTCAGACACAGTGTTGACATGTGGCAAGACACTCCTCGGGGCGCGTCTTGCTTGGGCCTCTCTCCTGGAGGTGCTCAGTCAGACCCAGTGTTGACATGTGGCAAGACGCTCCTAGGGGCGCGTCTTGCTTGGGCCTCTCTCCTGGAGGCGCTCAGTCAGACCGAGTGCTGACATGTGGCAAGACGCTCCTCGGGGCGCGTCTTGCTTGGGCCTCTCTCCTGGAGGCGCTCAGTCAGACCCAGTGGTGACATATGGCAGGAAGCTCCTTGGGGCGCGTCTTGCCTGGGCTTCTCCCCTGGAGGCCCTCAGTCAGACCCATTGTTGACATGTGGCAAGACGCTCCTCGGGGCACTTCTTGCTTGGGCCTCTCTCCTGGAGGCGCTCAGTCAGACCCAGTGTTGACATGTGGCAAGACGCTCCTCGGGGCACGTCTTGCTTGGGCTTCTCTCCTGGAGGCGCTCAGTCAGACCCAGTGTTGACATGTGGCAAGACGCTCCTCGGGGCGCGTCTTGCTTGGGCCTCTCTCCTGGAGGCGCTCAGTCAGACCCAGTGTTGACATGTGGCAAGACGCTCCTCGGGGCGCGTCTTACTTGGGCCTCTCTCCTGGAGGCGCTCAGTCAGACCCAATGGTGACATGTGGCTAGACGCTCCTCGGGGCACGTATTGCTTGGGCCTCTCTCCTGGAGGCCCTCTGTCAGACCCAGTGTTGACATGTGGCAAGACGCTCCTCGGGGCGCGTCTTGCTTGGGCCTCTCTCCTGGAGGCCCTCAATCAGACCCAGTGTTGACACGTGGCAAGACGCTCCTCAGGGTGCGTCTTGCTTGGGCGTCTCTCCTGGAGGCGCTATGTCAGACCGAGTATTGACATGTGGAATGACGCTCCTCGGGGCGCGTCTTGCTAGGGCCTCTCTCCTGGAGGCGCTCAGTCAGACCCAGTGGTGACATGTGGCAAGACACTCCTCGGGGCGTGTCTTGCTTGGGCCTCTCTCCTGGAGGCCCGCTGTCAGACCCAGTGTTGACATGTGGCAAGACGCTCCTAGGGGCGCGTCTTGCTTGGGCCTCTCTCCTGGAGGCGCTCAGTCAGACCCAGTGGTGACATATGGCAAGTCGCTCCTCGGGGCGCGTGTTGCTTGGGCCTCTCTCCTGGAGGCCCTCTGTCAGACACAGTGTTGACATGTGGCAAGACACTCCTCGGGGCGCGTCTTGCTTGGGCTTCTCTCCTGGAGAACCTCAGTCAGACCCATTGTTGGCATGTGGCAAGACGCTCCTCGGGGCGCTTCTTGCTTGGGCCTCTCTCCTGGAGGCGCTCAGTCAGACCCAGTAGTGACTTGTGGCAAGACGCTCCTCGGGGCACGTCTTGCTTGGGCCTCTCTCCTGGAGGCGCTCAGTCAGACCCAGTGTTGACATGTGGCAAGACGCTCCTCGGGGCGCGTCTTGCTTGGCCCTCTCTCCTGGAGGCGCTCAGTCAGACCCAGTGTTGACATGTGGCAAGACGCTCCTCGGGGCGCGTCTTACTTGGGCCTCTCTCCTGGAGGCGCTCAGTCAGACCCAATGGTGACATGTGGCTAGACGCTCCTCGGGGCACGTATTGCTTGGGCCTCTCTCCTGGAGGCCCTCTGTCAGACCCAGTGTTGACATGTGGCAAGACGCTCCTCGGGGCGCGTCTTGCTTGGGCCTCTCTCCTGGAGGCCCTCAATCAGACCCAGTGTTGACACGTGGCAAGACGCTCCTCAGGGTGCGTCTTGCTTGGGCGTCTCTCCTGGAGGCGCTATGTCAGACCGAGTATTGACATGTGGAATGACGCTCCTCGGGGCGCGTCTTGCTAGGGCCTCTCTCCTGGAGGCGCTCAGTCAGACCCAGTGGTGACATGTGGCAAGACACTCCTCGGGGCGTGTCTTGCTTGGGCCTCTCTCCTGGAGGCCCGCTGTCAGACCCAGTGTTGACATGTGGCAAGACGCTCCTAGGGGCGCGTCTTGCTTGGGCCTCTCTCCTGGAGGCGCTCAGTCAGACCCAGTGGTGACATATGGCAAGTCGCTCCTCGGGGCGCGTGTTGCTTGGGCCTCTCTCCTGGAGGCCCTCTGTCAGACACAGTGTTGACATGTGGCAAGACACTCCTCGGGGCGCGTCTTGCTTGGGCTTCTCTCCTGGAGAACCTCAGTCAGACCCATTGTTGGCATGTGGCAAGACGCTCCTCGGGGCGCTTCTTGCTTGGGCCTCTCTCCTGGAGGCGCTCAGTCAGACCCAGTAGTGACTTGTGGCAAGACGCTCCTCGGGGCACGTCTTGCTTGGGCCTCTCTCCTGGAGGCGCTCAGTCAGACCCAGTGTTGACATGTGGCAAGACGCTCCTCGGGGCGCGTCTTGCTTGGCCCTCTCTCCTGGAGGCGCTCAGTCAGACCCAGTGTTGACATGTGGCAAGACGCTCCTCGGGGCGCGTCTTACTTGGGCCTCTCTCCTGGAGGCGCTCAGTCAGACCCAGTGTTGACATGTGGCAAGACGCTCCTCGGGACGCGTCTTGCTTGGGCCTCTCTCCTGGAGGCCCTCTGTCAGACCCAGTGTTGACATGTGGCAAGACGCTCCTCGGGGCGCGTCTTGCTTGGGCCTCTCTCCTGTAGGCCCTCAATCAGACCCAGTGTTGACACGTGGCAAGACTCTCCTCGGGGCGCGTCTTGCTTGGGCCTCTCTCCTGGAGGCGCTCAGTCAGACTGAGTAGTGACATGTGGCATGACGCTCCTCGGGGCACGTCTTGCTTGGGCCTCTCTCCTGGAGGCGCTCAGTCAGACCGAGTGCTGACATGTGGCAAGACGCTCCTCGGGGCGCGTCTTGCTCGGGCCTCTCTCCTGGAGGCGCTCAGTCAGACCCAGTGGTGACATGTGGCTAGACGCTCCTCGGGCCACGTATTGCTTGGGCCTCTCTCCTGGAGGCCCTCAATCAGACCCAGTGTTGACACGTGGCAAGACTCTCCTCGGGGCGCGTCTTGCTTGGGCCTCTCTCCTGGAGGCGCTCAGTCAGACCCAGTGGTGACATGTGGCAAGACACTCCTCGGGGCGCGTCTTGCTTGGGCCTCTCTCCTGGAGGCCCGCTGTCAGACCCAGTGTTGACATGTGGCAAGACGCTCCTAGGGGCGCGTCTTGCTTGGGCCTCTCTCCTGGAGGCGCTCAGTCAGACCGAGTGCTGACATGTGGCAAGACGCTCCTCGGGGCGTGTCTTTCTTGGGCCTCTCTCCTGGAGGCGCTCAGTGAGACCCAGTGGTGACATATGGCAAGACACTCCTCGGGGCGCGTGTTGCTTGGGCATCTCTCCTGGAGGCCCTCTGTCACACACAGTGTTGACATGTGGCAAGACACTCCTCGGGGCGCGTCTTGCTTGGGTCTCTCTCCTGGAGGCGCTCAGTCAGACCCAGAGTTGACATGTGGCAAGACGCTCCTAGGGGCGCGTCTTGCTTGGGCCTCTCTCCTGGAGGCGCTCAGTCAGACTGAGTGCTGACATGTGGCAAGACGCTCCTCGGGGCGCGTCTTGCTTGGGCCTCTCTCCTGGAGGCGCTCAGTCAGACCCAGTGGTGACATGTGGCAAGACGCTCGTCGGGGCGCGTCATGCTTGGGCCTCTCTCCTGGAGGCGCTCAGTCAGACCCAGTGTTAACATTTGGCAAGACGCTCCTCGGGGCACGTCTTGCTTGGGCCTCTCTCCTGGAGGCGCTCAGTCAGACCGAGTGCTGACATGTGGCATGACGCTCCTCGGGGCGCGTCTTGCTTGGGCCTCTCTCCTGGAGGCGCTCAGTCAGACCCAGTGGTGACATATGGCAAGACACTCCTCGGGGCGCGTGTTGCTTGGGCATCTCTCCTGGAGGCCCTCTGTCACACACAGTGTTGACATGTGGCAAGACGCTCCTCGGGGCGCGTCATGCTTGGGCCTCTCTCCTGGAGGCGCTCAGTCAGACCCAGTGTTAACATTTGGCAAGACGCTCCTCGGGGCACGTCTTGCTTGGGCCTCTCTCCTGGAGGCGCTCAGTCAGACCGAGTGCTGACATGTGGCATGACGCTCCTCGGGGCGCGTCTTGCTTGGGCCTCTCTCCTGGAGGCGCTCAGTCAGACCCAGTGGTGACATGTGGCAAGACACTCCTCGGGGCGCGTCTTGCTTGGGCCTCTCTCCTGGAGGCCCGCTGTCAGACCCAGTGTTGACATGTCGCAAGAGCCTCCTAGGGGCGTGTCTTGCTTGGGCCTCTCTCCTGGAGGCGCTCAGTCAGACCGAGTGCTGACATGTGGCAAGACGCTCCTCGGGGCGCGTGTTGCTTGGGCCTCTCTCCTGGAGGCCCTCTGTCAGACACAGTGTTGACATGTGGCAAGACACTCCTCGGGGCGCGTCTTGCTTGGGCCTCTCTCCTGGAGGTGCTCAGTCAGACCCAGTGTTGACATGTGGCAAGACGCTCCTAGGGGCGCGTCTTGCTTGGGCCTCTCTCCTGGAGGCGCTCAGTCAGACCGAGTGCTGACATGTGGCAAGACGCTCCTCGGGGCGCGTCTTGCTTGGGCCTCTCTCCTGGAGGCGCTCAGTCAGACCCAGTGGTGACATATGGCAGGAAGCTCCTTGGGGCGCGTCTTGCCTGGGCTTCTCCCCTGGAGGCCCTCAGTCAGACCCATTGTTGACATGTGGCAAGACGCTCCTCGGGGCACTTCTTGCTTGGGCCTCTCTCCTGGAGGCGCTCAGTCAGACCCAGTGTTGACATGTGGCAAGACGCTCCTCGGGGCACGTCTTGCTTGGGCTTCTCTCCTGGAGGCGCTCAGTCAGACCCAGTGTTGACATGTGGCAAGACGCTCCTCGGGGCGCGTCTTGCTTGGGCCTCTCTCCTGGAGGCGCTCAGTCAGACCCAGTGTTGACATGTGGCAAGACGCTCCTCGGGGCGCGTCTTACTTGGGCCTCTCTCCTGGAGGCGCTCAGTCAGACCCAATGGTGACATGTGGCTAGACGCTCCTCGGGGCACGTATTGCTTGGGCCTCTCTCCTGGAGGCCCTCTGTCAGACCCAGTGTTGACATGTGGCAAGACGCTCCTCGGGGCGCGTCTTGCTTGGGCCTCTCTCCTGGAGGCCCTCAATCAGACCCAGTGTTGACACGTGGCAAGACGCTCCTCAGGGTGCGTCTTGCTTGGGCGTCTCTCCTGGAGGCGCTATGTCAGACCGAGTATTGACATGTGGAATGACGCTCCTCGGGGCGCGTCTTGCTAGGGCCTCTCTCCTGGAGGCGCTCAGTCAGACCCAGTGGTGACATGTGGCAAGACACTCCTCGGGGCGTGTCTTGCTTGGGCCTCTCTCCTGGAGGCCCGCTGTCAGACCCAGTGTTGACATGTGGCAAGACGCTCCTAGGGGCGCGTCTTGCTTGGGCCTCTCTCCTGGAGGCGCTCAGTCAGACCCAGTGGTGACATATGGCAAGTCGCTCCTCGGGGCGCGTGTTGCTTGGGCCTCTCTCCTGGAGGCCCTCTGTCAGACACAGTGTTGACATGTGGCAAGACACTCCTCGGGGCGCGTCTTGCTTGGGCCTCTCTCCTGGAGGCGCTCAGTCAGACCCAGTGTTGACAGGTGGCAAGACGCTCCTAGGGGCGCGTCTTGCTTGGGCCTCTCTCCTGGAGGCGCTCAGTCAGACCGAGTGCTGACATGTGGCAAGACGCTCCTCGGGGCGTCTCTTGCTTGGGCCTCTCTCCTGGAGGCGCTCAGTGAGACCCAGTGGTGACATATGGCAAGACACTCCTCGGGGCGCGTGTTGCTTGGGCATCTCTCCTGGAGGCCCTCTGTCACACACAGTGTTGACATGTGGCAAGACACTCCTCGGGGCGCGTCTTGCTTGGGTCTCTCTCCTGGAGGCGCTCAGTCAGACCCAGTGTTGACATGTGGCAAGACGCTCCTAGGGGCGCGTCTTGCTTGGGCCTCTCTCCTGGAGGCGCTCAGTCAGACCGAATGCTGACATGTGGCAAGACGCTCCTCGGGGCGCGTCTTGCTTGGGCCTCTCTCCTGGAGGCGCTCAGTCAGACCCAGTGGTGACATATGGCAAGACGCTCCTCGGGGCGTGTATTGCTTGGGCCTCTCACCTGGAGGCGCTCAGTCAGACCCAGTGGTGACATATGGCAAGACGCTCCTCGGGGCGCGTCTTGCTTGGGCCTCTCTCCTGGAGGCGCTCAGTCAGACCCATTGTTGACATGTGGCAAGACGCTCCTCGAGCGCGTCTTGCTTGGGCCTCTCTCCTGGAGGAGCTCAGTCAGACCCAGTGTTGACATGTGGCAAGACGCTCCTCGGGACACGTCTTATTTGGGCCTCTCTCCTGGAGGCGCTCAGTCAGACCGAGTGCTGACATGTGGCATGACGCTCCTCGGGGTGCGTCTTGCTTGGGCCTCTCTCCTGGAGGCGCTCAGTCAGACCCAGTGGTGACATGTGGCAAGACACTCCTCGGGGCGCGTCTTGCTTTGGCCTCTCTCCTGGAGGCCCGCTGTCAGACCCAGTGTTGACATGTGGCAAGACCCTCCTAGGGGCGCGTCTTGCTTGGGCCTCTCTCCTGGAGGCGCTCAGTCAGACCGAGTGCTGACATGTGGCAAGACGCTCCTCGGGGAGCATCTTGCTTGAGCCTCTCTCATGAAGGCGCTCAGTCAGACCCAGTGGTGACATATGGCAAGACGCTCCTCGGGGCGCGTGTTGCTTGGGCCTCTCTCCTCGAGGCCCTCTGTCAGACACAGTGTTGACATGTGGCAAGACACTCCTCGGGGCGCGTCTTGCTTGGGCCTCTCTCCTGGAGGTGCTCAGTCAGACCCAGTGTTGACATGTGGCAAGACGCTCCTAGGGGCGCGTCTTGCTTGGGCCTCTCTCCTGGAGGCGCTCAGTCAGACCGAGTGCTGACATGTGGCAAGACGCTCCTCGGGGCGCGTCTTGCTTGGGCCTCTCTCCTGGAGGCGCTCAGTCAGACCCAGTGGTGACATATGGCAGGACGCTCCTTGGGGCGCGTCTTGCTTGGGCTTCTCTCCGGGAGGCCCTCAGTCAGACCCATTGTTGACATGTGGCAAGACGCTCCTCGGGGCACTTCTATCTTGGGCCTCTCTCCTGGAGGCGCTCAGTCAGACCCAGTGTTGACATGTGGCAAGACGCTCCTCGCGGCACGTCTTGCTTGGGCCTCTCTACTGGAGGCGCTCAGTCAGACCCAGTGTTGACATGTGGCAAGACCCTCCTAGGGGCGCGTCTTGCTTGGGCCTCTCTCCTGGAGGCGCTCAGTCAGACCGAGTGCTGACATGTGGCAAGACGCTCCTCGGGGCGCGTCTTGCTTGGGCCTCTCTCATGGAGGCGCTCAGTCAGACCCAGTGGTGACATATGGCAAGACGCTCCTCGGGGCGCGTGTTGCTTGGGCCTCTCTCCTGGAGGCCCTCTGTCAGACACAGTGTTGACATGTGGCAAGACACTCCTCGGGGCGCGTCTTGCTTGAGCCTCTCTCCTGGAGGTGCTCAGTCAGACCCAGTGTTGACATGTGGCAAGACACTCCTAGGGGCGCATCTTGCTTGGGCCTCTCTCCTGGAGGCGCTCAGTCAGACCGAGTGCTGACATGTGGCAAGACGCTCCTCGGGGCGCGTCTTGCTTGGGCCTCTCTCCTGGAGGCGCTCAGTCAGACCCAGTTGTGACATATGGCAGGAAGCTCCTCGGGGCGCGTCTTGCTTGGGCTTCTCTCCTGGAGGCCCTCAGTCAGACCCATTGTTGACATGTGGCAAGACGCTCCTCGGGGCACTTCTTGCTTGGGCCTCTCTCCTGGAGGCGCTCAGTCAGACCCAGTGTTGACATGTGGCAAGACGCTCCTCGGGGCGCGTCTTACTTGGGCCTCTCTCCTGGAGGCGCTCAGTCAGACCCAATGGTGACATGTGGCTAGACGCTCCTCGGGGCACGTATTGCTTGGGCCTCTCTCCTGGAGGCCCTCTGTCAGACCCAGTGTTGACATGTGGCAAGACGCTCCTCGGGGCGCGTCTTGCTTGGGCCTCTCTCCTGGAGGCCCTCAATCAGACCCAGTGTTGACACGTGGCAAGACGCTCCTCAGGGTGCGTCTTGCTTGGGCGTCTCTCCTGGAGGCGCTATGTCAGACCGAGTATTGACATGTGGAATGACGCTCCTCGGGGCGCGTCTTGCTAGGGCCTCTCTCCTGGAGGCGCTCAGTCAGACCCAGTGGTGACATGTGGCAAGACACTCCTCGGGGCGTGTCTTGCTTGGGCCTCTCTCCTGGAGGCCCGCTGTCAGACCCAGTGTTGACATGTGGCAAGACGCTCCTAGGGGCGCGTCTTGCTTGGGCCTCTCTCCTGGAGGCGCTCAGTCAGACCCAGTGGTGACATATGGCAAGTCGCTCCTCGGGGCGCGTGTTGCTTGGGCCTCTCTCCTGGAGGCCCTCTGTCAGACACAGTGTTGACATGTGGCAAGACACTCCTCGGGGCGCGTCTTGCTTGGGCCTCTCTCCTGGAGGCGCTCAGTCAGACCCAGTGTTGACAGTTGGCAAGACGCTCCTAGGGGCGCGTCTTGCTTGGGCCTCTCTCCTGGAGGCGCTCAGTCAGACCGAGTGCTGACATGTGGCAAGACGCTCCTCGGGGCGTCTCTTGCTTGGGCCTCTCTCCTGGAGGCGCTCAGTGAGACCCAGTGGTGACATATGGCAAGACACTCCTCGGGGCGCGTGTTGCTTGGGCATCTCTCCTGGAGGCCCTCTGTCACACACAGTGTTGACATGTGGCAAGACACTCCTCGGGGCGCGTCTTGCTTGGGTCTCTCTCCTGGAGGCGCTCAGTCAGACCCAGTGTTGACATGTGGCAAGACGCTCCTAGGGGCGCGTCTTGCTTGGGCCTCTCTCCTGGAGGCGCTCAGTCAGACCGAATGCTGACATGTGGCAAGACGCTCCTCGGGGCGCGTCTTGCTTGGGCCTCTCTCCTGGAGGCGCTCAGTCAGACCCAGTGGTGACATATGGCAAGACGCTCCTCGGGGCGTGTATTGCTTGGGCCTCTCACCTGGAGGCGCTCAGTCAGACCCAGTGGTGACATATGGCAAGACGCTCCTCGGGGCGCGTCTTGCTTGTTTCTCTCTCCTGGAGGCGCTCAGTCAGACCCATTGTTGACATGTGGCAAGACGCTCCTCGAGCGCGTCTTGCTTGGGCCTCTCTCCTGGAGGAGCTCAGTCAGACCCAGTGTTGACATGTGGCAAGACGCTCCTCGGGGCACGTCTTATTTGGGCCTCTCTCCTGGAGGCGCTCAGTCAGACCGAGTGCTGACATGTGGCATGACGCTCCTCGGGGTGCGTCTTGCTTGGGCCTCTCTCCTGGAGGCGCTCAGTCAGACCCAGTGGTGACATGTGGCAAGACACTCCTCGGGGCGCGTCTTGCTTGGGCCTCTCTCCTGGAGGCCCGCTGTCAGACCCAGTGTTGACATGTGGCAAGACCCTCCTAGGGGCGCGTCTTGCTTGGGCCTCTCTCCTGGAGGCGCTCAGTCAGACCGAGTGCTGACATGTGGCAAGACGCTCCTCGGGGAGCATCTTGCTTGAGCCTCTCTCATGAAGGCGCTCAGTCAGACCCAGTGGTGACATATGGCAAGACGCTCCTCGGGGCGCGTGTTGCTTGGGCCTCTCTCCTGGAGGCCCTCTGTCAGACACAGTGTTGACATGTGGCAAGACACTCCTCGGGGCGCGTCTTGCTTGGGCCTCTCTCCTGGAGGTGCTCAGTCAGACCCAGTGTTGACATGTGGCAAGACGCTCCTAGGGGCGCGTCTTGCTTGGGCCTCTCTCCTGGAGGCGCTCAGTCAGACCGATTGCTGACATGTGGCAAGACGCTCCTCGGGGCGCGTCTTGCTTGGGCCTCTCTCCTGGAGGCGCTCAGTCAGACCCAGTGGTGACATATGGCAGGACGCTCCTCGGGGCGCATCTTGCTTGGGCTTCTCTCCGGGAGGCCCTCAGTCAGACCCATTGTTGACATGTGGCAAGACGCTCCTCGGGGCACTTCTATCTTGGGCCTCTCTCCTGGAGGCGCTCAGTCAGACCCAGTGTTGACATGTGGCAAGACGCTCCTCGGGGCACGTCTTGCTTGGGCCTCTCTACTGGAGGCGCTCAGTCAGACCCAGTGTTGACATGTGGCAAGACCCTCCTAGGGGCGCGTCTTGCTTGGGCCTCTCTCCTGGAGGCGCTCAGTCAGACCGAGTGCTGACATGTGGCAAGACGCTCCTCGGGGCGCGTCTTGCTTGGGCCTCTCTCATGGAGGCGCTCAGTCAGACCCAGTGGTGACATATGGCAAGACGCTCCTCGGGGCGCGTGTTGCTTGGGCCTCTCTCCTGGAGGCCCTCTGTCAGACACAGTGTTGACATGTGGCAAGACACTCCTCGGGGCGCGTCTTGCTTGAGCCTCTCTCCTGGAGGTGCTCAGTCAGACCCAGTGTTGACATGTGGCAAGACACTCCTAGGGGCGCATCTTGCTTGGGCCTCTCTCCTGGAGGCGCTCAGTCAGACCGAGTGCTGACATGTGGCAAGACGCTCCTCGGGGCGCGTCTTGCTTGGGCCTCTCTCCTGGAGGCGCTCAGTCAGACCCAGTGGTGACATATGGCAGGAAGCTCCTCGGGGCGCGTCTTGCTTGGGCTTCTCTCCTGGAGGCCCTCAGTCAGACCCATTGTTGACATGTGGCAAGACGCTCCTCGGGGCACTTCTTGCTTGGGCCTCTCTCCTGGAGGCGCTCAGTCAGACCCAGTGTTGACATGTGGCAAGACGCTCCTCGGGGCGCGTCTTGCTTGGGCCTCTCTCCTGGAGGCGCTCAGTCAGACCCAGTGTTGACATGTGGCAAGACGCTCCTGGGGGCGCGTCTTACTTGGGCCTTTCTCCTGGAGGCGCTCAGTCAGAACCAGTGGTGACATGTGGCAAGACGCTCCTCGGGGCACGTATTGCTTGGGCCTCTCTCCTGGAGGCCCTCAATCAGACCCAGTGTTGACACGTGGCAAGACGCTCCTCGGGGCGCGTCTTGCTTGGGCGTCTCTCCTGGAGGCGCTCAGTCAGACCGAGTATTGACATGTGGCATGACGCTCCTCGGGGCACGTCTTATTTGGGCCTCTCTCCTGGAGGCGCTCAGTCAGACCGAGTATTGACATGTGGCAAGACGCTCCTCGGGAAGTCTCTTGCTTGGGCCTCTCTCCTGGAGGCGCTCAGTCAGACCCAGTGTTGACATATGGCAAGACACTCCTCGGGGCGCGTGTTGCTTGGGCATCTCTCCTGGAGGCCCTCTGTCACACACAGTGTTGACATATGGCAAGACACTCCTCGGGGCGCGTCTTGCTTGGGTCTCTCTCCTGGAGGCGCTCAGTCAGACCCAGTGTTGACATGTGGCAAGACGCTCCTAGGGGCGCGTCTTGCTTGGGCCTCTCTCCTGGAGGCGCTCAGTCAGACCGAGTGCTGACATGTGGCAAGACGCTCCTCGGGGCGCGTCTTGCTTGGGCCTCTCTCCTGGAGGCGCTCAGTCAGACCAAGTGGTGACATATGGCAAGACGCTCCTCGGGGCGTGTATTGCTTGGGCCTCTCACCTGGAGGCGCTCAGTCAGACCCAGTGGTGACATATGGCAAGACGCTCCTCGGGGCGCGTATTGCTTGGGCCTCTCTCCTGGAGGCGCTCAGTCAGACCCATTGTTGACATGTGGCAAGACGCTCCTCGAGCGCGTCTTGCTTGGGCCTCTCTCCTGGAGGCGCTCAGTCAGACCCAGTGTTGACATGTGGCAAGACGCTCCTCGGGGCACGTCTTATTTGGGCCTCTCTCCTGGAGGCGCTCAGTCAGACCGAGTGCTGACATGTGGCATGACGCTCCTCGGGGCGCGTCTTGCTTGGGCCTCTCTCCTGGAGGCGCTCAGTCAGACCCAGTGGTGACATGTGGCAAGACACTCCTCGGGTGCGTCTTGCTTGGGCCTCTCTCCTGGAGGCTCGCTGTCAGACCCAGTGTTGACATGTGGCAAGACCCTCCTAGGGGCGCGTCTTGCTTGGGCCTCTCTCCTGGAGGCGCTCAGTCAGACCGAGTGCTGACATGTGGCAAGACGCTCCTCGGGGCGCGTCTTGCTTGAGCCTCTCTCATGAAGGCGCTCAGTCAGACCCAGTGGTGACATATGGCAAGACGCTCCTCGGGGCGCGTGTTGCTTGGGCCTCTCTCCTGGAGGCCCTCTGTCAGACACAGTGTTGACATGTGGCAAGACGCTCCTAGGGGCGCGTCTTGCTTGGGCCTCTCTCCTGGAGGCGCTCAGTCAGACCGAGTGCTGACATGTGGCAAGACGCTCCTCGGGGCGCGTCTTGCTTGGGCCTCTCTCCTGGAGGCGCTCAGTCAGACCCAGTGGTGACATATGGCAGGACGCTCCTCGGGGCGCGTCTTGATTGGGCTTCTCTCCTGGAGGCCCTCAGTCAGACCCATTGTTGACATGTGGCAAGACGCTCCTCGGGGCACTTCTTGCTTGGGCCTCTCTCCTGGAGGCGCTCAGTCAGACCCAGTGTTGACATGTGGCAAGACGCTCCTCGGGGCACGTCTTGCTTGGGCCTCTCTCCTGGAGGCGCTCAGTCAGACCCAGTGTTGACATGTGGCAAGATGCTCCTCGGGGCGCGTCTTGCTTGGGCCTCTATCCTGGAGGCGCTCAGTCAGTTCCAGTGTTGACATGTGGCAAGACGCTCCTCGGGGCGCGTCTTACTTGGGCCTCTCTCCTGGAGGCGCTCAGTCAGACCCAGTGGTGACATGTGGCAAGACGCTCCTCGGGGCACGTATTGCTTGGGCCTCTCTCCTGGAGGTCCTCTGTCAGACCCAGTGTTGACATGTGGTAAGACGCTCCTCGGGGCGCGTCTTGCTTGGGCTTCTCTCATTGAGGCCCTCAGTCAGACCCAGTGTTGACATGTGTCAAGACGGTCCTCGGGGCGCGTCTTGCTTGGGCCTCTCTCCTGGAGGCGCTCTGTCAGACCCAGTGGTGACATGTGGCTAGACGCTCCTCGGGGCACGTATTGCTTGGGCCTCTCTCCTGGAGGCCCTCTGTCAGACCCAGTGTTGACATGTGGCAAGACGCTCCTCGGGGCGCGTCTTGCTTGGGCCTCTCTCCCGGAGGCCCTCAATCAGACCCAGTGTTGACACGTGGCAAGACGCTCCTCGGGGCGCGTCTTGCTTGGGCGTCTCTCCTGGAGGCGCTCAGTCAGACCCAGTGTTGACATGTGGCAAGACGCTCCTCTGGGCACGTCTTGCTTGGGCCTCTCTCCTGGAGGCGCTCAGTCAGACCAAGTGCTGACATGTGGCATGACGCTCCTCGGGGCGCGTCTTGCTTGGGCCTCTCTCCTGGAAGCGCTCAGTCAGATCCTGTGGTGGCATGTGGCAAGACACTCCTCGGGGCGCGTCTTGCTTGGGCCTCTCTCCTGGAGGCCCGCTGTCAGACCCAGTGTTGACATGTGGCAAGACCCTCCTAGGGGCGCGTCTTGCTTGGGCCTCTCTCCTGGAGGCGCTCAGTCAGACCGAGTGCTGACATGTGGCAAGACGCTCCTCGGGGCGCGTCTTGCTTGAGCCTCTCTCATGAAGGCGCTCAGTCAGACCCAGTGGTGACATATGGCAAGACGCTCCTCGGGGCGCGTCTTGCTTGGGCCTCTCTCCTGGAGGCCCTCTGTCAGACACAGTGTTGACATGTGGCAGGACGCACCTCGGGGCGCGTCTTGCTTGGGCTTCTCTCCTGGAGGCCCTCAGTCAGACCCAGTGTTGACATGTGGCAAGACGCTCCTCGGGGCACGTCTTGCTTGGGCCTCTCTCCTGGAGGCGCTCAGTCAGACCCAGTGTTGACATGTGGCAAGACGCTCCTCGGGGCGCGTCTTGCTTGGGCCTCTCTCCTGGAGGCGCTCAGTCAGACCCAGTGTTGACATGTGGCAAGACGCTCCTCGGGGCGCGTCTTACTTGAACCTCTCTCCTGGAGGCGCTCAGTCAGACCCAGTGGTGACATGTGGCAAGACGCTCCTCGGGGCACGTATTGCTTGGGCCTCTCTCCTGGAGGTCCTCTGTCAGACCCAGTGTTGACATGTGGTAAGACGCTCCTCGGGGCGCGTCTTGCTTGGGCTTCTCTCATTGAGGCCCTCAGTCAGACCCAGTGTTGACATGTGTCAAGACGGTCCTCGGGGCGCGTTTTGCTTGGGCCTCTCTCCTGGAGGCGCTCAGTCAGACCCAGTGGTGACATGTGGCTAGACGCTCCTCGGGGCACGTATTGCTTGGGCCTCTCTCCTGGAGGCCCTCTGTCAGACCCAGTGTTGACATGTGGCAAGACGCTCCTCGGGGCGCGTCTTGCTTGGGCCTCTCTCCTGGAGGCCCTCAATCAGACCCAGTGTTGACACGTGGCAAGACGCTCCTCGGGGCGCGTCTTGCTTGGGCGTCTCTCCTGGAGGCGCTCAGTCAGACCGAGTATTGACATGTGGCATCACGCTACTCGGGGCGCGTCTTGGTTGGGCCTCTCTCCTGGAGGCGCTCAGTCAGACCCAGTGGTGACATGTGGCAAGACACTCCTCGGGGCGCGTCTTGCTTGGGCCTTTCTCCTGGTGGCCCGCTGTCAGACCCAGTGTTGACATGTGGCAAGACACTCCTCGGGGCGCGTCTTGCTTGGGCCTCTCTCCTGGAGGCGCTCAGTCAGACCCAGTGTTGACATGTGGCAAGATGCTCCTAGGGGCGCGTCTTGCTTGGGCCTCTCTCCTGGAGGCGCTCAGTCAGACCGAGTGCTGACATGTGGCAAGACGCTCCTCGGGGCGCGTCTTGCTTGGGCCTCTCTCCTGGAGGTGCTCAGTCAGACCCAGTGGTGACATATGGCAGGACGCTCCTCGGGGCGCGTCTTGCTTGGGCTTCTCTCCTGGAGGCCCTCAGTCAGACCCATTGTTGACATGTGGCAAGACGCTCCTCGGGGCACTTCTTGCTTGGGCCTCTCTCCTGGAGGCGCTCAGTCAGACCCAGTGTTGACATGTGGCAAGACGCTCCTCGGTGCACGTCTTGCTTGGGCCTCTCTCCTGGAGGCGCTCAGTCAGACCCAGTGTTGACATGTGGCAAGACGCTCCTCGGGGCGCGTCTTGCTTGGGCCTCTCTCCTGGAGGCCCTCAGTCAGACCCAGTGTTGACATGTGGCAAGACGCTCCTCGGGGCGTGTCTTACTTGGGCCTCTCTCCTGGAGGCGCTCAGTCAGACCCAGTGGTGACATGTGGCAAGACGCTCCTCGGGGCACGTATTGCTTGGGCCTCTCTCCTGGAGGTCCTCTGTCAGACCCAGTGTTGACATGTGGCAAGACGCTCCTCGGGGCGCATCTTGCTTGGGCTTCTCTCATTGAGGCCCTCAGTCAGACCCAGTGTTGACATGTGTCAAGACGCTCCTCGGGGCGCGTCTTGCTTGGGCCTCTCTCCTGGAGGCGCTCAGTCAGACCCAGTGGTGACATGTGGCTAGACGCTCCTCGGGGCACGTATTGCTTGGGCCTCTCTCCTGGAGGCCCTCTGTCAGACCCAGTGTTGACATGTGGCAAGACGCTCCTCGGGGCGCGTCTTGGTTGGGCCTCTCTCCTGGAGGCCCTCAATCAGACCCAGTGTTGACACGTGGCAAGACGCTCCTCGGGGCGCGTCTTGCTTGGGCGTCTCTCCTGGAGGCGCTCAGTCAGACCGAGTGCTGACATGTGGCAAGACGCTTCTCAGGGCGCGTCTTGCTTGGGCCTCTCTCCTGGAGGCGCTCAGTCAGACCCAGTGGTGACATATGGCAAGTCGCTCCTCGGGGCGCGTGTTGCTTGGTCCTCTCTCCTGGAGGCCCTCTGTCAGACACAGTGTTGACATGTGGCAAGACACTCCTCGGGGCGCGTCTTGCTTGGGCCTCTCTCCTGGAGGCGCTCAGTCAGACCGAGTGCTGACATGTGGCAAGACGCTCCTCGGGGCGCGTCTTGCTTGGGCCTCTCTCCTGGAGGCGCTCAGTCAGACAAAGTGGTGACATATGGCAGGACGCTCCTCGGGGCGCGTCTTGCTTGGGCTTCTCTCCTGGAGGTCCTCAGTCAGACCCATTGTTGACATGTGGCAAGACGCTCCTCGGGGCACTTCTTGCTTGGGCCTCTCTCCTGGAGGCGCTCAGTCAGACCGAGTATTGACATGTGGCATGACTCTCCTCGGGGCGCGTCTTGCTTCGGCCTCTCTCCTGGAGGCGCTCAGTCAGACCCAGTGGTGACATGTGGCAAGACACTCCTCGGGGCGCGTCTTGCTTGGGCCTATCTCCTGTAGGCCCGCTGTCAGACCCAGTGTTGACATGTGGCAAGACGCTCCTAGGGGCGCGTCTTGCTTGGGCCTCTCTCCTGGAGGCGCTCAGTCAGACCCAGTGGTGACATATGGCAAGTCGCTCCTCGGGGCGCGTGTTGCTTGGGCCTCTCTCCTGGAGGCCCTCTGTCAGACACAGTGTTGACATGTGGCAAGACACTCCTCGGGGCGCGTCTTGCTTGGGCCTCTCTCCTGGAGGCGCTCAGTCAGACCCAGTGGTGACATGTGGCAAGACACTCCTCGGGGCGCGTCTTGCTTTGGCCTCTCTCCTGGAGGCCAGCTGTCAGACCCAGTGTTGACATGTGGCAAGACGCTCCTAGGGGCGCGTCTTGCTTTGGCCTCTCTCCTGGAGGCGCTCAGTCAGACCGAGTGCTGACATGTGGCAAGACGCTTCTCAGGGCGCGTCTTGCTTGGGCCTCTCTCCTGGAGGCGCTCAGTCAGACCCAGTGGTGACATATGGCAAGTCGCTCCTCGGGGCGCGTGTTGCTTGGGCCTCTCTCCTGGAGGCCCTCTGTCAGACACAGTGTTGACATGTGGCAAGACACTCCTCAGGGCGCGTCTTGCTTGGGCCTCTCTCCTGGAGGCGCTCAGTCAGACCCATTGTTGACCTGTGGCAAGACGCTCCTAGGGGCGCGTCTTGCTTGGGCCTCCCTCCTGGAGGCACTCAGTCAGACCGAGTGCTGACATGTGGCAAGACGCTCCTCGGGGCGTGTCTTGCTTGGGCCTCTCTCCTGGAGGCGCTCACTCAGACCCAGTGGTGACATATGGCAGGACGCTCCTCGGGGCGCGTCTTGCTTGGGCTTCTCTCCTGGAGGCCCTCAGTCAGACCCATTGTTGACATGTGGAAAGACGCTCCTCGGGGCACTTCTTGCTTGGGCCTCTCTCCTGGAGGCGCTCAGTCAGACCCAGTGTCGACATGTGGCAAGACGCTCCCCGGGGCACGTCTTGCTTGGGCCTCTCTCCTGGAGGCGCTCAGTCAGACCCAGTGTTGACATGTGGCAAGACGCTCCTCGGGGCGCGTCTTGCTTGGGCCTCTCTCTTGGAGGCGCTCAGTCAGACCCAGTGTTGACATGTGGCAAGACGCTCCTCGGGGCGTGTCTTACTTGGGCCTCTCTCCTGGAGGCGCTCAGTAAGACCCAGTGGTGACATGTGGCAAGACGCTCCTCGGGGCACGTATTGCTTGGGCCTCTCTCCTGGAGGTCCTCTGTCAGACCCAGTGTTGACCTGTGGCAAGACGCTCCTCGGGGCGCGTCTTGCTTGGGCTTCTCTCATTGAGGCCCTCAGTCAGACCCAGTGTTGACATGTGTCAAGACGCTCCTCGGGGCGTGTCTTGCTTGGGCCTCTCTCCTGGAGGCGCTCAGTCAGACCCAGTGTTGACATGTGGCAAGACGTTCCTCGGGGCGCGTCTTGCTTGGGCCTCTCTCCTGGAGGCCCTCAATCAGACCCAGTGTTGACACGTGGCAAGACGCTCCTCGGGGCACGTATTGCTTGGGCCTCTCTCCTGGAGGTCCTCTGTCAGACCCAGTGTTGACATGTGGCAAGACGCTCCTCGGGGCGCGTCTTGCTTGGGCTTCTCTCATTGAGGCACTCAGTCAGACCCAGTGTTGACATGTGTCAAGACGCTCCTCGGGGCGTGTCTTGCTTGGGCCTCTCTCCTGGAGGCACTCAGTCAGACCCAGTGTTGACATGTGGCAAGACGCTCCTCGGGGCGCGTCTTGCTTGGGCCTCTCTCCTGGAGGTCCTCTGTCAGACCCAGTGTTGACATGTGGCAAGACGCTCCTCGGGGCGCGTCTTGGTTGGGCCTCTCTCCTGGAGGCCCTCAATCAGACCCAGTGTTGACACGTGGCAAGACGCTCCTCGGGGCGCGTCTTGCTTGGGCGTCTCTCCTGGAGGCGCTCAGTCAGACCGAGTATTGACATGTGGCATGACGCTCCTCGGGGCGCGTCTTGCTTGGGCCTCTCTCCTGGAGGCGCTCAGTCAGACCCAGTGGTGACATGTGGCAAGACATTCCTCGGGGCGCGTCTTGCTTTGGCCTCTCTCCTGGAGGCCCGCTGTCAGACCCAGTGTTTACATGTGGCAAGACGCTCCTAGGGGCGCGTCTTGCTTGGGCCTCTCTCCTGGAGGCGCTCAGTCAGACCGAGTGCTGACATGTGGCAAGACGCTTCTCAGGGCGCGTCTTGCTTGGGCCTCTCTCCTGGAGGCGCTCAGTCAGACCCAGTGGTGACATATGGCAAGTCGCTCCTCGGGGCGCGTGTTGCTTGGGCCTCTCTCCTGGAGGCCCTCTGTCAGACACAGTGTTGACATGTGGCAAGACACTCCTCGGGGCGCGTCTTGCTTGGGCCTCTCTCCTGGAGGCGCTCAGTCAGACCCATTGTTGACCTGTGGCCAGACGCTCCTAGGGGCGCGTCTTGCTTGGGCCTCTCTCCTGGAGGCGCTCATTCAGACCGAGTGCTGACATGTGGCAAGACGCTCCTCGGGGCGCGTCTTGCTTGGGCCTCTCTCCTGGAGGCGCTCAGTCAGACCCAGTGGTGACATATGGCAGGACGCTCCTCGGGGCGCGTCTTGCTTGGGCTTCTCTCCTGGAGGCCCTCAGTCAGACCCATTGTTGACATGTGGCAAGACGCTCCTCGGGGCACTTCTTGCTTGGGCCTCTCTCCTGGAGGCGCTCAGTCAGACCGAGTATTGACATGTGGCATGACGCTCCTCGGGGCGCGTCTTGCTTCGGCCTCTCTCCTGGAGGCACTCAGTCAGACCCAGTGGTAACATGTGGCAAGACACTCCTCGGGGAACGTCTTGCTTGGGCCTATCTCCTGGAGGCCCGCTGTCAGACCCAGTGTTGACATGTGGCAAGACGCTCCTAGGGGCGCGTCTTGCTTGGGCCTCTCTCCTGGAGGCGCTCAGTCAGACCGAGTGCTGACATGTGGCAAGACGCTCCTCAGGGCGCGTTTTGCTTGGGCCTCTCTCCTGGAGGCGCTCAGTCAGACCCAGTGGTGACATATGGCAAGTCGCTCCTCGGGGCGCGTGTTGCTTGGGCCTCTCTCCTGGAGTCCCTCTGTCAGACACAGTGTTGACATGTGGCAAGACACTCCTCGGGGCGCGTCTTGCTTGGGCCTCTCTCCTGGAGGCGCTCAGTCAGACCCAGTGGTGACATGTGGCAAGACACTCCTCGGGGCGCGTCTTGCTTTGGCCTCTCTCCTCGAGGCCCGCTGTCAGACCCAGTTTTGACATGTGGCAAGACGCTCCCAGGGGCGCGTCTTGCTTGGGCCTCTCTCCTGGAGGCGCTCAGTCAGACCAAGTGCTGACATGTGGCAAGACGCTCCTCGGGGCGCGTCTTGCTTGGGCCTCTCTCCTGGAGGCGCTCAGTCAGACCAAGGGGTGACATATGGCAGGACTCTCCTCGGGGCGCGTCTTGCTTGGGCTTCTCTCCTGGAGGCCCTCAGTCAGACCCATTGTTGACATGTGGCAAGACGCTCCTCGGGGCACTTCTTGCTTGGGCCTCTCTCCTGGAGGCGCTCAGTCAGACCCAGTGTTGACATGTGGCAAGACGCTCCTCGGTGCACGTCTTGCTTGGGCCTCTCTCCTGGAGGCGCTCAGTCAGACCCAGTGTTGACATGTGGCAAGACGCTCCTCGGGGCGCGTCTTGCTTGGGCCTCTCTCCTGGAGGCCCTCTGTCAGACCGAGTGCTGACATGTGGCAAGACGCTCCTCGGGGCGCGTCTTGCTTGGGCCTCTCTCCTGGAGGCGCTCAGTCAGACACAGTGGTGACATATGGCAGGACGCTCCTCGGGGCGCGTCTTGCTTGGGCTTCTCTCCTGGAGGCCCTCAGTCAGACCCATTGTTGACATGTGGCAAGACGCTCCTCGGGGCACTTCTTGCTTGGGCCTCTCTCCTGGAGGCGCTCAGTCAGACCCAGTGTCGACATGTGGCAAGACGCTCCCCGGGGCACGTCTTGCTTGGGCCTCTCTCCTGGAGGCGCTCAGTCAGACCCAGTGTTGACATGTGGCAAGACGCTCCTCGGGGCGCGTCTTGCTTGGGCCTCTCTCCTGGAGGCGCTCAGTCAGACCCAGTGTTGACATGTGGCAAGACGCTCCTCGGGGCGTGTCTTACTTCGGCCTCTCTCCTGGAGGCGCTCATTAAGACCCAGTGTTGACATGTGGCAAGACGCTCCTCGGGGTGCGTCTTGCTTGGGCTTCTCTCATTGAGGCCCTCAGTCAGACCCAGTGTTGACATGTGTCAAGACGCTCCTCGGGGCTTGTCTTGCTTGGGCCTCTCTCCTGGAGGCGCTCAGTCAGACCCAGTGTTGACATGTGGCAAGACGTTCCTCGGGGCGCGTCTTGCTTGGGCCTCTCTCCTGGAGGCCCTCAATCAGACCCAGTGTTGACACGTGGCAAGACGCTCCTCGGGGCACGTATTGCTTGGGCCTCTCTCCTGGAGGTCCTCTGTCAGACCCAGTGTTGACATGTGGCAAGACGCTCCTCGGGGCGCGTCTTGCTTGGGCTTCTCTCATTGAGGCCCTCAGTCAGACCCAGTGTTGACATGTGTCAAGACGCTCCTCGGGGCGTGTCTTGCTTGGGCCTCTCTCCTGGAGGCGCTCAGTCAGACCCAGTGTTGACATGTGGCAAGATGCTCCTCGGGGCGCGTCTTGCTTGGGCCTCTCTCCTGGAGGTCCTCTGTCAGACCCAGTGTTGACATGTGGCAAGACGCTCCTCGGGGCGCGTCTTGGTTGGGCCTCTCTCCTGGAGGCCCTCAATCAGACCCAGTGTTGACACGTGGCAAGACGCTCCTCGGGGCGCGTCTTGCTTGGGCGTCTCTCCTGGAGGCGCTCAGTCAGACCGAGTATTGACATGTGGCATGACGCTCCTCGGGGCGCGTCTTGCTTGGGCCTCTCTCCTGGAGGCGCTCAGTCAGACCCAGTGGTGACATGTGGCAAGACATTCCTCGGGGCGCGTCTTGCTTTGGCCTCTCTCCTGGAGGCCCGCTGTCAGACCCAGTGTTGACATGTGGCAAGACGCTCCTAGGGGCGCGTCTTGCTTGGGCCTCTCTCCTGGAGGCGCTCAGTCAGACCGAGTGCTGACATGTGGCAAGACGCTTCTCAGGGCGCGTCTTGCTTGGGCCTCTCTCCTGGAGGCGCTCAGTCAGACCCAGTGGTGACATATGGCAAGTCGCTCCTCGGGGCGCGTGTTGCTTGGGCCTCTCTCCTGGAGGCCCTCTGTCAGACACAGTGTTGACATGTGGCAAGACACTCCTCGGGGCGCGTCTTGCTTGGGCCTCTCTCCTGGAGGCGCTCAGTCAGACCCATTGTTGACCTGTGGCCAGACGCTCCTAGGGGCGCGTCTTGCTTGGGCCTCTCTCCTGGAGGCGCTCAGTCAGACCGAGTGCTGACATGTGGCAAGACGCTCCTCGGGGCGCGTCTTGCTTGGGCCTCTCTCCTGGAGGCGCTCAGTCAGACCCAGTGGTGACATATGGCAGGACGCTCCTCGGGGCGCGTCTTGCTTGGGCTTCTCTCCTGGAGGCCCTCAGTCAGACCCATTGTTGACATGTGGCAAGACGCTCCTCGGGGCACTTCTTGCTTGGGCCTCTCTCCTGGAGGCGCTCAGTCAGACCGAGTATTGACATGTGGCATGACGCTCCTCGGGGCGCGTCTTGCTTCGGCCTCTCTCCTGGAGGCACTCAGTCAGACCCAGTGGTGACATGTGGCAAGACGCTCCTCGGGGCGCGTCTTGCTTGGGCCTATCTCCTGGAGGCCCGCTGTCAGACCCAGTGTTGACATGTGGCAAGACGCTCCTAGGGGCGCGTCTTGCTTGGGCCTCTCTCCTGGAGGCGCTCAGTCAGACCGAGTGCTGACATGTGGCAAGACGCTCCTCAGGGCGTGTCTTGCTTGGGCCTCTGTCCTGGAGGCGCTCAGTCAGACCCAGTGGTGACATATGGCAAGTCGATCTTCGGGGCGCGTGTTGCTTGGGCCTCTCTCCTGGAGGCCCTCTGTCAGACACAGTGTTGACATGTGGCAAGACACTCCTCGGGGCGCGTCTTGTTTTGGCCTCTCTCCTGGAGGCGCTCAGTCAGACCCAGTGTTGACATGTGGCAAGACGCTCCTCGGTGCACGTCTTGCTTGGGCCTCTCTCCTGGAGGCGCTCAGTCAGACCCAGTGTTGACATGTGGCAAGATGCTCCTCGGGGCGCGTCTTGCTTGGGCCTCTCTCCTGGAGGCCCTCAGTCAGACCCAGTGTTGACATGTGGCAAGACGCTCCTCGGGGCGTGTCTTACTTGGGCCTCTCTCCTGGAGGCGCTCAGTCAGACCCAGTGGTGACATGTGGCAAGACGCTCCTCGGGGCACGTATTGCTTGGGCCTCTCTCCTGGAGGTCCTCTGTCAGACCCAGTGTTGACATGTGGCAAGACGCTCCTCGGGGCGCATCTTGCTTGGGCCTCTCTCCTGGAGGCGCTCAGTCAGACCCAGTGGTGACATATGGCAAGTCGCTCCTCGGGGCGCGTGTTGCTTGGGCCTCTCTCCTGGAGGCCCTCTGTCAGACACAGTGTTGACATGTGGCAAGACACTCCTCGGGGCGCGTCTTGCTTGGGCCTCTCTCCTGGAGGCGCTCAGTCAGACCCATTGTTGACCTGTGGCAAGACGCTCCTAGGGGCGCGTCTTGCTTGGGCCTCTCTCCTGGAGGCGCTCAGTCAGACCGAGTGCTGACATGTGGCAAGACGCTCCTAGGGGCGCGTCTTGCTTGGGCCTCTCTCCTGGAGGCGCTCAGTCAGACCGAGTGCTGACATGTGGCAAGACGCTCCTCAGGGCGCGTCTTGCTTGGGCCTCTCTCCTGGAGGCGCTCAGTCAGACCCAGTGGTGACATATGGCAAGTCGCTCCTCGGGGCGCGTGTTGCTTGGGCCTCTCTCCTGGAGGCCCTCTGTCAGACACAGTGTTGACATGTGGCAAGACACTCCTCGGGGCGCGTCTTGCTTGGGCCTCTCTCCTGGAGGCGCTCAGTCAGACCCAGTGGTGACATGTGGCAAGACACTCCTCGGGGCGCGTCTTGCTTTGGCCTCTCTCCTGGAGGCCCGCTGTCAGACCCAGTGTTGACATGTGGCAAGACGCTCCTAGGGGCGCGTCTTGCTTGGGCCTCTCTCCTGGAGGCGCTCAGTCAGACCGAGTGCTGACATGTGGCAAGACGCTTCTCAGGGCGCGTCTTGCTTGGGCCTCTCTCCTGGAGGCGCTCAGTCAGGCCCAGTGGTGACATATGGCAAGTCGCTCCTCGGGGCGCGTGTTGCTTGGGCCTCTCTCCTGGAGGCCCTCTGTCAGACACAGTGTTGACATGTGGCAAGACACTCCTCGGGGCGCGTCTTGCTTGGGCCTCTCTCCTGGAGGCGCTCAGTCAGACCCATTGTTGACCTGTGGCAAGACGCTCCTAGGGGCGCGTCTTGCTTGGGCCTCTCTCCTGGAGGCGCTCAGTCAGACCGAGTGCTGACATGTGGCAAGACGCTCCTCGGGGCGCGTCTTGCTTGGGCCTCTCTCCTGGAGGCGCTCAGTCAGACCCAGTGGTGACATATGGCAGGACGCTCCTCGGGGCGCGTCTTGCTTGGGCTTCTCTCCTGGAGGCCCTCAGTCAGACCCATTGTTGACATGTGGCAAGACGCTCCTCGGGGCACTTCTTGCTTGGGCCTCTCTCCTGGAGGCGCTCAGTCAGACCCAGTGTCGACATGTGGCAAGACGCTCCCCGGGGCACGTCTTGCTTGGGCCTCCCTCCTGGAGGCGCTCAGTCAGACCCAGTGTTGACATGTGGCAAGACGCTCCTCGGGGCGCGTCTTGCTTGGGCCTCTCTCCTGGAGGTGCTCAGTCAGACCCAGTGTTGACATGTGGCAAGACGCTCCTCGGGGCGTGTCTTACTTGGGCCTCTCTCCTGGAGGCGCTCAGTCAGACCCAGTGGTGACATGTGGCAAGACGCTCCTCGGGGCGCGTCTTGCTTGGGCCTCTCTCCTCGAGGCCCTCAATCAGACCCAGTGTTGACACGTGGCAAGACGCTCCTCGGGGCACGTATTGCTTGGGCCTCTCTCCTGGAGGTCCTCTGTCAGACCCAGTGTTGACATGTGGCAAGACGCTCCTCGGGGCGCGTCTTGCTTGGGCTTCTCTCATTGAGGCCCTCAGTCAGACCCAGTGTTGACATGTGTCAAGACGCTCCTCGGGGCGTGTCATGCTTGGGCCTCTCTCCTGGAGGCGCTCAGTCAGACCCAGTGTTGACATGTGGCAAGACGCTCCTCGGGGCGCGTCTTGCTTGGGCCTCTCTCCTGGAGGCCCTCAGTCAGACCCAGTGTTGACACGTGGCAAGACGCTCCTCGGGGCGCGTCTTGCTTGGGCGTCTCTCCTGGAGGCGCTCAGTCAGACCGAGTATTGACATGTGGCATGACGCTCCTCGGGGCGCGTCTTGCTTCGGCCTCTCTCCTGGAGGCGCTCAGTCAGACCGAGTGCTGACATGTGGCAAGACGCTCCTCAGGGCGCGTCTTGCTTGGGCCTCTCTCCTGGAGGCGCTCAGTCAGACCCAGTGGTGACATATGGCAAGTCGCTCTTCGGGGCGCGTGTTGCTTGGGCCTCTCTCCTGGAGGCCCTCTGTCAGACACAGTGTTGACATGTGGCAAGACACTCCTCGGGGCGCGTCTTGCTTGGGCCTCTCTCCTGGAGGCGCTCAGTCAGACCCAGTGTTGACATGTGGCAAGACGCTCCTAGGGGCGCATCTTGCTTGGGCCTCTCTCCTGGAGGCCCTCAGTCAGACCCATTGCTGACATGTGGCAAGACGATCCTCGGGGCGCGTCTTGCTTGGGCCTCTCTCCTGGAGGCGCTCAGTCAAACCCAGTGGTGACATATGGCAGGACGCTCCTCGGGGCGCGTCTTGCTTGGGCTTCTCTCCTGGAGGCCCTCAGTCAGACCCATTGTTGACCTGTGGCCAGACGCTCCTAGGGGCGCGTCTTGCTTGGGCCTCTCTCCTGGAGGCGCTCAGTCAGACCGAGTGCTGACATGTGGCAAGACGCTCCTCGGGGCGCGTCTTGCTTGGGCCTCTCTCCTGGAGGCGCTCAGTCAGACCCAGTGGTGACATATGGCAGGACGCTCCTCGGGGCGCGTCTTGCTTGGGCTTCTCTCCTGGAGGCCCTCAGTCAGACCCATTGTTGACATGTGGCAAGACGCTCCTCGGGGCACTTCTTGCTTGGGCCTCTCTCCTGGAGGCGCTCAGTCAGACCGAGTATTGACATGTGGCATGACGCTCCTCGGGGCGCGTCTTGCTTCGGCCTCTCTCCTGGAGGCACTCAGTCAGACCCAGTGGTGACATGTGGCAAGACGCTCCTCGGGGCGCGTCTTGCTTGGGCCTATCTCCTGGAGGCCCGCTGTCAGACCCAGTGTTGACATGTGGCAAGACGCTCCTAGGGGCGCGTCTTGCTTGGGCCTCTCTCCTGGAGGCGCTCAGTCAGACCGAGTGCTGACATGTGGCAAGACGCTCCTCAGGGCGTGTCTTGCTTGGGCCTCTGTCCTGGAGGCGCTCAGTCAGACCCAGTGGTGACATATGGCAAGTCGATCTTCGGGGCGCGTGTTGCTTGGGCCTCTCTCCTGGAGGCCCTCTGTCAGACACAGTGTTGACATGTGGCAAGACACTCCTCGGGGCGCGTCTTGTTTTGGCCTCTCTCCTGGAGGCGCTCAGTCAGACCCAGTGTTGACATGTGGCAAGACGCTCCTCGGTGCACGTCTTGCTTGGGCCTCTCTCCTGGAGGCGCTCAGTCAGACCCAGTGTTGACATGTGGCAAGATGCTCCTCGGGGCGCGTCTTGCTTGGGCCTCTCTCCTGGAGGCCCTCAGTCAGACCCAGTGTTGACATGTGGCAAGACGCTCCTCGGGGCGTGTCTTACTTGGGCCTCTCTCCTGGAGGCGCTCAGTCAGACCCAGTGGTGACATGTGGCAAGACGCTCCTCGGGGCACGTATTGCTTGGGCCTCTCTCCTGGAGGTCCTCTGTCAGACCCAGTGTTGACATGTGGCAAGACGCTCCTCGGGGCGCATCTTGCTTGGGCCTCTCTCCTGGAGGCGCTCAGTCAGACCCAGTGGTGACATATGGCAAGTCGCTCCTCGGGGCGCGTGTTGCTTGGGCCTCTCTCCTGGAGGCCCTCTGTCAGACACAGTGTTGACATGTGGCAAGACACTCCTCGGGGCGCGTCTTGCTTGGGCCTCTCTCCTGGAGGCGCTCAGTCAGACCCATTGTTGACCTGTGGCAAGACGCTCCTAGGGGCGCGTCTTGCTTGGGCCTCTCTCCTGGAGGCGCTCAGTCAGACCGAGTGCTGACATGTGGCAAGACGCTCCTAGGGGCGCGTCTTGCTTGGGCCTCTCTCCTGGAGGCGCTCAGTCAGACCGAGTGCTGACATGTGGCAAGACGCTCCTCAGGGCGCGTCTTGCTTGGGCCTCTCTCCTGGAGGCGCTCAGTCAGACCCAGTGGTGACATATGGCAAGTCGCTCCTCGGGGCGCGTGTTGCTTGGGCCTCTCTCCTGGAGGCCCTCTGTCAGACACAGTGTTGACATGTGGCAAGACACTCCTCGGGGCGCGTCTTGCTTGGGCCTCTCTCCTGGAGGCGCTCAGTCAGACCCAGTGGTGACATGTGGCAAGACACTCCTCGGGGCGCGTCTTGCTTTGGCCTCTCTCCTGGAGGCCCGCTGTCAGACCCAGTGTTGACATGTGGCAAGACGCTCCTAGGGGCGCGTCTTGCTTGGGCCTCTCTCCTGGAGGCGCTCAGTCAGACCGAGTGCTGACATGTGGCAAGACGCTTCTCAGGGCGCGTCTTGCTTGGGCCTCTCTCCTGGAGGCGCTCAGTCAGGCCCAGTGGTGACATATGGCAAGTCGCTCCTCGGGGCGCGTGTTGCTTGGGCCTCTCTCCTGGAGGCCCTCTGTCAGACACAGTGTTGACATGTGGCAAGACACTCCTCGGGGCGCGTCTTGCTTGGGCCTCTCTCCTGGAGGCGCTCAGTCAGACCCATTGTTGACCTGTGGCAAGACGCTCCTAGGGGCGCGTCTTGCTTGGGCCTCTCTCCTGGAGGCGCTCAGTCAGACCGAGTGCTGACATGTGGCAAGACGCTCCTCGGGGCGCGTCTTGCTTGGGCCTCTCTCCTGGAGGCGCTCAGTCAGACCCAGTGGTGACATATGGCAGGACGCTCCTCGGGGCGCGTCTTGCTTGGGCTTCTCTCCTGGAGGCCCTCAGTCAGACCCATTGTTGACATGTGGCAAGACGCTCCTCGGGGCACTTCTTGCTTGGGCCTCTCTCCTGGAGGCGCTCAGTCAGACCCAGTGTCGACATGTGGCAAGACGCTCCCCGGGGCACGTCTTGCTTGGGCCTCCCTCCTGGAGGCGCTCAGTCAGACCCAGTGTTGACATGTGGCAAGACGCTCCTCGGGGCGCGTCTTGCTTGGGCCTCTCTCCTGGAGGTGCTCAGTCAGACCCAGTGTTGACATGTGGCAAGACGCTCCTCGGGGCGTGTCTTACTTGGGCCTCTCTCCTGGAGGCGCTCAGTCAGACCCAGTGGTGACATGTGGCAAGACGCTCCTCGGGGCGCGTCTTGCTTGGGCCTCTCTCCTCGAGGCCCTCAATCAGACCCAGTGTTGACACGTGGCAAGACGCTCCTCGGGGCACGTATTGCTTGGGCCTCTCTCCTGGAGGTCCTCTGTCAGACCCAGTGTTGACATGTGGCAAGACGCTCCTCGGGGCGCGTCTTGCTTGGGCTTCTCTCATTGAGGCCCTCAGTCAGACCCAGTGTTGACATGTGTCAAGACGCTCCTCGGGGCGTGTCATGCTTGGGCCTCTCTCCTGGAGGCGCTCAGTCAGACCCAGTGTTGACATGTGGCAAGACGCTCCTCGGGGCGCGTCTTGCTTGGGCCTCTCTCCTGGAGGCCCTCAGTCAGACCCAGTGTTGACACGTGGCAAGACGCTCCTCGGGGCGCGTCTTGCTTGGGCGTCTCTCCTGGAGGCGCTCAGTCAGACCGAGTATTGACATGTGGCATGACGCTCCTCGGGGCGCGTCTTGCTTCGGCCTCTCTCCTGGAGGCGCTCAGTCAGACCGAGTGCTGACATGTGGCAAGACGCTCCTCAGGGCGCGTCTTGCTTGGGCCTCTCTCCTGGAGGCGCTCAGTCAGACCCAGTGGTGACATATGGCAAGTCGCTCTTCGGGGCGCGTGTTGCTTGGGCCTCTCTCCTGGAGGCCCTCTGTCAGACACAGTGTTGACATGTGGCAAGACACTCCTCGGGGCGCGTCTTGCTTGGGCCTCTCTCCTGGAGGCGCTCAGTCAGACCCAGTGTTGACATGTGGCAAGACGCTCCTAGGGGCGCATCTTGCTTGGGCCTCTCTCCTGGAGGCCCTCAGTCAGACCCATTGCTGACATGTGGCAAGACGATCCTCGGGGCGCGTCTTGCTTGGGCCTCTCTCCTGGAGGCGCTCAGTCAAACCCAGTGGTGACATATGGCAGGACGCTCCTCGGGGCGCGTCTTGCTTGGGCTTCTCTCCTGGAGGCCCTCAGTCAGACCCATTGTTGACATATGGCAAGACGCTCCTCGGGGCACTTCTTGCTTGGGCCTCTCTCCTGGAGGCGCTCAGTCAGACCCAGTGCTGACATGTGGCAAGACGCTCCTCGGGGCGCGTCTTGCTTGGGCCTCTCTCCTGGAGGCGCTAAGTCAGACCCAGTGTTGACATGTGGCAAGACGCTTCTCGGGGCACGTATTGCTTGGGCCTCTCTCCTGGAGGTCCTCTGTCAGACCCAGTGTTGACATGTGGCAAGACGCTCCTCGGGGCGCGTCTTGCTTGGGCTTCTCTCATTGAGGCCCTCAGTCAGACCCAGTGTTGACATGTGTCAAGACGCTCCTCGGGGCGCGTCTTGCTTGGGCCTCTCTCCTGGAGGCCCTCTGTCAGACCCAGTGTTGACATGTGGCAAGACACTCCTTGGGGCGCGTCTTGCTTGGCTCTCTCTCCTGGAGGCGCTCAGTCAGACCGAGTGCTGACATGTGGCAAGACGCTCCTCGGGGCGCGTCTTGCTTGGGCCTCTCTCCTGGAGGCGCTCAGTCAGACCCAGTGGTGACATATGGCAAGACGCTCCTCGGGGCGCGTTTTGCTTGGGCCTCTCTCCTGGAGGCCCTCTGTCAGACCCAGTGTTGACATGTGGCAAGACACTCCTCGGGGCGCGTCTTGCTTGGGCTTCTCTCATGGAGGCCCTCAGTCAGACCCAGTGTTGACAAGTGTCAAGACACTCCTCGGGGCGCGTCTTGCTTGGGCCTCTCTCCTGGAGGCGCTCAGTCAGACCCATTGTTGACATGTGGCAAGACGCTCTTCGGGGCGCGTCTTGCTTGGGCTTCTCTCCTGGAGGCTCTCAGTCAGACCCAGTGGTGACATGTGGCAAGACGCTCCTCGGGGCGCGTCTTGCTTGGGCCTCTCTCCTGGAGGCGCTCAGTCAGACCGAGTGCTGACATGTGGCAAGACGCTCCTCGGGGCGCGTCTTGCTTGGGCCTCTCTCCTGGAGGCGCTCAGTCAGACCCAGTGGTGACATGTGGCTAGACGCTCCTCGGGGCACGTATTGCTTGGGCCTCTCTCCTGAAGGCGCTCAGTCAGACCCAGTGTTGACATGTGGCAAGACGCTCCTCGGGGCGCGTCTTACTTGGGCCTCTCTCCTGGAGGCGCTCAGTCAGACCCAGTGGTGACATGTGGCAAGACGCTCCTCGGGGCACGTATTGCTTGGGCCTCTCTCCTGGAGGCCCTCCGTCAGACCCAGTGTTGACATGTGGCAAGACGCTCCTTGGGGCGCGTCTTGCTTGGGCTTCTCTCATGGAGGCCCTCAGTCAGACCCATTAATGACAAGTGTCAAGACACTCCTCGGGGCGCGTCTTGCTTGGGCCTCTCTCCTGGAGGCGCTCAGTCAGACCCATTCTTGACATGTGGCAAGACGCTCCTCGGGGCGCGTCTTGCTTGGGCTTCTCTCCTGGAGGCCCTCAGTCAGACCCATTGTTGACATGTGGCAAGACGCTCCTCAGGGCGCTTCTTGCTTGGGCCTCTCTCCTGGAGGCGCTCAGTCAGACCCAGTGTTGACATGTGGCAAGATGCTCCTCTGGGCACGTCTTGCTTGGGCCTCTCTCCTGGAGGCGCTCAGTCAGACCCAGTGGTGACATATGGCAAGACGCTCCTCGGGGCGCGTCTTGCTTGGGCCTCTCTCCTGGAGGCCCACTGTCAGACCGAGTGTTGACATGTGGCAAGACGCTCCTCGGGGCGCGTCTTGCTTGGGCCTCTCTCCTGGAGGCGCTCAGTCAGACCCAGTGTTGACATGTGGCTAGACGCTCCTCGGGGCACGTATTGCTTGGGCCTCTCTCCTGGAGGCCCTCTGTCAGACCCAGTGTTGACATGTGGCAAGACGCTCCTAGGGGCGCGTCTTGCTTGGACCTCTCTCCTGGAGGCGCTCAGTCAGACCCAGTGTTGACATGTGGCTAGACGCTCCTCGGGGCACGTATTGCTTGGGCCTCTCTCCTGGAGGCCCTCTGTCAGACCCATTGTTGACATGTGGCAAGACGCTCCTAGGGGCGCGTCTTGCTTGGACCTCTCTCCTGGAGGCGCTCAGTCAGACCCAGTGTTGACATGTGGCAAGACGCTCCTAGGGGCGCGTCTTGCTTGGACCTCTCTCCTGGAGGCGCTCAGTCAGACCCAGTGTTGACATGTGGCAAGACGCTCCTCGGGGCGCGTCTTGCTTGGGCCTCTCTCCTGGAGGCGCTCAGTCAGACCGAGTGCTGACATGTGGCAAGACACTCCTCGGGGCGCGTCTTGCTTTGGCCTCTCTCCTGGAGGCCCGCTGTCAGACCCAGTGTTGACATGTGGCAAGACACTCCTAGGGGCGCGTCTTGCTTGGGCCTCTCTCCTGGAGGCGCTCAGTCAGACCGAGTGCTGACATGTGGCAAGACGCTTCTCAGGGCGCGTCTTGATTGGGCCTCTCTCCTGGAGGCGCTCAGTCAGGCCCAGTGGTGACATATGGCAAGTCGCTCCTCGGGGCGCGTGTTGCTTGGGCCTCTCTCCTGGAGGCCCTCTGTCAGACACAGTGTTGACATGTGGCAAGACACTCCTCGGGGCGCGTCTTGCTTGGGCCTCTCTCCTGGAGGCGCTCAGTCAGACCCATTGTTGACCTGTGGCAAGACGCTCCTAGGGGCGCGTCTTGCTTGGGCCTCTCTCCTGGAGGCGCTCAGTCAGACCGAGTGCTGACATGTGGCAAGACGCTCCTAGGGGCGCGTCTTGCTTGGACCTCTCTCCTGGAGGCGCTCAGTCAGACCCAGTGTTGACATGTGGCAAGACGCTCCTCGGGGCGCGTCTTGCTTGGGCCTCTCTCCTGGAGGCGCTCAGTCAGACCCAGTGGTGACATGTGGCAAGACACTCCTCGGGGCGCGTCTTGCATTGGCCTCTCTCCTGGAGGCCCGCTGTCAGACCCAGTGTTGACATGTGGCAAGACGCTCCTAGGGGCGCGTCTTGCTTGGGCCTCTCTCCTGGAGGCGCTCAGTCAGACCGAGTGCTGACATGTGGCAAGACGCTTCTCAGGGCGCGTCTTGCTTGGGCCTCTCTCCTGGAGGCGCTCAGTCAGGCCCAGTGGTGACATATGGCAAGTCGCTCCTCGGGGCGCGTGTTGCTTGGGCCTCTCTCCTGGAGGCCCTCTGTCAGACACAGTGTTGACATGTGGCAAGACACTCCTCGGGGCGCGTCTTGCTTGGGCCTCTCTCCTGGAGGCGCTCAGTCAGACCCATTGTTGACCTGTGGCAAGACGCTCCTAGGGGCGCGTCTTGCTTGGGCCTCTCTCCTGGAGGCGCTCAGTCAGACCGAGTGCTGACATGTGGCAAGACGCTCCTCGGGGCGCGTCTTGCTTGGGCCTCTCTCCTGGAGGCGCTCAGTCAGACCCAGTGGTGACATATGGCAGGACGCTCCTCGGGGCGCATCTTGCTTGGGCTTCTCTCCTGGAGGCCCTCAGTCAGACCCATTGTTGACATGTGGCAAGACGCTCCTCGGGGCACTTCTTGCTTGGGCCTCTCTCCTGGAGGCGCTCAGTCAGACCCATTGTCGACATGTGGCAAGACGCTCCCCGGGGCACGTCTTGCTTGGGCCTCCCTCCTGGAGGCGCTCAGTCAGACCCAGTGTTGACATGTGGCAAGACGCTCCTCGGGGCGCGTCTTGCTTGGGCCTCTCTCCTGGAGGTGCTCAGTCAGACCCAGTGTTGACATGTGGCAAGACGCTCCTCGGGGCGTGTCTTACTTGGGCCTCTCTCCTGGAGGCGCTCAGTCAGACCCAGTGGTGACATGTGGCAAGACGCTCCTCGGGGCGCGTCTTGCTTGGGCCTCTCTCCTGGAGGCCCTCAATCAGACCCAGTGTTGACACGTGGCAAGACGCTCCTCGGGGCACGTATTGCTTGGGCCTCTCTCCTGGAGGTCCTCTGTCAGACCCAGTGTTGACATGTGGCAAGACGCTCCTCGGGGCGCGTCTTGCTTGGGCTTCTCTCATTGAGGCCCTCAGTCAGACCCAGTGTTGACATGTGTCAAGACGCTCCTCGGGGCGTGTCTTGCTTGGGCCTCTCTCCTGGAGGCGCTCAGTCAGACCCAGTGTTGACATGTGGCAAGACGCTCCTCGGGGCGCGTCTTGCTTGGGCCTCTCTCCTGGAGGCCCTCAGTCAGACCCAGTGTTGACACGTGGCAAGACGCTCCTCGGGGCGCGTCTTGCTTGGGCGTCTCTCCTGGAGGCGCTCAGTCAGACCGAGTATTGACATGTGGCATGACGCTCCTCGGGGCGCGTCTTGCTTCGGCCTCTCTCCTGGAGGCGCTCAGTCAGACCGAGTGCTGACATGTGGCAAGACGCTCCTCAGGGCGCGTCTTGCTTGGGCCTCTCTCCTGGAGGCGCTCAGTCAGACCCAGTGGTGACATATGGCAAGTCGCTCTTCGGGGCGGGTGTTGCTTGGGCCTCTCTCCTGGAGGCCCTCTGTCAGACACAGTGTTGACATGTGGCAAGACACTCCTCGGGGCGCGTCTTGCTTGGGCCTCTCTCCTGGAGGCGCTCAGTCAGACCCAGTGTTGACATGTGGCAAGACGCTCCTAGGGGCGCATCTTGCTTGGGCCTCTCTCCTGGAGGCCCTCAGTCAGACCCATTGCTGACATGTGGCAAGACGATCCTCGGGGCGCGTCTTGCTTGGGCCTCTCTCCTGGAGGCGCTCAGTCAAACCCAGTGGTGACATATGGCAGGACGCTCCTCGGGGCGCGTCTTGCTTGGGCTTCTCTCCTGGAGGCCCTCAGTCAGACCCATTGTTGACATATGGCAAGACGCTCCTCGGGGCACTTCTTGCTTGGGCCTCTCTCCTGGAGGCGCTCAGTCAGACCCAGTGCTGACATGTGGCAAGACGCTCCTCGGGGCGCGTCTTGCTTGGGCCTCTCTCCTGGAGGCGCTAAGTCAGACCCAGTGTTGACATGTGGCAAGACGCTTCTCGGGGCACGTATTGCTTGGGCCTCTCTCCTGGAGGTCCTCTGTCAGACCCAGTGTTGACATGTGGCAAGACGCTCCTCGGGGCGCGTCTTGCTTGGGCTTCTCTCATTGAGGCCCTCAGTCAGACCCAGTGTTGACATGTGTCAATACGCTCCTCGGGGCGCGTCTTGCTTGGGCCTCTCTCCTGGAGGCCCTCTGTCAGACCCAGTGTTGACATGTGGCAAGACACTCCTTGGGGCGCGTCTTGCTTGGCTCTCTCTCCTGGAGGCGCTCAGTCAGACCGAGTGCTGACATGTGGCAAGACGCTCCTCGGGGCGCGTCTTGCTTGGGCCTCTCTCCTGGAGGCGCTCAGTCAGACCCAGTGGTGACATATGGCAAGACGCTCCTCGGGGCGCGTATTGCTTGGGCTTCTCTCATGGAGGCCCTCAGTCAGACCCAGTGTTGACAAGTGTCAAGACACTCCTCGGGGCGCGTCTTGCTTGGGCTTCTCTCCTGGAGGCTCTCAGTCAGACCCAGTGGTGACATGTGGCAAGACGCTCCTCGGGGCGCGTCCTGCTTGGGCCTCTCTCCTGGAGGCGCTCTGTCAGACCGAGTGCTGACATGTGGCAAGACGCTCCTCGGGGCGCGTCTTGCTTGGGCCTCTCTCCTGGAGGCGCTCAGTCAGACCCAGTGGTGACATGTGGCTAGACGCTCCTCGGGGCACGTATTGCTTGGGCCTCTCTCCTGAAGGCGCTCAGTCAGACCCAGTGTTGACATGTAGCAAGACGCTCCTCGGGGCGCGTCTTACTTGGGCCTCTCTCCTGGAGGCGCTCAGTCAGACCCAGTGGTGACATGTGGCAAGACGCTCCTCGGGGCACGTATTGCTTGGGCCTCTCTCCTGGAGGCGCTCAGTCAGACCCAGTGTTGACATGTGGCAAGACGCTCCTCGGGGCACGTCTTGCTTGGGCCTCTCTCCTGGAGGCGCTCAGTCAGACCGAGTGCTGACATGTGGCAAGACGCTCCTCGGGGCGCGTCTTGCTTGGGCCTCTCTCCTGGAGGCGCTCAGTCAGACCCAGTGGTGACATGTGGCTAGACGCTCCTCGGGGCACGTATTGCTTGGGCCTCTCTCCTGGAGGCGCTCAGTCAGACCCAGTGTTGACATGTGGCAAGACGCTCCTCGGGGCGCGTCTTACTTGGGCCTCTCTCCTGGAGGCGCTCAGTCAGACCCAGTGGTGACATGTGGCAAGACGCTCCTCGGTGCACGTATTGCTTTGGCCTCTCTCCTGGAGGCCCTCCGTCAGACCCAGTGTTGACATGTGGCAAGACGCTCCTTGGGGCGCGTCTTGCTTGGGCTTCTCTCATGGAGGCCCTCAGTCAGACCCATTGTTGACAAGTGTCAAGACACTCCTCGGGGCGCGTCTTGCTTGGGCCTCTCTCCTGGAGGCGCTCAGTCAGACCCATTCTTGACATGTGGCAAGACGCTCCTCGGGGCGCGTCTTGCTTGGGCTTCTCTCCTGGAGGCCCTCAGTCAGACCCATTGTTGACATGTGGCAAGACGCTCCTCAGGGCGCTTCTTGCTTGGGCCTCTGTCCTGGAGGCGCTCAGTCAGACCCAGTGTTGACATGTGGCAAGATGCTCCTCTGGGCACGTCTTGCTTGGGCCTCTCTCCTGGAGGCGCTCAGTCAGACCCAGTGGTGACATGTGGCAAGACACTCCTCGGGGCGCGTCTTGCTTGGGCCTCTCTCCTGGAGGCCCTCTGTCAGACCGAGTGTTGACATCTGGCAAGACGCTCCTCGGGGCGCGTCTTGCTTGGACCTCTCTCCTGGAGGCGCTCAGTCAGACCGAGTGCTGGCATGTGGCAAGAAGCTCCTCGGTGCGCGTCTTGCTTGGGCCTCTCTCCTGGAGGCGCTCAGTCAGACCCAGTGTTGACATGTGGCAAGACGCTCCTTTGGGCGTGTCTTACTTGGGCCTCTCTCCTGGAGGCGCTCAGTCAGACCCAGTGTTGACATGTGGCAAGACGCTCCTCGGGGCGCGTCTTGCTTGGGCCTCTCTCCTGGAGGCGCTCAGTCAGACCCAATGGTGACATGTGGCTAGACGCTCCTCGGGGCACGTATTGCTTGGGCCTCTCTCCTGGAGGCCCTCTGTCAGACCCAGTGTTGACATGTGGCAAGACGCTCCTCGGGGCGCGTCTTGCTTGGGCCTCTCTCATGGAGGCCCTCAGTCAGACCCATTGTTGACAAGTGTCAAGACGCTCCTCTGGGCGCGTCTTGCTTGGGCCTTCTCCTGGAGGCGCTCAGTCAGACCCATTGTTGACATGTGGCAAGACGCTCCTCGGGGCGCGTCTTACTTGGGCTTCTCTCCTGGAGGCCCTCAGTCAGACCCATTGTTGACATGTGGCAAGACGCTCCTCGGGGCGCTTCTTGCTTGGGCCTCTCTCCTGGAGGCGCTCAGTCAGACCCAGTGTTGACATGTGGCAAGACGCTCCTCGGGGCACGTCTTGCTTGGGCCTCTCTCCTGGAGGCGCTCAGTCAGACCCAGTGTTGACATGTGGCAAGACGCTCCTCGGGGCGCGTCTTGCTTGGGCCTCTCTCCTCGAGGCGCTCAGTCAGACCCAGTGGTGACATGTGGCAAGACGCTCCTCAGGGCACGTATTGCTTGGGCCTCTCTAATGGAGGCCCTCTGTCAGACCCAGTGTTGACATGTGGCAAGACGCTCCTCGGGGAGCATCTTGCTTTGGCCTCTCTCATGGAGGCCCTCAGTCAGACCCAGTGTTGACAAGTGTCAAGACGCTCCTCGGGGCGCGTCTTGCTTGGGCCTCTCTCCTGGAGGCGCTCAGTCAGACCCATTGTTGACATGTGGCAAGACGCTCCTCGGGGCGTGTCTTGCTTGGGCTTCTCTCCTGGAGGCCCTCAGTCAGACCCAGTGTTTACATGTGGCAAGACGCTCCTCGGGGCGCTTCTTGCTTGGGCCTCTCTCCTGGAGGCGCTCAGTCAGACCCAGTGTTGACATGTGGCAAGACGCTCCTCGGGGCACGTCTTGCTTGGGCCTCTCTCCTGGAGGCGCTCAGTCAGACCCAGTGTTGACATGTGGCAAGACGCTCCTCGGGGCGCGTATTGCTTGGGCCTCTCTCCTGGAGGCGCTCAGTCAGACCCAGTGTTGACATGTGGCAAGACGCTCCTCGGGGCGCGTCTTACTTGGGCCTCTCTCCTGGAGGCGCTCAGTCAGACCCAGTGGTGACATGTGGCAAGACGCTCCTCGGGGCACGTATTGCTTGGGCCTCTCTCCTGGAGGCCCTCTGTCAGACCCAGTGTTGACATGTGGCAAGACGCTCCTCGGGGCGCGTCTTGCTTGGGCTTCTCTCATTGAGGCCCTCAGTCAGACCCAGTGTTGACATGCGTCAAGACGCTCCTCGGGGCGCATCTTGCTTGGGCCTCTCTCCTGGAGGCCCTCAGTCAGACCCATTGTTGACATGTGGCAAGACGCTCCTCGGGGCGCTTCTTGCTTGGGCCTCTCTCCTGGAGGCGCTCAGTCAGACCCAGTTTTGACATGTGGCAAGACGCTCCTCGGGGCACGTCTTGCTTGGGCCTCTCTCCTGGAGGCGCTCAGTCAGACCCAGTGGTGACATGTGGCAAGACGCTCCTGGGGGCGCTTCTTGCTTGGGCCTCTCTCCTGGAGGCGCTCAGTCAGACCCAGTGTTGACATGTGGCAAGACGCTCCTCGGGGCACGTCTTGCTTGGGCCTCTCTCCTGGAGGCGCTCAGTCAGACCCAGTGTTGACATGTGGCAAGACGCTCCTCGGGGTGCGTCTTGCTTTGGCCTCTCTCCTGGAGGCGCTCAGTCAGACCCAGTGTTGACATGTGGCAAGACGCTCCTCGGGGCGCGTCTTACTTTGGCCTCTCTCCTGGAGGCGCTCAGTCAGACCCAGTGTTGACATGTGGCAAGACGCTCCTCGGGGCACGTCTTGCTTGGGCCTCTCTCCTGGAGGCTCTCAGTCAGACCCAGTGGTGACATGTGGCAAGACGCTCCTCGGGGCGCGTCTTGCTTGGGCCTCTCTCCTGGAGGCGCTCAGTCAGACCGAGTGCTGACATGTGGCAAGACGCTCCTCGGGGCACGTATTGCTTGGGCCTCTCTCCTGGAGGCGCTCAGTCAGACCCAGTGTTGACATGTGGCAAGACGCTCCTCGGGGTGCGTCTTGCTTGGGCCTCTCTCCTTGAGGCGCTCAGTCAGACCCAGTGGTGACATGTGGCTAGATGCTCCTCGGGGCACGTATTGCTTGGGCCTCTCTCCTGGAGGCGCTCAGTCAGACCCAGTGTTGACATGTGGCAAGACGCTCCTCGGGGCGCGTCTTACTTGGGCCTCTCTCCTGGAGGCGCTCATTCAGACCCAGTGGTGACATGTGGCAAGACGCTCCTCGGGGCACGTATTGCTTGGGCCTCTCTCCTGGAGGCCCTCCGTCAGACCCAGTGTTGACATGTGGCAAGACGCTCCTCGGGGCACGTCTTGCTTGGGCCTCTCTCCTGGAGGCCCTCTGTCAGACCCAGTGTTGACATGTGGCAAGACGCTCCTCGGGGCGCGTCTTGCTTGGGCCTCTCTCCTGGAGGCGCTCAGTCAGACCGAGTGCTGACATGTGGCAAGATACTCCTCGGGGCACTTATTGCTTGGGCCTCTCTCCTGGAGGCGCTCAGTCAGACCCAGTGTTGACATGTGGCAAGACGCTCCTCGGGGCACGTCTTGCTTGGGCCTCTCTCCTGGAGGCGCTCAGTCAGACCGAGTGCTGACATGTGGCAAGACGCTCCTCGGGGCGCGTCTTGCTTGGGCCTCTCTCCTGGAGGCGCTCAGTCAGACCCAGTGGTGACATGTGGCTAGACGCTCCTCGGGGCACGTATTGCTTGGGCCTCTCTCCTGGAGGCGCTCAGTCAGACCCAGTGTTGACATGTGGCATGACGCTCCTCGGGGCGCGTCTTACTTGGGCCTCTCTCCTGGAGGCGCTCAGTCAGACCCAGTGGTGACATGTGGCAAGACGCTCCTCGGTGCACGTATTGCTTTGGCCTCTCTCCTGGAGGCCCTCCGTCAGACCCAGTGTTGACATGTGGCAAGACGCTCCTTGGGGCGCGTCTTGCTTGGGCTTCTCTCATGGAGGCCCTCAGTCAGACCCATTGTTGACAAGTGTCAAGACACTCCTCGGGGCGCGTCTTGCTTGGGCCTCTCTCCTGGAGGCGCTCAGTCAGACCCATTCTTGACATGTGGCAAGACGCTCCTCGGGGCGCGTCTTGCTTGGGCTTCTCTCCTGGAGGCCCTCAGTCAGACCCATTGTTGACATGTGGCAAGACGCTCCTCAGGGCGCTTCTTGCTTGGGCCTCTGTCCTGGAGGCGCTCAGTCAGACCCAGTGTTGACATGTGGCAAGATGCTCCTCTGGGCACGTCTTGCTTGGGCCTCTCTCCTGGAGGCGCTCAGTCAGACCCAGTGGTGACATGTGGCAAGACACTCCTCGGGGCGCGTCTTGCTTGGGCCTCTCTCCTGGAGGCCCTCTGTCAGACCGAGTGTTGACATGTGGCAAGACGCTCCTCGGGGCGCGTCTTGCTTGGACCTCTCTCCTGGAGGCGCTCAGTCAGACCGAGTGCTGGCATGTGGCAAGAAGCTCCTCGGTGCGCGTCTTGCTTGGGCCTCTCTCCTGGAGGCGCTCAGTCAGACCCAGTGTTGACATGTGGCAAGACGCTCCTCGGGGCGCGTCTTACTTGGGCCTCTCTCCTGGAGGCGCTCAGTCAGACCCAGTGTTGACATGTGGCAAGACGCTCCTCGGGGCGCGTCTTGCTTGGGCCTCTCTCCTGGAGGCGCTCAGTCAGACCCAATGGTGACATGTGGCTAGACGCTCCTCGGGGCACGTATTGCTTGGGCCTCTCTCCTGGAGGCCCTCTGTCAGACCCAGTGTTGACATGTGGCAAGACGCTCCTCGGGGCGCGTCTTGCTTGGGCCTCTCTCATGGAGGCCCTCAGTCAGACCCATTGTTGACAAGTGTCAAGACGCTCCTCTGGGCGCGTCTTGCTTGGGCCTTCTCCTGGAGGCGCTCAGTCAGACCCATTGTTGACATGTGGCAAGACGCTCCTCGGGGCGCGTCTTACTTGGGCTTCTCTCCTGGAGGCCCTCAGTCAGACCCATTGTTGACATGTGGCAAGACGCTCCTCGGGGCGCTTCTTGCTTGGGCCTCTCTCCTGGAGGCGCTCAGTCAGACCCAGTGTTGACATGTGGCAAGACGCTCCTCGGGGCACGTCTTGCTTGGGCCTCTCTCCTGGAGGCGCTCAGTCAGACCCAGTGTTGACATGTGGCAAGACGCTCCTCGGGGCGCGTCTTGCTTGGGCCTCTCTCCTCGAGGCGCTCAGTCAGACCCAGTGGTGACATGTGGCAAGACGCTCCTCCGGGCACGTATTGCTTGGGCCTCTCTAATGGAGGCCCTCTGTCAGACCCAGTGTTGACATGTGGCAAGACGCTCCTCGGGGAGCATCTTGCTTTGGCCTCTCTCATGGAGGCCCTCAGTCAGACCCAGTGTTGACAAGTGTCAAGACGCTCCTCGGGGCGCGTCTTGCTTGGGCCTCTCTCCTGGAGGCGCTCAGTCAGACCCATTGTTGACATGTGGCAAGACGCTCCTCGGGGCGTGTCTTGCTTGGGCTTCTCTCCTGGAGGCCCTCAGTCAGACCCAGTGTTGACATGTGGCAAGACGCTCCTCGGGGCGCTTCTTGCTTGGGCCTCTCTCCTGGAGGCGCTCAGTCAGACCCAGTGTTGACATGTGGCAAGACGCTCCTCGGGGCACGTCTTGCTTGGGCCTCTCTCCTGGAGGCGCTCAGTCAGACCCAGTGTTGACATGTGGCAAGACGCTCCTCGGGGCGCGTATTGCTTGGGCCTCTCTCCTGGAGGCGCTCAGTCAGACCCAGTGTTGACATGTGGCAAGACGCTCCTCGGGGCGCGTCTTACTTGGGCCTCTCTCCTGGAGGCGCTCAGTCAGACCCAGTGGTGACATGTGGCAAGACGCTCCTCGGGGCACGTATTGCTTGGGCCTCTCTCCTGGAGGCCCTCTGTCAGACCCAGTGTTGACATGTGGCAAGACGCTCCTCGGGGCGCGTCTTGCTTGGGCTTCTCTCATTGAGGCCCTCAGTCAGACCCAGTGTTGACATGCGTCAAGACGCTCCTCGGGGCGCATCTTGCTTGGGCCTCTCTCCTGGAGGCCCTCAGTCAGACCCATTGTTGACATGTGGCAAGACGCTCCTCGGGGCGCTTCTTGCTTGGGCCTCTCTCCTGGAGGCGCTCAGTCAGACCCAGTGTTGACATGTGGCAAGACGCTCCTCGGGGCACGTCTTGCTTGGGCCTCTCTCCTGGAGGCGCTCAGTCAGACCCAGTGGTGACATGTGGCAAGACGCTCCTGGGGGCGCTTCTTGCTTGGGCCTCTCTCCTGGAGGCGCTCAGTCAGACCCAGTGTTGACATGTGGCAAGACGCTCCTCGGGGCACGTCTTGCTTGGGCCTCTCTCCTGGAGGCGCTCAGTCAGACCCAGTGTTGACATGTGGCAAGACGCTCCTCGGGGTGCGTCTTGCTTGGGCCTCTCTCCTGGAGGCGCTCAGTCAGACCCAGTGTTGACATGTGGCAAGACGCTCCTCGGGGCGCGTCTTACTTTGGCCTCTCTCCTGGAGGCGCTCAGTCAGACCCAGTGTTGACATGTGGCAAGACGCTCCTCGGTTCACGTCTTGCTTGGGCCTCTCTCCTGGAGGCTCTCAGTCAGACCCAGTGGTGACATGTGGCAAGACGCTCCTCGGGGCGCGTCTTGCTTGGGCCTCTCTCCTGGAGGCGCTCAGTCAGACCGAGTGCTGACATGTGGCAAGACGCTCCTCGGGGCACGTATTGCTTGGGCCTCTCTCCTGGAGGCGCTCAGTCAGACCCAGTGTTGACATGTGGCAAGACGCTCCTCGGGGTGCGTCTTGCTTGGGCCTCTCTCCTTGAGGCGCTCAGTCAGACCCAGTGGTGACATGTGGCTAGATGCTCCTCGGGGCACGTATTGCTTGGGCCTCTCTCCTGGAGGCGCTCAGTCAGACCCAGTGTTGACATGTGGCAAGACGCTCCTCGGGGCGCGTCTTACTTGGGCCTCTCTCCTGGAGGCGCTCATTCAGACCCAGTGGTGACATGTGGCAAGACGCTCCTCGGGGCACGTATTGCTTGGGCCTCTCTCCTGGAGGCCCTCCGTCAGACCCAGTGTTGACATGTGGCAAGACGCTCCTCGGGGCACGTCTTGCTTGGGCCTCTCTCCTGGAGGCTCTCAGTCAGACCCAGTGGTGACATGTGGCAAGACGCTCCTCGGGGCACGTATTGCTTGGGCCTCTCTCTTGGAGGCGCTCAGTCAGACCCAGTGTTGACATGTGGCAAGACGCTCCTCGGGGCACGTCTTGCTTGGGCCTCTCTCCTGGAGGCGCTCAGTCAGACCGAGTGCTGACATGTGGCAAGACGCTCCTCGGGGCGCGTCTTGCTTGGGCCTCTCTCCTGGAGGCGCTCAGTCAGACCCAGTGGTGACATGTGGCTAGACGCTCCTCGGGGCACGTATTGCTTGGGCCTCTCTCCTGGAGGCGCTCAGTCAGACTCAGTGTTGACATGTGGCAAGACGCTCCTCGGGGCGCGTCTTACTTGGGCCTCTCTCCTGGAGGCGCTCAGTCAGACCCAGTGGTGACATGTGGCAAGACGCTCCTCGGGGCACGTATTGCTTGGACCTCTCTCCTGGAGGCCCTTCGTCAGACCCAGTGTTGACATGTGGCAAGACGCTCCTTGGGGCGCGTCTTGCTTGGGCTTCTCTCATGGAGGCCCTCAGTCAGACCCAGTGTTGACAAGTGTCAAGACACTCCTCGGGGCACGTCTTGCTTGGGCCTCTCTCCTGGAGGCGCACAGTCAGACCCATTGTTGACATGTGGCAAGACGCTCCTCGGGGCGCGTCTTGCTTGGGCTTCTCTCCTGGAGGCCCTCAGTCAGACCCATTGTTGACATGTGGCAAGACGCTCCTCGGGGCGCTTCTTGCTTGGGCCTCTCTCCTGGAGGCGCTCAGTCAGACCCATTGTTGACATGTGGCAAGACGCTCCTCGGGGCGCTTCTTGCTTGGGCCTCTCTCCTGGAGGAGCTCAGTCAGACCCAGTGGTGACATGTGGCAAGACGCTCCTCGGGGCGCGTCTTGCTTGGGCTTCTCTCATTGAGGCCCTCAGACAGACCCAGTGTTGACATGTGTCAAGACGCTCCTCGGGGCGCATCTTGCTTGGGCCTCTCTCCTGGAGGCGCTCAGTCAGACCCAGTGTTGACATGTGGCAAGACACTCCTCGGGGCGCGTCTTGCTTGGGCCTCTCTCCTGGAGGCCCTCTATCAGACCCAATGTTGACATGTGGCAAGACGCTCCTAGGGGCGCGTCTTGCTTGGCTCTCTCTCCTGGAGGTGCTCAGTCAGACCGAGTGCTGACATGTGGCAAGACGCTCCTCGGTGCGCGTCTTGCTTGGGCCTCTCTCCTGGAGGCGCTCAGTCAGACCCAGTGTTGACATGTGGCAAGACGCTCCTCGGGGCGCGTCTTACTTGGGCCTCTCTCCTGGAGGCGCTCAGTCAGACCGAGTGCTGACATGTGGCAAGACGCTCCTCGGGGCGCGTCTTGCTTGGGCCTCTCACCTGGAGGCGCTCAGTCAGACCCAGGGGTGACATGTGGCTAGACGCTCCTCGGGGCACGTATTGCTTGGGCCTCTCTCCTGGAGGCCCTCTGTCAGACCCAGTGTTGACATGTGGCAAGACGCTCCTCGGGGCGCGTCTTGCTTGGGCCTCTCTCCTGGAGGCGCTCAGTCAGACCCAGTGTTGACATGTGGCAAGACGCTCCTCGGGGCACGTCTTGCTTGGGCCTCTCTCCTGGAGGCGCTCAGTCAGACCCAGTGGTGACATGTGGCAAGACGCTCCTGGGGGCGCTTCTTGCTTGGGCCTCTCTCCTGGAGGCGCTCAGTCAGACCCAGTGTTGACATGTGGCAAGACGCTCCTCGGGGCACGTCTTGCTTGGGCCTCTCTCCTGGAGGCGCTCAGTCAGACCCAGTGTTGACATGTGGCAAGACGCTCCTCGGGGTGCGTCTTGCTTGGGCCTCTCTCCTGGAGGCGCTCAGTCAGACCCAGTGTTGACATGTGGCAAGACGCTCCTCGGGGCGCGTCTTACTTTGGCCTCTCTCCTGGAGGCGCTCAGTCAGACCCAGTGTTGACATGTGGCAAGACGCTCCTCGGGGCACGTCTTGCTTGGGCCTCTCTCCTGGAGGCTCTCAGTCAGACCCAGTGGTGACATGTGGCAAGACGCTCCTCGGGGCGCGTCTTGCTTGGGCCTCTCTCCTGGAGGCGCTCAGTCAGACCGAGTGCTGACATGTGGCAAGACGCTCCTCGGGGCACGTATTGCTTGGGCCTCTCTCCTGGAGGCGCTCAGTCAGACCCAGTGTTGACATGTGGCAAGACGCTCCTCGGGGTGCGTCTTGCTTGGGCCTCTCTCCTTGAGGCGCTCAGTCAGACCCAGTGGTGACATGTGGCTAGATGCTCCTCGGGGCACGTATTGCTTGGGCCTCTCTCCTGGAGGCGCTCAGTCAGACCCAGTGTTGACATGTGGCAAGACGCTCCTCGGGGCGCGTCTTACTTGGGCCTCTCTCCTGGAGGCGCTCATTCAGACCCAGTGGTGACATGTGGCAAGACGCTCCTCGGGGCACGTATTGCTTGGGCCTCTCTCCTGGAGGCCCTCCGTCAGACCCAGTGTTGACATGTGGCAAGACGCTCCTCGGGGCACGTCTTGCTTGGGCCTCTCTCCTGGAGGCTCTCAGTCAGACCCAGTGGTGACATGTGGCAAGACGCTCCTCGGGGCGCGTCTTACTTGGGCCTCTCTCCTGGAGGCGCTCAGTCAGACCGAGTGCTGACATGTGGCAAGACGCTCCTCGGGGCACGTATTGCTTGGGCCTCTCTCTTGGAGGCGCTCAGTCAGACCCAGTGTTGACATGTGGCAAGACGCTCCTCGGGGCACGTCTTGCTTGGGCCTCTCTCCTGGAGGCGCTCAGTCAGACCGAGTGCTGACATGTGGCAAGACGCTCCTCGGGGCGCGTCTTGCTTGGGCCTCTCTCCTGGAGGCGCTCAGTCAGACCCAGTGGTGACATGTGGCTAGACGCTCCTCGGGGCACGTATTGCTTGGGCCTCTCTCCTGGAGGCGCTCAGTCAGACTCAGTGTTGACATGTGGCAAGACGCTCCTCGGGGCGCGTCTTACTTGGGCCTCTCTCCTGGAGGCGCTCAGTCAGACCCAGTGGTGACATGTGGCAAGACGCTCCTCGGGGCACGTATTGCTTGGACCTCTCTCCTGGAGGCCCTTCGTCAGACCCAGTGTTGACATGTGGCAAGACGCTCCTTGGGGCGCGTCTTGCTTGGGCTTCTCTCATGGAGGCCCTCAGTCAGACCCAGTGTTGACAAGTGTCAAGACACTCCTCGGGGCACGTCTTGCTTGGGCCTCTCTCCTGGAGGCGCACAGTCAGACCCATTGTTGACATGTGGCAAGACGCTCCTCGGGGCGCGTCTTGCTTGGGCTTCTCTCCTGGAGGCCCTCAGTCAGACCCATTGTTGACATGTGGCAAGACGCTCCTCGGGGCGCTTCTTGCTTGGGCCTCTCTCCTGGAGGCGCTCAGTCAGACCCATTGTTGACATGTGGCAAGACGCTCCTCGGGGCGCTTCTTGCTTGGGCCTCTCTCCTGGAGGAGCTCAGTCAGACCCAGTGGTGACATGTGGCAAGACGCTCCTCGGGGCGCGTCTTGCTTGGGCTTCTCTCATTGAGGCCCTCAGACAGACCCAGTGTTGACATGTGTCAAGACGCTCCTCGGGGCGCATCTTGCTTGGGCCTCTCTCCTGGAGGCGCTCAGTCAGACCCAGTGTTGACATGTGGCAAGACACTCCTCGGGGCGCGTCTTGCTTGGGCCTCTCTCCTGGAGGCCCTCTATCAGACCCAATGTTGACATGTGGCAAGACGCTCCTAGGGGCGCGTCTTGCTTGGCTCTCTCTCCTGGAGGTGCTCAGTCAGACCGAGTGCTGACATGTGGCAAGACGCTCCTCGGTGCGCGTCTTGCTTGGGCCTCTCTCCTGGAGGCGCTCAGTCAGACCCAGTGTTGACATGTGGCAAGACGCTCCTCGGGGCGCGTCTTACTTGGGCCTCTCTCCTGGAGGCGCTCAGTCAGACCGAGTGCTGACATGTGGCAAGACGCTCCTCGGGGCGCGTCTTGCTTGGGCCTCTCACCTGGAGGCGCTCAGTCAGACCCAGGGGTGACATGTGGCTAGACGCTCCTCGGGGCACGTATTGCTTGGGCCTCTCTCCTGGAGGCCCTCTGTCAGACCCAGTGTTGACATGTGGCAAGACGCTCCTCGGGGCGCGTCTTGCTTGGGCCTCTCTCCTGGAGGCGCTCAGTCAGACCCAGTGTTGACATGTGGCAAGACGCTCCTCGGGGCACGTCTTGCTTGGGCCTCTCTCCTGGAGGCGCTCAGTCAGACCCAGTGGTGACATGTGGCAAGACGCTCCTGGGGGCGCTTCTTGCTTGGGCCTCTCTCCTGGAGGCGCTCAGTCAGACCCAGTGTTGACATGTGGCAAGACGCTCCTCGGGGCACGTCTTGCTTGGGCCTCTCTCCTGGAGGCGCTCAGTCAGACCCAGTGTTGACATGTGGCAAGACGCTCCTCGGGGTGCGTCTTGCTTGGGCCTCTCTCCTGGAGGCGCTCAGTCAGACCCAGTGTTGACATGTGGCAAGACGCTCCTCGGGGCGCGTCTTACTTTGGCCTCTCTCCTGGAGGCGCTCAGTCAGACCCAGTGTTGACATGTGGCAAGACGCTCCTCGGGGCACGTCTTGCTTGGGCCTCTCTCCTGGAGGCTCTCAGTCAGACCCAGTGGTGACATGTGGCAAGACGCTCCTCGGGGCGCGTCTTGCTTGGGCCTCTCTCCTGGAGGCGCTCAGTCAGACCGAGTGCTGACATGTGGCAAGACGCTCCTCGGGGCACGTATTGCTTGAGCCTCTCTCCTGGAGGCGCTCAGTCAGACCCAGTGTTGACATGTGGCAAGACGCTCCTCGGGGTGCGTCTTGCTTGGGCCTCTCTCCTTGAGGCGCTCAGTCAGACCCAGTGGTGACATGTGGCTAGATGCTCCTCGGGGCACGTATTGCTTGGGCCTCTCTCCTGGAGGCGCTCAGTCAGACCCAGTGTTGACATGGGGCAAGACGCTCCTCGGGGCGCGTCTTACTTGGGCCTCTCTCCTGGAGGCGCTCATTCAGACCCAGTGGTGACATGTGGCAAGACGCTCCTCGGGGCACGTATTGCTTGGGCCTCTCTCCTGGAGGCCCTCCGTCAGACCCAGTGTTGACATGTGGCAAGACGCTCCTCGGGGCACGTCTTGCTTGGGCCTCTCTCCTGGAGGCTCTCAGTCAGACCCAGTGGTGACATGTGGCAAGACGCTCCTCGGGGCGCGTCTTGCTTGGGCCTCTCTCCTGGAGGCGCTCAGTCAGACCGAGTGCTGACATGTGGCAAGACGCTCCTCGGGGCACGTATTGCTTGGGCCTCTCTCTTGGAGGCGCTCAGTCAGACCCAGTGTTGACATGTGGCAAGACGCTCCTCGGGGCACGTCTTGCTTGGGCCTCTCTCCTGGAGGCGCTCAGTCAGACCGAGTGCTGACATGTGGCAAGACGCTCCTCGGGGCGCGTCTTGCTTGGGCCTCTCTCCTGGAGGCGCTCAGTCAGACCCAGTGGTGACATGTGGCTAGACGCTCCTCGGGGCACGTATTGCTTGGGCCTCTCTCCTGGAGGCGCTCAGTCAGACTCAGTGTTGACATGTGGCAAGACGCTCCTCGGGGCGCGTCTTACTTGGGCCTCTCTCCTGGAGGCGCTCAGTCAGACCCAGTGGTGACATGTGGCAAGACGCTCCTCGGGGCACGTATTGCTTGGACCTCTCTCCTTGAGGCCCTTCGTCAGACCCAGTGTTGACATGTGGCAAGACGCTCCTTGGGGCGCGTCTTGCTTGGGCTTCTCTCATGGAGGCCCTCAGTCAGACCCAGTGTTGACAAGTGTCAAGACACTCCTCGGGGCACGTCTTGCTTGGGCCTCTCTCCTGGAGGCGCACAGTCAGACCCATTGTTGACATGTGGCAAGACGCTCCTCGGGGCGCGTCTTGCTTGGGCTTCTCTCCTGGAGGCCCTCAGTCAGACCCATTGTTGACATGTGGCAAGACGCTCCTCGGGGCGCTTCTTGCTTGGGCCTCTCTCCTGGAGGCGCTCAGTCAGACCCATTGTTGACATGTGGCAAGACGCTCCTCGGGGCGCTTCTTGCTTGGGCCTCTCTCCTGGAGGAGCTCAGTCAGACCCAGTGGTGACATGTGGCAAGACACTCCTCGGGGCGCGTCTTGCTTGGGCCTCTCTCCTGGAGGCGCTCAGTCAGACCAAGTGGTGACATGTGGCTAGACGCTCCTCGGGGCACGTATTGCTTGGGCCTCTCTCCTGGAGGACCTCTGTCAGACCCAGTGTTGACATGTGGCAAGACGCTCCTCGGGGCGCGTCTTGCTTGGGCTTCTCTCATTGAGGCCCTCAGACAGACCCAGTGTTGACATGTGTCAAGACGCTCCTCGGGGCGCATCTTGCTTGGGCCTCTCTCCTGGAGGCGCTCAGTCAGACCCAGTGTTGACATGTGGCAAGACACTCCTCGGGGCGCGTCTTGCTTGGGCCTCTCTCCTGGAGGCCCTCTATCAGACCCAATGTTGACATGGGGCAAGACGCTCCTAGGGGCGCGTCTTGCTTGGCTCTCTCTCCTGGAGGTGCTCAGTCAGACCGAGTGCTGACATGTGGCAAGACGCTCCTCGGTGCGCGTCTTGCTTGGGCCTCTCTCCTGGAGGCGCTCAGTCAGACCCAGTGTTGACATGTGGCAAGACGCTCCTCGGGGCGCGTCTTACTTGGGCCTCTCTCCTGGAGGCGCTCAGTCAGACCGAGTGCTGACATGTGGCAAGACGCTCCTCGGGGCGCGTCTTGCTTGGGCCTCTCACCTGGAGGCGCTCAGTCAGACCCAGGGGTGACATGTGGCTAGACGCTCCTCGGGGCACGTATTGCTTGGGCCTCTCTCCTGGAGGCCCTCTGTCAGACCCAGTGTTGACATGTGGCAAGACGCTCCTCGGGGCGCGTCTTGCTTGGGCCTCTCTCCTGGAGGCGCTCAGTCAGACCCAGTGTTGACATGTGGCAAGATGCTCCTCGGGGCACGTCTTGCTTGGGCCTCTCTCCTGGAGGCGCTCAGTCAGACCCAGTGGTGACATGTGGCAAGACGCTCCTGGGGGCGCTTCTTGCTTGGGCCTCTCTCCTGGAGGCGCTCAGTCAGACCCAGTGTTGACATGTGGCAAGACGCTCCTCGGGGCACGTCTTGCTTGGGCCTCTCTCCTGGAGGCGCTCAGTCAGACCCAGTGTTGACATGTGGCAAGACGCTCCTCGGGGTGCGTCTTGCTTGGGCCTCTCTCCTGGAGGCGCTCAGTCAGACCCAGTGTTGACATGTGGCAAGACGCTCCTCGGGGCGCGTCTTACTTTGGCCTCTCTCCTGGAGGCGCTCAGTCAGACCCAGTGTTGACATGTGGCAAGACGCTCCTCGGGGCACGTCTTGCTTGGGCCTCTCTCCTGGAGGCTCTCAGTCAGACCCAGTGGTGACATGTGGCAAGACGCTCCTCGGGGCGCGTCTTGCTTGGGCCTCTCTCCTGGAGGCGCTCAGTCAGACCGAGTGCTGACATGTGGCAAGACGCTCCTCGGGGCACGTATTGCTTGGGCCTCTCTCCTGGAGGCGCTCAGTCAGACCCAGTGTTGACATGTGGCAAGACGCTCCTCGGGGTGCGTCTTGCTTGGGCCTCTCTCCTTGAGGCGCTCAGTCAGACCCAGTGGTGACATGTGGCTAGATGCTCCTCGGGGCACGTATTGCTTGGGCCTCTCTCCTGGAGGCGCTCAGTCAGACCCAGTGTTGACATGTGGCAAGACGCTCCTCGGGGCGCGTCTTACTTGGGCCTCTCTCCTGGAGGCGCTCATTCAGACCCAGTGGTGACATGTGGCAAGACGCTCCTCGGGGCACGTATTGCTTGGGCCTCTCTCCTGGAGGCCCTCCGTCAGACCCAGTGTTGACATGTGGCAAGACGCTCCTCGGGGCACGTCTTGCTTGGGCCTCTCTCCTGGAGGCTCTCAGTCAGACCCAGTGGTGACATGTGGCAAGACGCTCCTCGGGGCGCGTCTTGCTTGGGCCTCTCTCCTGGAGGCGCTCAGTCAGACCGAGTGCTGACATGTGGCAAGACGCTCCTCGGGGCACGTATTGCTTGGGCCTCTCTCTTGGAGGCGCTCAGTCAGACCCAGTGTTGACATGTGGCAAGACGCTCCTCGGGGCACGTCTTGCTTGGGCCTCTCTCCTGGAGGCGCTCAGTCAGACCGAGTGCTGACATGTGGCAAGACGCTCCTCGGGGCGCGTCTTGCTTGGGCCTCTCTCCTGGAGGCGCTCAGTCAGACCCAGTGGTGACATGTGGCTAGACGCTCCTCGGGGCACGTATTGCTTGGGCCTCTCTCCTGGAGGCGCTCAGTCAGACTCAGTGTTGACATGTGGCAAGACGCTCCTCGGGGCGCGTCTTACTTGGGCCTCTCTCCTGGAGGCGCTCAGTCAGACCCAGTGGTGACATGTGGCAAGACGCTCCTCGGGGCACGTATTGCTTGGACCTCTCTCCTGGAGGCCCTTCGTCAGACCCAGTGTTGACATGTGGCAAGACGCTCCTTGGGGCGCGTCTTGCTTGGGCTTCTCTCATGGAGGCCCTCAGTCAGACCCAGTGTTGACAAGTGTCAAGACACTCCTCGGGGCACGTCTTGCTTGGGCCTCTCTCCTGGAGGCGCACAGTCAGACCCATTGTTGACATGTGGCAAGACGCTCCTCGGGGCGCGTCTTGCTTGGGCTTCTCTCCTGGAGGCCCTCAGTCAGACCCATTGTTGACATGTGGCAAGACGCTCCTCGGGGCGCTTCTTGCTTGGGCCTCTCTCCTGGAGGCGCTCAGTCAGACCCATTGTTGACATGTGGCAAGACGCTCCTCGGGGCGCTTCTTGCTTGGGCCTCTCTCCTGGAGGAGCTCAGTCAGACCCAGTGGTGACATGTGGCAAGACACTCCTCGGGGCGCGTCTTGCTTGGGCCTCTCTCCTGGAGGCGCTCAGTCAGACCAAGTGGTGACATGTGGCTAGACGCTCCTCGGGGCACGTATTGCTTGGGCCTCTCTCCTGGAGGACCTCTGTCAGACCCAGTGTTGACATGTGGCAAGACGCTCCTCGGGGCGCGTCTTGCTTGGGTTTCTCTCATTGAGGCCCTCAGACAGACCCAGTGTTGACATGTGTCAAGACGCTCCTCGGGGCGCATCTTGCTTGGGCCTCTCTCCTGGAGGCGCTCAGTCAGACCCAGTGTTGACATGTGGCAAGACACTCCTCGGGGCGCGTCTTGCTTGGGCCTCTCTCCTGGAGGCCCTCTATCAGACCCAATGTTGACATGTGGCAAGACGCTCCTAGGGGCGCGTCTTGCTTGGCTCTCTCTCCTGGAGGTGCTCAGTCAGACCGAGTGCTGACATGTGGCAAGACGCTCCTCGGTGCGCGTCTTGCTTGGGCCTCTCTCCTGGAGGCGCTCAGTCAGACCCAGTGTTGACATGTGGCAAGACGCTCCTCGGGGCGCGTCTTACTTGGGCCTCTCTCCTGGAGGCGCTCAGTCAGACCGAGTGCTGACATGTGGCAAGACGCTCCTCGGGGCGCGTCTTGCTTGGGCCTCTCACCTGGAGGCGCTCAGTCAGACCCAGGGGTGACATGTGGCTAGACGCTCCTCGGGGCACGTATTGCTTGGGCCTCTCTCCTGGAGGCCCTCTGTCAGACCCAGTGTTGACATGTGGCAAGACGCTCCTCGGGGCGCGTCTTGCTTGGGCCTCTCTCCTGGAGGCGCTCAGTCAGACCCAGTGTTGACATGTGGCAAGACGCTCCTCGAAGCACGTCTTGCTTGGGCCTCTCTCCTGGAGGCGCTCAGTCAGACCCAGTGTTGACATGTGGCAAGTCGCTCCTCGGGGCACGTATTGCTTGGCCCTCTCTCCTGGAGGCGCTCAGTCAGACCCAGTGTTGACATGTGGCAAGACGCTCCTCGGGGCACGTCTTGCTTGGGCCTCTCTCCTGGAGGCGCTCAGTCAGACCCAGTGTTGACATGTGGCAAGACGCTCCTCGGGGCGCGTCTTGCTTGGGCCTCTCTCCTGGAAGCGCTCAGTCAGACCCAGTGTTGACATGTGGCAAGACGCTCCTCGGGGCGCGTCTTGCTTGGGCCTCTCTCCTGGAGGCGCTCAGTCAGACCCAGTGTTGACATGTGGCAAGACGCTCCTCGGGGCACGTCTTGCTTGGGCCTCTCTCCTGGAGGCGCTCAGTCAGACCCAGTGTTGACATGTGGCAAGACGCTCCTCGGGGCACGTCTTGCTTGGGCCTCTCTCCTGGAGGCGCTCAGTCAGACCGAGTGCTGACATGTGGCAAGACGCTCCTCGGGGCGCGTCTTGCTTGGGCCTCTCTCCTGGAGGCGCTCAGTCAGACCCAGTGGTGACATGTGGCTAGACGCTCCTCGGGGCACGTATTGCTTGGGCCTCTCTCCTGTAGGCGCTCAGTCAGACCCAGTGTTGACATGTGGCAAGACGCTCCTCGGGGCGCGTCTTACTTGGGCCTCTCTCCTGGAGGCGCTCAGTCAGACCCAGTGGTGACATGTGGCAAGACGCTCCTCGGGGCACGTATTGCTTGGGCTTCTCTCATGGAGGCCCTCAGTCAGACCCAGTGTTGACAAGTGTCAAGACACTCCTCGGGGCGCGTCTTGCTTGGGCCTTTCTCCTGGAGGAGCTCAGTCAGACCCATTGTTGACATGTGGCAAGACGCTCCTCGGGGCGCGTCTTGCTTGGGCTTCTCTCCTGGAGGCCCTCAGTCAGACCCATTGTTGACATGTGGCAAGACGCTCCTCGGGGCGCTTCTTGCTTGGGCCTCTCTCCTGGAGGCCCTCAGTCAGACCCAGTGTTGACAAGTGTCAAGACACTCCTCGGGGCGCGTCTTGCTTGGGCCTTTCTCCTGGAGGAGCTCAGTCAGACCCATTGTTGACATGTGGCAAGACGCTCCTCGGGGCGCGTCTTGCTTGGGCTTCTCTCCTGGAGGCCCTCAGTCAGACCCATTGTTGACATGTGGCAAGACGCTCCTCGGGGCGCTTCTTGCTTGGGCCTCTCTCCTGGAGGCGCTCAGTCAGACCCAGTGTTGACATGTGGCAAGATGCTCCACGGGGCACGTCTTGCTTGGGCCTCTCTCCTGGAGGCGCTCAGTCAGACCCAGTGGTGACATGTGGCAAGACACTCCTCGGGGCGCGTCTTGCTTGGGCCTCTCTCCTGGAGGCCCTCTGTCAGACCCAGTGTTGACATGTGGCAAGACGCTCCTCGGGGCGCGTCTTGCTTGGGCCTCTCTCCTGGAGGCGCTCAGTCAGACCCAGTGTTGACATGTGGCAAGACGCTCCTCGGGGCACGTCTTGCTTGGGCCTCTCTCCTGGAGGCGCTCAGTCAGACCCAGTGTTGACATGTGGCAAAACGCTCCTCGGGGCACGTCTTGCTTGGGCCTCTCTCCTGGAGGCGCTCAGTCAGACCCAGTGTTGACATGTGGCAAGACGCTCCTCGGGGCGCGTCTTACTTGGGCCTCTCTCCTGGAGGTGCTCAGTCAGACCCAGTGGAAACATGTGGCAAGACGCTCCTCGGGGCAAGTATTGCTTGGGCCTCTCTCCTGGAGGCCCTCTGTCGGACCCAGTGTTGACATGTGGCAAGACGCTCCTCGGGGCGCGTCTTGCGTGGGCTTCTCTCATTGAGGACCTCAGTCAGACCCAGTGTTGACATGTGTCAAGACGCTCCTCGGGGCACATCTTGCTTGGGCCTCTCTCCTGGAGGCGCTCAGTCAGACCCAGTGTTGGCATGTGGCAAGACACTCCTCGGGGCGCGTCTTGCTTGGGCCTCTCTCCTGGAGGCCCTCTATCAGACCCAATGTTGACATGTGGCAAGATGCTCCTCGGGGCGCGTCTTTCTTGGGCCTCTCTCCTGGAGGCGCTCAGTCAGACCGAGTGCTGACATGTGGCAAGACGCTCCTCGGTGCGCGTCTTGCTTGGGCCTCTCTCCTGGAGGCGCTCAGTCAGACCCAGTGTTGACATGTGGCAAGACGCTCCTCGGGGAGCGTCTTACTTGGGCCTCTCTCCTGGAGGCGCTCAGTCAGACCGAGTGCTGACATGTGGCAAGACGCTCCTTGGGGCGCGTCTTGCTTGGGCTTCTCTCCTGGAGGCCCTCAGTCAGACCCATTGTTGACATGTGGCAAGATGCTCCTCGAGGCGCTTCTTGCTTGGGCCTCTCTCCTGGAGGCGCTCAGTCAGACCGAGTGCTGACATGTGGCAAGACGCTCCTCGGTGCGCGTCTTGCTTGGGCCTCTCTCCTGGAGGCGCTCAGTCAGACCCAGTGTTGACATGTGGCAAGACGCTCCTTGGGGAGCGTCTTACTTGGGCCTCTCTCCTGGAGGCGCTCAGTCAGACTGAGTGCTGACATGTGGCAAGACGCTCCTTGGGGCGCGTCTTGCTTGGGCTTCTCTCCTGGAGGCCCTCAGTCAGACCCATTGTTGACATGTGGCAAGATGCTCCTCGGGGCGCTTCTTGCTTGGGCCTCTCTCCTGGAGGCGCTCAGTCAGACCCAGTGTTGACATGGGGCAAGACGCTCCTCGGGGCACGTCTTGCTTGGGCCTCTCTCCTGGAGGCGCTCAGTCAGACCCAGTGTTGACATGTGGCAAGACGCTCCTCGGGGCGCGTGTTGCTTGGGCCTCTCTCCTGGAGGCCCTCTGTCAGACCCAGTGTTGACATGTGGCAAGACACTCCTCGGGGCGCGTCTTGCTTGGGCTTCTCTCCTGGAGGCCCTCAGTCAGACCCAGTGTTGACAAGTGTCAAGACGCTCCTCGGGGCACGTCTTGCTTGGGCTTCTCTCCTGGAGGCCCTCAGTCAGACCCATTGTTGTCATGTGGCAAGACGCTCCTCGGGGCGCTTCTTGCTTGGGCCTCTCTCCTGGAGGCGCTCAGTCAGACCCAGTGTTGACATGTGGCAAGACGCTCCTCGGGGCGCGTCTTGCTTGGGCCTCTCTCCTGGAGGCGCTCAGTCAGACCCAGTGTTGACATGTGGCAAGACGCTCCTCGGGGCGCGTTTTACTTGGGCCTCTCTCCTGGAGGCGCTCAGTCAGACCCAGTGGTGACATGTGGCAAGACGCTCCTCGGGGCACATATTGCTTGGGCGTCTCTCCTGGAGGCCCTCTGTCAGACCCAGTGTTGACATGTGGCAAGACGCTCCTCGGGGCACATCTTGCTTGGGCTTCTCTCATTGAGGCCCTCAGTTAGACCCAGTGTTGACATGTGTCAAGACGCTCCTCGGGGCGCGTCTTGCTTGGGCCTCTCTCCTGGAGGCGCTCAGTCAGACCCAGTGTTGACATGTGGCAAGACACTCCTCGGGGCGCGTCTTGCTTGGGCCTCTCTCCTGGAGGCCCTCTGTCAGACCCAGTGTTGACATGTGGCAAGACGCTCCTCGGGGCGCGTCTTGCTTGGGCCTCTCTCATGGAGGCCCTCAGTCAGACCCAGTGTTGACAAGCGTCAAGACGCTCCTCGGGGAGCGTCTTGCTTGGGCCTCTCTCCTGGAGGCGCTCAGTCAGACCCATTGTTGACATGTGGCAAGACGCTCCTCGGGGCGCGTCTTGCTTGGGCTTCTCTCCTGGAGGCGCTCAGTCTGACCCAGTGTTGACATGTGTTAAGACGCTCCTCGGGGCGCGTCTTACTTGGGCCTCTCTCCTGGAGGCGCTCAGTCAGACCCAGTGGTGACATGTGGCAAGACACTCCTCGGGGCGCGTGTTGCTTGGGCCTCTCTCCTGGAGGCCCTCTGTCAGACCCAGTGTTGACATGTGGCAAGACACTCCTCGGGGCGCGTCTTGCTTGGGCTTCTCTCCTGGAGGCCCTCAGTCAGACCCAGTGTTGACAAGTGTCAAGACGCTCCTCGGGGCACGTCTTGCTTGGGCTTCTCTCCTGGAGGCCCTCAGTCAGACCCATTGCTGTCATGTGACAAGACGCTCCTCGGGGCGCTTCTTGCTTGGGCCTCTCTCCTGGAGGCGCTCAGTCAGACCCAGTGTTGACATGTGGCAAGACGCTCCTCGGGGCGCGTTTTACTTGGGCCTCTCTCCTGGAGGCGCTCAGTCAGACCCAGTGTTGACATGTGGCAAGACGCTCCTCGGGGCACGTCTTGCTTGGGCTTCTCTCATTGAGGCCCTCAGTTAGACCCAGTGTTGACATGTGTCAAGACGCTCCTCGGGGCGCGTCTTGCTTGGGCCTCTCTCCTGGAGGCGCTCAGTCAGACCCAGTGTTGACATGTGGCAAGACACTCCTCGGGGCGCGTCTTGCTTGGGCCTCTCTCCTGGAGGCCCTCTGTCAGACCCAGTGTTGACATGTGGCAAGACGCTCCTCGGGGCGCGTCTTGCTTGGGCCTCTCTCATGGAGGCCCTCAGTCAGACCCAGTGTTGACAAGTGTCAAGACGCTCCTCGGGGAGCGTCTTGCTTGGGCCTCTCTCCTGGAGGCGCTCAGTCAGACCCATTGTTGACATGTGGCAAGACGCTCCTCGGGGCGCGTCTTGCTTGGGCTTCTCTCCTGGAGGCGCTCAGTCAGACCCAGTGTTGACATGTGGCAAGACGCTCCTTGGGGAGCGTCTTACTTGGGCCTCTCTCCTGGAGGCGCTCAGTCAGACTGAGTGCTGACATGTGGCAAGACGCTCCTTGGGGCGCGTCTTGCTTGGGCTTCTCTCCTGGAGGCCCTCAGTCAGACCCATTGTTGACATGTGGCAAGATGCTCCTCGGGGCGCTTCTTGCTTGGGCCTCTCTCCTGGAGGCGCTCAGTCAGACCCAGTGTTGACATGGGGCAAGACGCTCCTCGGGGCACGTCTTGCTTGGGCCTCTCTCCTGGAGGCGCTCAGTCAGACCCAGTGTTGACATGTGGCAAGACGCTCCTCGGGGCGCGTGTTGCTTGGGCCTCTCTCCTGGAGGCCCTCTGTCAGACCCAGTGTTGACATGTGGCAAGACACTCCTCGGGGCGCGTCTTGCTTGGGCTTCTCTCCTGGAGGCCCTCAGTCAGACCCAGTGTTGACAAGTGTCAAGACGCTCCTCGGGGCACGTCTTGCTTGGGCTTCTCTCCTGGAGGCCCTCAGTCAGACCCATTGTTGTCATGTGGCAAGACGCTCCTCGGGGCGCTTCTTGCTTGGGCCTCTCTCCTGGAGGCGCTCAGTCAGACCCAGTGTTGACATGTGGCAAGACGCTCCTCGGGGCGCGTCTTGCTTGGGCCTCTCTCCTGGAGGCGCTCAGTCAGACCCAGTGATGACATGTGGCAAGACGCTCCTCGGGGCGCGTTTTACTTGGGCCTCTCTCCTGGAGGCGCTCAGTCAGACCCAGTGGTGACATGTGGCAAGACGCTCCTCGGGGCACATATTGCTTGGGCGTCTCTCCTGGAGGCCCTCTGTCAGACCCAGTGTTGACATGTGGCAAGACGCTCCTCGGGGCACATCTTGCTTGGGCTTCTCTCATTGAGGCCCTCAGTTAGACCCAGTGTTGACATGTGTCAAGACGCTCCTCGGGGCGCGTCTTGCTTGGGCCTCTCTCCTGGAGGCGCTCAGTCAGACCCAGTGTTGACATGTGGCAAGACACTCCTCGGGGCGCGTCTTGCTTGGGCCTCTCTCCTGGAGGCCCTCTGTCAGACCCAGTGTTGACATGTGGCAAGACGCTCCTCGGGGCGCGTCTTGCTTGGGCCTCTCTCATGGAGGCCCTCAGTCAGACCCAGTGTTGACAAGCGTCAAGACGCTCCTCGGGGAGCGTCTTGCTTGGGCCTCTCTCCTGGAGGCGCTCAGTCAGACCCATTGTTGACATGTGGCAAGACGCTCCTCGGGGCGCGTCTTGCTTGGGCTTCTCTCCTGGAGGCGCTCAGTCAGACCCAGTGTTGACATGTGTTAAGACGCTCCTCGGGGCGCGTCTTACTTGGGCCTCTCTCCTGGAGGCGCTCAGTCAGACCCAGTGGTGACATGTGGCAAGACACTCCTCGGGGCGCGTGTTGCTTGGGCCTCTCTCCTGGAGGCCCTCTGTCAGACCCAGTGTTGACATGTGGCAAGACACTCCTCGGGGCGCGTCTTGCTTGGGCTTCTCTCCTGGAGGCCCTCAGTCAGACCCAGTGTTGACAAGTGTCAAGACGCTCCTCGGGGCACGTCTTGCTTGGGCTTCTCTCCTGGAGGCCCTCAGTCAGACCCATTGCTGTCATGTGGCAAGACGCTCCTCGGGGCGCTTCTTGCTTGGGCCTCTCTCCTGGAGGCGCTCAGTCAGACCCAGTGTTGACATGTGGCAAGACGCTCCTCGGGGCGCGTCTTGCTTGGGCCTCTCTCCTGGAGGCGCTCAGTCAGACCCAGTGTTGACATGTGGCAAGACGCTCCTCGGGGCGCGTTTTACTTGGGCCTCTCTCCTGGAGGCGCTCAGTCAGACCCAGTGTTGACATGTGGCAAGACGCTCCTCGGGGCACGTCTTGCTTGGGCTTCTCTCATTGAGGCCCTCAGTTAGACCCAGTGTTGACATGTGTCAAGACGCTCCTCGGGGCGCGTCTTGCTTGGGCCTCTCTCCTGGAGGCGCTCAGTCAGACCCAGTGTTGACATGTGGCAAGACACTCCTCGGGGCGCGTCTTGCTTGGGCCTCTCTCCTGGAGGCCCTCTGTCAGACCCAGTGTTGACATGTGGCAAGACGCTCCTCGGGGCGCGTCTTGCTTGGGCCTCTCTCATGGAGGCCCTCAGTCAGACCCAGTGTTGACAAGTGTCAAGACGCTCCTCGGGGAGCGTCTTGCTTGGGCCTCTCTCCTGGAGGCGCTCAGTCAGACCCATTGTTGACATGTGGCAAGACGCTCCTCGGGGCGCGTCTTGCTTGGGCTTCTCTCCTGGAGGCGCTCAGTCAGACCCAGTGTTGACATGTGTTAAGACGCTCCTCGGGGCGCGTCTTACTTGGGCCTCTCTCCTGGAGGCGCTCAGTCAGACCCACTGGTGACATGTGGCAAGACGCTCCTCGGGGCGCGTTTTACTTGGGCCTCTCTCCTGGAGGCGCTCAGTCAGACCCAGTGTTGACATGTGGCAAGACGCTCCTCGGGGCACGTCTTGCTTGGGCTTCTCTCATTGAGGCCCTCAGTTAGACCCAGTGTTGACATGTGTCAAGACGCTCCTCGGGGCGCGTCTTGCTTGGGCCTCTCTCCTGGAGGCGCTCAGTCAGACCCAGTGTTGACATGTGGCAAGACACTCCTCGGGGCGCGTCTTGCTTGGGCCTCTCTCCTGGAGGCCCTCTGTCAGACCCAGTGTTGACATGTGGCAAGACGCTCCTCGGGGCGCGTCTTGCTTGGGCCTCTCTCATGGAGGCCCTCAGTCAGACCCAGTGTTGACAAGTGTCAAGACGCTCCTCGGGGAGCGTCTTGCTTGGGCCTCTCTCCTGGAGGCGCTCAGTCAGACCCATTGTTGACATGTGGCAAGACGCTCCTCGGGGCGCGTCTTGCTTGGGCTTCTCTCCTGGAGGCGCTCAGTCAGACCCAGTGTTGACATGTGTTAAGACGCTCCTCGGGGCGCGTCTTACTTGGGCCTCTCTCCTGGAGGCGCTCAGTCAGACCCACTGGTGACATGTGGCAAGACGCTCCTCGGGGCACGTATTGCTTGGGCCTCTCTCCTGGAGGCCCTCTGTCAGACCCAGTGTTGACAAGTGGCAAGACGCTCCTCGGGGCGCGTCTTGCTTGGGCTTCTCTTATTGAGGCCCTCAGTCAGACCCAGTGTTGACATGTGGCAAGACACTCCTCGGGGCGCGTCTTGCTTGGGCCTCTCTCCTGGAGGCCCTCTGTCAGACCCTGTGTTGACATGTGGCAAGACGCTCCTCGGGGCGCGTCTTGCTTGGGCCTCTTTCATGGAGGCCCTTAGTCAGACCCAGTGTTGACAAGTGTCAAGACGCTCCTCGGGGCGCGTCTTGCTTGGGCCTCTCTCCTGGAGGCGCTCAGTCAGACCCATTGTTGACATGTGGCAAGACGCTCCTCGGGGCGCGTCTTGCTTGGGCTTCTCTCCTGGAGGCGCTCAGTCAGACCCAGTGTTGACATGTGTTAAGACGCTCCTCGGGGCGCGTCTTACTTGGGCCTCTCTCCTGGAGGCGCTCAGTCAGACCCAGTGGTGACATGTGGCAAGACACTCCTCGGGGCGCGTGTTGCTTGGGCCTCTCTCCTGGAGGCCCTCTGTCAGACCCAGTGTTGACATGTGGCAAGACACTCCTCGGGGCGCGTCTTGCTTGGGCTTCTCTCCTGGAGGCCCTCAGTCAGACCCAGTGTTGACAAGTGTCAAGACGCTCCTCGGGGCACGTCTTGCTTGGGCTTCTCTCCTGGAGGCCCTCAGTCAGACCCATTGCTGTCATGTGGCAAGACGCTCCTCGGGGCGCTTCTTGCTTGGGCCTCTCTCCTGGAGGCGCTCAGTCAGACCCAGTGTTGACATGTGGCAAGACGCTCCTCGGGGCGCGTCTTGCTTGGGCCTCTCTCCTGGAGGCGCTCAGTCAGACCCAGTGTTGACATGTGGCAAGACGCTCCTCGGGGCGCGTTTTACTTGGGCCTCTCTCCTGGAGGCGCTCAGTCAGACCCAGTGTTGACATGTGGCAAGACGCTCCTCGGGGCACGTCTTGCTTGGGCTTCTCTCATTGAGGCCCTCAGTTAGACCCAGTGTTGACATGTGTCAAGACGCTCCTCGGGGCGCGTCTTGCTTGGGCCTCTCTCCTGGAGGCGCTCAGTCAGACCCAGTGTTGACATGTGGCAAGACACTCCTCGGGGCGCGTCTTGCTTGGGCCTCTCTCCTGGAGGCCCTCTGTCAGACCCAGTGTTGACATGTGGCAAGACGCTCCTCGGGGCGCGTCTTGCTTGGGCCTCTCTCATGGAGGCCCTCAGTCAGACCCAGTGTTGACAAGTGTCAAGACGCTCCTCGGGGAGCGTCTTGCTTGGGCCTCTCTCCTGGAGGCGCTCAGTCAGACCCATTGTTGACATGTGGCAAGACGCTCCTCGGGGCGCGTCTTGCTTGGGCTTCTCTCCTGGAGGCGCTCAGTCAGACCCAGTGTTGACATATGTTAAGACGCTCCTCGGGGCGCGTCTTACTTGGGCCTCTCTCCTGGAGGCGCTCAGTCAGACCCACTGGTGACATGTGGCAAGACGCTCCTCGGGGCGCGTTTTACTTGGGCCTCTCTCCTGGAGGCGCTCAGTCAGACCCAGTGTTGACATGTGGCAAGACGCTCCTCGGGGCACGTCTTGCTTGGGCTTCTCTCATTGAGGCCCTCAGTTAGACCCAGTGTTGACATGTGTCAAGACGCTCCTCGGGGCGCGTCTTGCTTGGGCCTCTCTCCTGGAGGCGCTCAGTCAGACCCAGTGTTGACATGTGGCAAGACACTCCTCGGGGCGCGTCTTGCTTGGGCCTCTCTCCTGGAGGCCCTCTGTCAGACCCAGTGTTGACATGTGGCAAGACGCTCCTCGGGGCGCGTCTTGCTTGGGCCTCTCTCATGGAGGCCCTCAGTCAGACCCAGTGTTGACAAGTGTCAAGACGCTCCTCGGGGAGCGTCTTGCTTGGGCCTCTCTCCTGGAGGCGCTCAGTCAGACCCATTGTTGACATGTGGCAAGACGCTCCTCGGGGCGCGTCTTGCTTGGGCTTCTCTCCTGGAGGCGCTCAGTCAGACCCAGTGTTGACATGTGTTAAGACGCTCCTCGGGGCGCGTCTTACTTGGGCCTCTCTCCTGGAGGCGCTCAGTCAGACCCACTGGTGACATGTGGCAAGACGCTCCTCGGGGCACGTATTGCTTGGGCCTTTCTCCTGGAGGCCCTCTGTCAGACCCAGTGTTGACATGTGGCAAGACGCTCCTCGGGGCGCGTCTTGCTTGGGCTTCTCTTATTGAGGCCCTCAGTCAGACCCAGTGTTGACATGTGGCAAGACACTCCTCGGGGCGCGTCTTGCTTGGGCCTCTCTCCTGGAGGCCCTCTGTCAGACCCTGTGTTGACATGTGGCAAGACGCTCCTCGGGGCGCGTCTTGCTTGGGCCTCTTTCATGGAGGCCCTTAGTCAGACCCAGTGTTGACAAGTGTCAAGACGCTCCTCGGGGCGCGTCTTGCTTGGGCCTCTCTCCTGGAGGCGCTCAGTCAGACCCATTGTTGACATGTGGCAAGACGCTCCTCGGGGCGCTTCTTGCTTGGGCCTCTCTCCTGGAGGCGCTCAGTCAGACCCAGTGTTGACATGGGGCAAGACGCTCCTCGGGGCACGTCTTGCTTGGGCCTCTCTCCTGGAGGCGCTCAGTCAGACCCAGTGTTGACATGTGGCAAGACGCTCCTCGGGGCGCGTGTTGCTTGGGCCTCTCTCCTGGAGGCCCTCTGTCAGACCCAGTGTTGACATGTGGCAAGACACTCCTCGGGGCGCGTCTTGCTTGGGCTTCTCTCCTGGAGGCCCTCAGTCAGACCCAGTGTTGACAAGTGTCAAGACGCTCCTCGGGGCACGTCTTGCTTGGGCTTCTCTCCTGGAGGCCCTCAGTCAGACCCAGTGTTGACATGTGGCAAGACGCTCCTCGGGGAGCGTCTTACTTGGGCCTCTCTCCTGGAGGCGCTCAGTCAGACTGAGTGCTGACATGTGGCAAGACGCTCCTCGGGGCGCGTCTTGCTTGGGCTTCTCTCCTGGAGGCCCTCAGTCAGACCCATTGTTGACATGTGGCAAGATGCTCCTCGGGGCGCTTCTTGCTTGGGCCTCTCTCCTGGAGGCGCTCAGTCAGACCGAGTGCTGACATGTGGCAAGACGCTCCTCGGTGCGCGTCTTGCTTGGGCCTCTCTCCTGGAGGCGCTCAGTCAGACCCAGTGTTGACATGTGGCAAGACGCTCCTCGGGGAGCGTCTTACTTGGGCCTCTCTCCTGGAGGCGCTCAGTCAGACTGAGTGCTGACATGTGGCAAGACGCTCCTTGGGGCGCGTCTTGCTTGGGCTTCTCTCCTGGAGGCCCTCAGTCAGACCCATTGTTGACATGTGGCAAGATGCTCCTCGGGGCGCTTCTTGCTTGGGCCTCTCTCCTGGAGGCGCTCAGTCAGACCCAGTGTTGACATGGGGCAAGACGCTCCTCGGGGCACGTCTTGCTTGGGCCTCTCTCCTGGAGGCGCTCAGTCAGACCCAGTGTTGACATGTGGCAAGACGCTCCTCGGGGCGCGTGTTGCTTGGGCCTCTCTCCTGGAGGCCCTCTGTCAGACCCAGTGTTGACATGTGGCAAGACGCTCCTCGGGGCGCGTCTTGCTTGGGCCTCTTTCATGGAGGCCCTCAGTCAGACCCAGTGTTGACAAGTGTCAAGACGCTCCTCGGGGCGCGTCTTGCTTGGGCCTCTCTCCTGGAGGCGCTCAGTCAGACCCATTGTTGACATGTGGCAAGACGCTCCTCGGGGCGCTTCTTGCTTGGGCCTCTCTCCTGGAGGCGCTCAGTCAGACCCAGTGTTGACATGGGGCAAGACGCTCCTCGGGGCACGTCTTGCTTGGGCCTCTCTCCTGGAGGCGCTCAGTCAGACCCAGTGTTGACATGTGGCAAGACGCTCCTCGGGGCGCGTGTTGCTTGGGCCTCTCTCCTGGAGGCCCTCTGTCAGACCCAGTGTTGACATGTGGCAAGACACTCCTTGGGGCGCGTCTTGCTTGGGCTTCTCTCCTGGAGGCCCTCAGTCAGACCCAGTGTTGACAAGTGTCAAGACGCTCCTCGGGGCACGTCTTGCTTGGGCTTCTCTCCTGGAGGCCCTCAGTCAGACCCATTGTTGACATGTGGCAAGACGCTCCTCGGGGCGCTTCTTGCTTGGGCCTCTCTCCTGGAGGCGCTCAGTCAGACCCAGTGTTGACATGTGGCAAGACGCTCCTCGGGGCGCGTCTTACTTGGGCCTCTCTCCTGGAGGCGCTCAGTCAGACCCAGTGTTGACATGTGGCAAGACGCTCCTCGGGGCGCGTTTTACTTGGGCCTCTCTCCTGGAGGCGCTCAGTCAGACCCAGTGGTGACATGTGGCAAGACGCTCCTCGGGGCACGTATTGCTTGGGCGTCTCTCCTGGAGGCCCTCTGTCAGACCCAGTGTTGACATGTGGCAAGACGCTCCTCGGGGCACGTCTTGCTTGGGCTTCTCTCATTGAGGCCCTCAGTTAGACCCAGTGTTGACATGTGTCAAGACGCTCCTCGGGGCGCGTCTTGCTTGGGCCTCTCTCCTGGAGGCGCTCAGTCAGACCCAGTGTTTACATGTGGCAAGACACTCCTCGGGGCGCGTCTTGCTTGGGCCTCTCTCCTGGAGGCCCTCTGTCAGACCCAGTGTTGACATGTGGCAAGACGCTCCTCGGGGCGCGTCTTGCTTGGGCCTCTCTCATGGAGGCCCTCAGTCAGACCCAGTGTTGACAAGTGTCAAGACGCTCCTCGGGGAGCGTCTTGCTTGGGCCTCTCTCCTGGAGGCGCTCAGTCAGACCCATTGTTGACATGTGGCAAGACGCTCCTCGGGGCGCGTCTTGCTTGAGCTTCTCTCCTGGAGGCGCTCAGTCAGACCCAGTGTTGACATGTGTTAAGACGCTCCTCGGGGCGCGTCTTACTTGGGCCTCTCTCCTGGAGGCGCTCAGTCAGACCCAGTGGTGACATGTGGCAAGACGCTCCTCGGGGCACGTATTGCTTGGGCCTCGCTCCTGGAGGCCCTCTGTCAGACCCAGTGTTGACATGTGGCAAGACGCTCCTCGGGGCGCGTCTTGCTTGGGCTTCTCTTATTGAGGCCCTCAGTCAGACCCAGTGTTGACATGTGGCAAGACACTCCTCGGGGCGCGTCTTGCTTGGGCCTCTCTCCTGGAGGCCCTCTGTCAGACCCAGTGTTGACATGTGGCAAGACGCTCCTCGGGGCGCGTCTTGCTTGGGCCTCTTTCATGGAGGCCCTCAGTCAGACCCAGTGTTGACAAGTGTCAAGACGCTCCTCGGGGCGCGTCTTGCTTGGGCCTCTCTCCTGGAGGCGCTCAGTCAGACCCATTGTTGACATGTGGCAAGACGCTCCTCGGGGCGCGTCTTGCTTGGGCTTCTCTCCTGGAGGCGCTCAGTCAGACCCAGTGTTGACATGTGTTAAGACGCTCCTCGGGGCGCGTCTTACTTGGGCCTCTCTCCTGGAGGCGCTCAGTCAGACCCAGTGGTGACATGTGGCAAGACGCTCCTCGGGGCACGTATTGCTTGGGCCTCTCTCCTGGAGGCCCTCTGTCAGACCCAGTGTTGACATGTGGCAAGACACTCCTCGGGGCGCGTCTTGCTTGGGCTTCTCTCATTGAGGCCCTCAGTCAGACCCAGTGTTGACATGTGTCAAGACGCTCCTTGGGGCGTGTCTTGCTTGGGCCTCTCTCCTGGAGGCGCTCAGTCAGACCCAGTGTTGACATGTGGCAAGACACTCCTCGGGGCGCGTCTTGCTTGGGCCTATCTCCTGGAGGCCCTCTGTAAGACCCAGTGTTGACATGTGGCAAGACGCTCCTCGGGGCGCGTCTTTCTTGGGCCTCTCTCATGGAGGCCCTCAGTCAGACCCAGTGTTGACAAGTGTCAAGAAGTTCCTCGGGGCGCGTCTTGCTTTGACCTCTCTCCTGGAGGCGCTCAGTCAGACCCATTGTTGACATGTGGCAAGACGCTCCTCGGGGCGCTTCTTGCTTGGGCTTCTCTCCTGGAGGCCCTCAGTCAGACCCAGTGTTGACATGGGGCAAGACGCTCCTCGGGGCACGTCTTGCTTGGGCCTCTCTCCTGGAGGCGCTCAGTCAGACCCAGTGTTGACATGTGGCAAGACGCTCCTCGGGGCGCGTCTTGCTTGGGCCTCTCTCCTGGAGGCGCTCAGTCAGACCCAGTGTTGACATGTGGCAAGACGCTCCTCGGGGCGCGTCTTACTTGGGCCTCTCTCCTGGAGGCGCTCAGTCAGACCCAGTGTTGACATGTGGCAAGACACTCCTCGGGGCGCGTCTTGCTTGGGCCTCTCTCCTGGAGGCCCTCTGTCACACCCAGTGTTGACATGTGGCAAGACGCTCCTCGGGGCACGTCTTGCTTGGGCTTCTCTCATTGAGGCCCTCAGTTAGACCCAGTGTTGACATGTGTCAAGACGCTCCTCGGGGCGCGTCTTGCTTGGGCCTCTCTCCTGGAGGCGCTCAGTCAGACCCAGTGTTGACATGTGGCAAGACACTCTTCGGGGCGCGTCTTGCTTGGGCCTCTCTCCTGGAGGCCTACTGTCAGACCCAGTGTTGACATGTGGCAAGACGCTCCTCGGGGCGCGTCTTGCTTGGGCCTCTCTCATGGAGGCCCTCAGTCAGACCCAGTGTTGACAAGTGTCAAGACGCTCCTCGGGGTGCGTCTTGCTTGGGCCTCTCTCCTGGAGGTGCTCAGTCAGACCCATTGTTGACATGTGGCAAGACGCTCCTCGGGGCGCGTCTTGCTTGGGCTTCTCTCCTGGAGGCGCTCAGTCAGACCCAGTGTTGACATGTGTTAAGACGCTCCTCGGGGCGCGTCTTACTTGGGCCTCTCTCCTGGAGGCGCTCAGTCAGACCCAGTGGTGACATGTGGCAAGACGCTCCTCGGGGCACGTATTGCTTGGGCCTCTCTCCTGGAGGCCCTCTGTCAGACCCAGTGTTGACATGTGGCAAGACACTCCTCGGGGCGCGTCTTGCTTGGGCTTCTCTCATTGAGGCCCTCAGTCAGACCCAGTGGTGACATGTGGCAAGACGCTCCTCGGGGCACGTATTGCTTGGGCCTCTCTCCTGGAGGCCCTCTGTCAGACCCAGTGTTGACATGTGGCAAGACACTCCTCGGGGCGCGTCTTGCTTGGGCTTCTCTCATTGAGGCCCTCAGTCAGACCCAGTGTTGACATGTGTCAAGACGCTCCTCGGGGCGTGTCTTGCTTGGGCCTCTCTCCTGGAGGCACTCAGTCAGACCCAGTGTTGACATGTGGCAAGACGCTCCTCGGGGCGCTTCTTGCTTGGGCTTCTCTCCTGGAGGCCCTCAGTCAGACCCAGTGTTGACATGGGGCAAGACGCTCCTCGGGGCACGTCTTGCTTGGGCCTCTCTCCTGGAGGCGCTCAGTCAGACCCAGTGTTGACATGTGGCAAGACGCTCCTCGGGGCGCGTCTTGCTAGGGCCTCTCTCCTGGAGGCGCTCAGTCAGACCCAGTGTTGACATGTGGCAAGACGCTCCTGTGGGCGCGTCTTACTTGGGCCTCTCTCCTGGAGGCGCTCAGTCAGACCCAGTGTTGACATGTGGCAAGACACTCCTCGGGGCGCGTCTTGCTTGGGCCTCTCTCCTGGAGGCCCTCTGTCACACCCAGTGTTGACATGTGGCAAGACGCTCCTCGGGGCACGTCTTGCTTGGGCTTCTCTCATTGAGGCCCTCAGTTAGACCCAGTGTTGACATGTGTCAAGACGCTCCTCGGGGCGCGTCTTGCTTGGGCCTCTCTCCTGGAGGCGCTCAGTCAGACCCAGTGTTGACATGTGGCAAGACACTCCTCGGGGCGCGTCTTGCTTGGGCCTCTCTCCTGGAGGCGCTCAGTCAGACCCATTGTTGACATGTGGCAAGACGCTCCTCGGGGCGCGTCTTGCTTGGGCTTCTCTCCTGGAGGCGCTCAGTCAGACCCAGTGTTGACATGTGTTAAGACGCTCCTCGGGGCGCGTCTTACTTGGGCCTCTCTCCTGGAGGCGCTCAGTCAGACCCAGTGGTGACATGTGGCAAGACGCTCCTCGGGGCACGTATTGCTTGGGCCTCTCTCCTGGAGGCCCTCTGTCAGACCCAGTGTTGACATGTGACAAGACGCTCCTCGGGGCGCGTCTTGCTTGGGCTTCTCTTATTGAGGCCCTCAGTCAGACCCAGTGTTGACATGTGGCAAGACACTCCTCGGGGCGCGTCTTGCTTGGGCCTCTCTCCTGGAGGCCCTCTGTCAGACCCAGTGTTGACATGTGGCAAGACGCTCCTCGGGGCGCGTCTTGCTTGGGCCTCTCTCATGGAGGCCCTCAGTCAGACCCAGTGTTGACAAGTGTCAAGACGCTCCTCGGGGCACGTCTTGCTTGGGCTTCTCTCCTGGAGGCCCTCAGTCAGACCCAGTGTTGACAAGTGTCAAGACGCTCCTCGGGGCACGTCTTGCTTGGGCTTCTCTCCTGGAGGCCCTCAGTCAGACCCATTGTTGACATGTGGCAAGACGCTCCTCGGGGCGCTTCTTGCTTGGGCCTCTCTCCTGGAGGCGCTCAGTCAGACCCAGTGTTGACATGTGGCAAGACGCTCCTCGGGGCGCGTCTTGCTTGGGCCTCTCTCCTGGAGGCGCTCAGTCAGACCCAGTGTTGACATGTGGCAAGACGCTCCTCGGGGCGCGTTTTACTTGGGCCTCTCTCCTGGAGGCGCTCAGTCAGACCCAGTGGTGACATGTGGCAAGACGCTCCTCGGGGCACGTATTGCTTGGGCGTCTCTCCTGGAGGCCCTCTGTCAGACCCAGTGTTGACATGTGGCAAGACGCTCCTCGGGGCACGTCTTGCTTGGGCTTCTCTCATTGAGGCCCTCAGTTAGACCCAGTGTTGACAAGTGTCAAGACGCTCTTCGGGGCGCGTCTTGCTTGGGCCTCTCTCCTGGAGGCGCTCAGTCAGACCCATTGTTGACATGTGGCAAGACGCTCCTCGGGGCGCGTCTTGCTTGGGCCTCTCTCCTGGAGGCCCTCTGTCAGACCCAGTGTTGACATGTGGCAAGACGCTCCTCGGGGCGCGTCTTGCTTGGGCCTCTTTCATGGAGGCCCTCAGTCAGACCCAGTGTTGACAAGTGTCAAGACGCTCCTCGGGGCGCGTCTTGCTTGGGCCTCTCTCCTGGAGGCGCTCAGTCAGACCCATTGTTGACATGTGGCAAGACGCTCCTCGGGGCGCGTCTTGCTTGGGCTTCTCTCCTGGAGGCGCTCAGTCAGACCCAGTGTTGACATGTGTTAAGACGCTCCTCGGGGCGCGTCTTACTTGGGCCTCTCTCCTGGAGGCGCTCAGTCAGACCCAGTGGTGACATGTGGCAAGACGCTCCTCGGGGCACGTATTGCTTGGGCCTCTCTCCTGGAGGCCCTCAGTTAGACCCAGTGTTGACATGTGTCAAGACGCTCCTCGGGGCGCGTCTTGCTTGGGCCTCTCTCCTGGAGGCGCTCAGTCAGACCCAGTGTTGACATGTGGCAAGACACTCCTCGGGGCGCGTCTTGCTTGGGCCTCTCTCCTGGAGGCCTTCTGTCAGACCCAGTGTTGACATGTGGCAAGACGCTCCTCGGGGCGCGTCTTGCTTGGGCCTCTCTCATGGAGGCCCTCAGTCAGACCCAGTGTTGACAAGTGTCAAGACGCTCCTCGGGGTGCGTCTTGCTTGGGCCTCTCTCCTGGAGGCGCTCAGTCAGACCCATTGTTGACATGTGGCAAGACGCTCCTCGGGGCGCGTCTTGCTTGGGCTTCTCTCCTGGAGGCGCTCAGTCAGACCCAGTGTTGACATGTGTTAAGACGCTCCTCGGGGCGCGTCTTACTTGGGCCTCTCTCCTGGAGGCGCTCAGTCAGACCCAGTGGTGACATGTGGCAAGACGCTCCTCGGGGCACGTATTGCTTGGGCCTCTCTCCTGGAGGCCCTCTGTCAGACCCAGTGTTGACATGTGGCAAGACACTCCTCGGGGCGCGTCTTGCTTGGGCTTCTCTTATTGAGGCCCTCAGTCAGACCCAGTGGTGACATGTGGCAAGACGCTCCTCGGGGCACGTATTGCTTGGGCCTCTCTCCTGGAGGCCCTCTGTCAGACCCAGTGTTGACATGTGGCAAGACACTCCTCGGGGCGCGTCTTGCTTGGGCTTCTCTCATTGAGGCCCTCAGTCAGACCCAGTGTTGACATGTGTCAAGACGCTCCTCGGGGCGTGTCTTGCTTGGGCCTCTCTCCTGGAGGCGCTCAGTCAGACCCAGTGTTGACATGTGGCAAGACGCTCCTCGGGGCGCTTCTTGCTTGGGCTTCTCTCCTGGATGCCCTCAGTCAGACCCAGTGTTGACATGGGGCAAGACGCTCCTTGGGGCACGTCTTGCTTGGGCCTCTCTCCTGGAGGCGCTCAGTCAGACCCAGTGTTGACATGTGGCAAGACGCTCCTCGGGGCGCGTCTTGCTAGGGCCTCTCTCCTGGAGGCGCTCAGTCAGACCCAGTGTTGACATGTGGCAAGACGCTCCTGTGGGCGCGTCTTACTTGGGCCTCTCTCCTGGAGGCGCTCAGTCAGACCCAGTGTTGACATGTGGCAAGACACTCCTCGGGGCGCGTCTTGCTTGGGCCTCTCTCCTGGAGGCCCTCTGTCACACCCAGTGTTGACATGTGGCAAGACACTCCTCGGGGCACGTCTTGCTTGGGCTTCTCTCATTGAGGCCCTCAGTTAGACCCAGTGTTGACATGTGTCAAGACGCTCCTCGGGGCGCGTCTTGCTTGGGCCTCTCTCCTGGAGGCGCTCAGTCAGACCCAGTGTTGACATGTGGCAAGACACTCCTCGGGGAGCGTCTTGCTTGGGCCTCTCTCCTGGAGGCGCTCAGTCAGACCCATTGTTGACATGTGGCAAGACGCTCCTCGGGGCGCGTCTTGCTTGGGCTTCTCTCCTGGAGGCGCTCAGTCAGACCCAGTGTTGACATGTGTTAAGACGCTCCTCGGGGCGCGTCTTACTTGGGCCTCTCTCCTGGAGGCGCTCAGTCAGACCCAGTGGTGACATGTGGCAAGACGCTCCTCGGGGCACGTATTGCTTGGGCCTCTCTCCTGGAGGCCCTCTGTCAGACCCAGTGTTGACATGTGGCAAGACGCTCCTCGGGGCGCGTCTTGCTTGGGCTTCTCTTATTGAGGCCCTCAGTCAGACCCAGTGTTGACATGTGGCAAGACGCTCCTCGGGGCGCGTCTTGCTTGGGCCTCTCTCCTGGAGGCCCTCTGTCAGACCCAGTGTTGACATGTGGCAAGACGCTCCTCGGGGCGCGTCTTGCTTGGGCCTCTCTCATGGAGGCCCTCAGTCAGACCCAGTGTTGACAAGTGTCAAGACGCTCCTCGGGGCACGTCTTGCTTGGGCTTCTCTCCTGGAGGCCCTCAGTCAGACCCAGTGTTGACAAGTGTCAAGACGCTCCTCGGGGCACATCTTGCTTGGGCTTCTCTCCTGGAGGCCCTCAGTCAGACCCATTGTTGACATGTGGCAAGACGCTCCTCGGGGCGCTTCTTGCTTGGGCCTCTCTCCTGGAGGCGCTCAGTCAGACCCAGTGTTGACATGTGGCAAGACGCTCCTCGGGGCGCGTCTTGCTTGGGCCTCTCTCCTGGAGGCGCTCAGTCAGACCCAGTGTTGACATGTGGCAAGACGCTCCTCGGGGCGCGTTTTACTTGGGCCTCTCTCCTGGAGGCGCTCAGTCAGACCCAGTGGTGACATGTGGCAAGACGCTCCTCGGGGCACGTATTGCTTGGGCGTCTCTCCTGGAGGCCCTCTGTCAGACCCAGTGTTGACATGTGGCAAGACGCTCCTCGGGGCACGTCTTGCTTGGGCTTCTCTCATTGAGGCCCTCAGTTAGACCCAGTGTTGACATGTGTCAAGACGCTCCTCGGGGCGCGTCTTGCTTGGGCCTCTCTCCTGGAGGCGCTCAGTCAGACCCAGTGTTGACATGTGGCAAGACACTCCTCGGGGCGCGTCTTGCTTGGGCCTCTCTCCTGGAGGCCCTCTGTCAGACCCAGTGTTGACATGTGGCAAGACGCTCCTCGGGGCACGTATTGCTTGGGCCTCGCTCCTGGAGGCCCTCTGTCAGACCCAGTGTTGACATGTGGCAAGACGCTCCTCGGGGCGCGTCTTGCTTGGGCTTCTCTTATTGAGGCCCTCAGTCAGACCCAGTGTTGACATGTGGCAAGACACTCCTCGGGGCGCGTCTTGCTTGGGCCTCTCTCCTGGAGGCCCTCTGTCAGACCCAGTGTTGACATGTGGCAAGACGCTCCTCGGGGCGCGTCTTGCTTGGGCCTCTTTCATGGAGGCCCTCAGTCAGACCCAGTGTTGACAAGTGTCAAGACGCTCCTCGGGGCGCGTCTTGCTTGGGCCTCTCTCCTGGAGGCGCTCAGTCAGACCCATTGTTGACATGTGGCAAGACGCTCCTCGGGGCGCGTCTTGCTTGGGCTTCTCTCCTGGAGGCGCTCAGTCAGACCCAGTGTTGACATGTGTTAAGACGCTCCTCGGGGCGCGTCTTACTTGGGCCTCTCTCCTGGAGGCGCTCAGTCAGACCCAGTGGCGACATGTGGCAAGACGCTCCTCGGGGCACGTATTGCTTGGGCCTCTCTCCTGGAGGCCCTCTGTCAGACCCAGTGTTGACATGTGGCAAGACACTCCTCGGGGCGCGTCTTGCTTGGGCTTCTCTCATTGAGGCCCTCAGTCAGACCCAGTGTTGACATGTGTCAAGACGCTCCTCGGGGCGTGTCTTGCTTGGGCCTCTCTCCTGGAGGCGCTCAGTCAGACCCAGTGTTGACATGTGGCAAGACACTCCTCGGGGCGCGTCTTGCTTGGGCCTCTCTCCTGGAGGCCCTCTGTAAGACCCAGTGTTGACATGTGGCAAGACGCTCCTCGGGGCGCGTCTTTCTTGGGCCTCTCTCATGGAGGCCCTCAGTCAGACCCAGTGTTGACAAGTGTCAAGACGTTCCTCGGGGCGCGTCTTGCTTGGGCCTCTCTCCTGGAGGCGCTCAGTCAGACCCATTGTTGACATGTGGCAAGACGCTCCTCGGGGCGCTTCTTGCTTGGGCTTCTCTCCTGGAGGCCCTCAGTCAGACCCAGTGTTGGCATGGGGCAAGACGCTCCTCGGGGCACGTCTTGCTTGGGCCTCTCTCCTGGAGGCGCTCAGTCAGACCCAGTGTTGACATGTGGCAAGACGCTCCTCGGGGCGCGTCTTGCTTGGGCCTCTCTCCTGGAGGCGCTCAGTCAGACCCAGTGTTGACATGTGGCAAGACGCTCCTCGGGGCGCGTCTTACTTGGGCCTCTCTCCTTGAGGCGCTCAGTCGGACCCAGTGTTGACATGTGGCAAGACGCTCCTCGGGGCACGTCTTGCTTGGGCTTCTCTCATTGAGGCCCTCAGTTAGACCCAGTGTTGACATGTGTCAAGACACTCCTCGGGGCGCGTCTTGCTTGGGCCTCTCTCCTGGAGGCCTTCTGTCAGACCCAGTGTTGACATGTGGCAAGACGCTCCTCGGGGCGCGTCTTGCTTGGGCCTCTCTCATGGAGGCCCTCAGTCAGACCCAGTGTTGACAAGTGTCAAGACGCTCCTCGGGGTGCGTCTTGCTTGGGCCTCTCTCCTGGAGGCGCTCAGTCAGACCCATTGTTGACATGTGGCAAGACGCTCCTCGGGGCGCGTCTTGCTTGGGCTTCTCTCCTGGAGGCGCTCAGTCAGACCCAGTGTTGACATGTGTTAAGACGCTCCTCGGGGCGCGTCTTACTTGGGCCTCTCTCCTGGAGGCGCTCAGTCAGACCCAGTGGTGACATGTGGCAAGACGCTCCTCGGGGCACGTATTGCTTGGGCCTCTCTCCTGGAGGCCCTCTGTCAGACCCAGTGTTGACATGTGGCAAGACACTCCTCGGGGCGCGTCTTGCTTGGGCTTCTCTCATTGAGGCCCTCAGTCAGACCCAGTGGTGACATGTGGCAAGACGCTCCTCGGGGCACGTATTGCTTGGGCCTCTCTCCTGGAGGCCCTCTGTCAGACCCAGTGTTGACATGTGGCAAGACACTCCTCGGGGCGCGTCTTGCTTGGGCTTCTCTCATTGAGGCCCTCAGTCAGACCCAGTGTTGACATGTGTCAAGACGCTCCTCGGGGCGTGTCTTGCTTGGGCCTCTCTCCTGGAGGCGCTCAGTCAGACCCAGTGTTGACATGTGGCAAGACGCTCCTCGGGGCGCTTCTTGCTTGGGCTTCTCTCCTGGAGGCCCTCAGTCAGACCCAGTGTTGACATGGGGCAAGACGCTCCTCGGGGCACGTCTTGCTTGGGCCTCTCTCCTGGAGGCGCTCAGTCAGACCCAGTGTTGACATGTGGCAAGACGCTCCTCGGGGCGCGTCTTGCTAGGGCCTCTCTCCTGGAGGCGCTCAGTCAGACCCAGTGTTGACATGTGGCAAGACGCTCCTGTGGGCGCGTCTTACTTGGGCCTCTCTCCTGGAGGCGCTCAGTCAGACCCAGTGTTGACATGTGGCAAGACACTCCTCGGGGCGCGTCTTGCTTGGGCCTCTCTCCTGGAGGCCCTCTGTCACACCCAGTTTTGACATGTGGCAAGACGCTCCTCGGGGCACGTCTTGCTTGGGCTTCTCTCCTGGAGGCGCTCAGTCAGACCCAGTGTTGACATGTGTTAAGACGCTCCTCGGGGCGCGTCTTACTTGGGCCTCTCTCCTGGAGGCGCTCAGTCAGACCCAGTGGTGACATGTGGCAAGACGCTCCTCGGGGCACGTATTGCTTGGGCCTCTCTCCTGGAGGCCCTCTGTCAGACCCAGTGTTGACATGTGGCAAGACGCTCCTCGGGGCGCGTCTTGCTTGGGCTTCTCTTATTGAGGCCCTCAGTCAGACCCAGTGTTGACATGTGGCAAGACACTCCTCGGGGCGCGTCTTGCTTGGGCCTCTCTCCTGGAGGCCCTCTGTCAGACCCAGTGTTGACATGTGGCAAGACGCTCCTCGGGGCGCGTCTTGCTTGGGCCTCTCTCATGGAGGCCCTCAGTCAGACCCAGTGTTGACAAGTGTCAAGACGCTCCTCGGGGCGCGTCTTGCTTGGGCCTCTCTCCTGGAGGCGCTCAGTCAGACCCATTGTTAACATGTGGCAAGACGCTCCTCGGGGCGCGTCTTGCTTGGGCTTCTCTCCTGGAGGCGCTCAGTCAGACCCAGTGTTGACATGTGTTAAGACGCTCCTCGGGGCGCGTCTTACTTGGGCCTCTCTCCTGGAGGCGCTCAGTCAGACCCAGTGGTGACATGTGGCAAGACGCTCCTCGGGGCACGTATTGCTTGGGCCTCTCTCCTGGAGGCCCTCTGTCAGACCCAGTGTTGACATGTGGCAAGACACTCCTCGGGGCGCGTCTTGCTTGGGCTTCTCTCATTGAGGCCCTCAGTCAGACCCAGTGTTGACATGTGTCAAGACGCTCCTCGGGGCGTGTCTTGCTTGGGCCTCTCTCCTGGAGGCGCTCAGTCAGACCCAGTGTTGACATGTGGCAAGACACTCCTCGGGGCGCGTCTTAATTGGGCCTCTCTCCTGGAGGCCCTCTGTAAGACCCAGTGTTGACATGTGGCAAGACGCTCCTCGGGGCGCGTCTTTCTTGGGCCTCTCTCATGGAGGCCCTCAGTCAGACCCAGTGTTGACAAGTGTCAAGACGTTCCTCGGGGCGCGTCTTGCTTGGGCCTCTCTCCTGCAGGCGCTCAGTCAGACCCATTGTTGACATGTGGCAAGACGCTCCTCGGGGCGCTTCTTGCTTGGGCTTCTCTCCTGGAGGCCCTCAGTCAGACCCAGTGTTGACATGGGGCAAGACGCTCCTCGGGGCACGTCTTGCTTGGGCCTCTCTCCTGGAGGCGCTCAGTCAGACCCAGTGTTGACATGTGGCAAGACGCTCCTCGGGGCGCGTCTTGCTTGGGCCTCTCTCCTGGAGGCGCTCAGTCAGACCCAGTGTTGACATGTGGCAAGATGCTCCTCGGGGCGCGTGTTGCTTGGGCCTCTCTCCTGGAGGCGCTCAGTCAGACCCAGTGCTGACATATGGCAAGATGCTCCTCGGGGCGCGTGTTGCTTGGGCCTCTCTCCTGGAGGCCCTCAGTCAGACCCAGTGTTGACAAGTGTCAAGACGCTCCTCAGGGCACATCTTGCTTGGGCTTCTCTCCTGGAGGCCCTCAGTCAGACCCATTGTTGACATGTGGCAAGACGCTCCTCGGGGCGCTTCTTGCTTGGGCCTCTCTCCTGGAGGCGCTCAGTCAGACCCAGTGTTGACATGTGGCAAGACGCTCCTCGGGGCGCGTTTTACTTGGGCCTCTCTCCTGGAGGCGCTCAGTCAGACCCAGTGGTGACATGTGGCAAGACGCTCCTCGGGGCACGTATTGCTTGGGCGTCTCTCCTGGAGGCCCTCTGTCAGACCCAGTGTTGACATGTGGCTAGACGCTCCTCGGGGCGCGTCTTGCTTGGGCTTCTCTCATTGAGGCCCTCAGTCAGAGCCAGTGTTGACATGTGTCAAGACGCTCCTCGGGGAGCGTCTTGCTTGGGCCTCTCTCCTGGAGGCGCTCAGTCAGACCCAGTGTTGATATGTGGCAACACACTCCTCGGGGCGCGTCTTGCTTGGGCCTCTCTCCTGGAGGCCCTCTGTCAGACCCAGTGTTGACATGTGGCAAGACGCTCCTCGGGGCGCGTCTTGCTTGGGCCTCTCTCATGGAGGCCCTCAGTCAGACCCAGTGTTGACAAGTGTCAAGACGCTCCTCGGGGCGCGTCTTACTTGGGCCTCTCTCCTGGAGGCGCTCAGTAAGACCCAGTGGTGACATGTGGCAAGACGCTCCTCGGGGCACGTATTGCTTGGGCCTCTCTCCTGGAGGCCCTCTGTCAGACCCAGTGTTGACATGTGGCAAGACGCTCCTCGGGGCGCGTCTTGCTTGGGCTTCTCTCATTGAGGCCCTCAGTCAGACCCAGTGTTGACATGTGTCAAGACGCTCCTCGGGGCACGTCTTGCTTGGGCCTCTCTCCTGGAGGCCCTCTGTCAGACCCAGTGTTGACATGTGGCAAGATGCTCCTCGGGGCGCGTCTTTCTTGGGCCTCTCTCATGGAGGCCCTCAGTCAGACCCAGTGATGACAAGTGTCAAGACGCTCCTCGGGGCGTGTCTTGCTTGGGCCTCTCTCCTGGAGGCCCTTTGTCAGACCCAGTGTTGACATGTGGCAAGACGCTCCTAGGGGCGCGTCTTGCTTGGGCCTCTCTCCTGGAGGCGCTCAGTCAGACCGAGTGCTGACATGTGGCAAGACGCTCCTCGGTGCGCGTCTTGCTTGGGCCTCTCTCCTGGAGGCGCTCAGTCAGACCCAGTGTTGACATGTGGCAAGACGCTCCTCGGGGCGCGTCTTACTTGGGCCTCTCTCCTGGAGGCGCTCAGTCAGACTGAGTGCTGACATGTGACAAGACGCTCCTCGGGGTGCGTCTTGCTTGGGCCTCTCTCCTGGAGGCGCTCAGTCAGACCCAGTGGTGAGATGTGGCTAGACGCTCCTCGGGGCACGTATTGCTTGGGCCTCTCTCCTGGAGGCCCTCTGTCAGACCCAGTGTTGACATGTGGCAAGACGCTCCTCGGGGTGCGTCTTGCTTGGGCCTCTCTCATGGAGGCCCTCAGTCAGACCCAGTGTTGACAAGTGTCAAGACGCTCCTCGGGGCGCGTCTTGCTTGGGCCTCGCTCCTGGAGGCGCTCAGTCAGACCCATTGTTGACATGTGGCAAGACGCTCCTCGGGGCGCGTCTTGCTTGGGCTTCTCTCCTGGAGGCCCTCAGTCAGACCCATTGTTGACATGTGGCAAGACGCTCCTCGGGGCACTTCTTGCTTGGGCCTCTCTCCTGGAGGTGCTCAGTCAGACCCAGTGTTGACATGTGGCAAGACGCTCCTCGGGGCACGTCTTGCTTGGGCCTCTCTCCTGGAGGCGCTCAGTCAGACCCAGTGTTGACATGTGGCAAGACGCTCCTCGGGGCGCGTCTTGCTTGGGCGTCTCTCCTGGAGGCCCTCTGTCAGACCCAGTGTTGACATGTGGCAAGACGCTCCTCGGGGCGCGTCTTGCTTGGGCTTCTCTCATTGAGGCCCTCAGTTAGACCCAGTGTTGACATGTGTCAAGACGCTCCTCGGGGCGCGTCTTGCTTGGGCCTCTCTCCTGGAGGCGCTCAGTCAGACCCAGTGTTGACATGTGTTAAGACACTCCTCGGGGCGCGTCTTGCTTGGGCCTCTCTCCTGGAGGCCCTCTGTCATACCCAGTGTTGACATGTGGCAAGACGCTCCTCGGGGCGCGTCTTGCTTGGGCCTCTCTCATGGAGGCCCTCAGTCAGACCCAGTGTTGACAAGTGTCAAGACGCTCCTCGGGGCGCGTCTTGCTTGGGCCTCTCTCCTGGAGGCGCTCAGTAAGACCCATTGTTGACATGTGGCAAGACGCTCCTCGGGGCGCGTCTTGCTTGGGCTTCTCTCCTGGAGGCGCTCAGTCAGACCAAGTGTTGACATGTGTTAAGATGCTCCTCGGGGCGCGTCTTACTTGGGCGTCTCTCCTGGAGGCGCTCAGTCAGACCCAGTGGTGACATGTGGCAAGACGCTCCTCGGGGCACGTATTGCTTGGGCCTCTCTCCTGGAGGCCCTCTGTCAGACCCAGTGTTGACATGTGGCAAGACGCTCCTCGGGGCGCGTCTTGCTTGGGCTTCTCTCGTTGAGGCCCTCAGTCAGACCCAGTGTTGACATGTGTCAAGACGCTCCTCGGGGAGCGTCTTGCTTGGGCCTCTCTCCTGGAGGCGCTCAGTCAGACCCAGTGTTGACATGTGGCAAGACACTCCTCGGGGCGCTTCTTGCTTGGGCCTCTCTCCTGGAGGCCCTCTGTCAGACCCAGTGTTGACATGTGGCAAGACGCTCCTCGGGGCGCGTCTTTCTTGGGCCTCTCTCATGGAGGCCCTCAGTCAGACCCAGTGTTGACAAGTGTCAAGACGTTCCTCGGGGCGCGTCTTGCTTGGGCCTCTCTCCTGGAGGCGCTCAGTCAGACCCATTGTTGACATGTGGCAAGACGCTCCTCGGGGCGCTTCTTGCTTGGGCCTCTCTCCTGGAGGCGCTCAGTCAGACCCAGTGTTGACATGGGGCAAGACGCTCCTCGGGGCACGTCTTGCTTGGGCCTCTCTCCTGGAGGCGCTCAGTCAGACCCAGTGTTGACATGTGGCAAGACGCTCCTCGGGGCGCGTCTTGCTTGGGCCTCTCTCCTGGAGGCGCTCAGTCAGACCCAGTGTTGACATGTGGCAAGACGCTCCTCGGGGCGCGTCTTACTTGGAACTCTCTCCTGGAGGCGCTCAGTCAGACCCAGTGCTGACATATGGCAAGATGCTCCTCGGGGCGCGTGTTGCTTAGGCCTCTCTCCTGGAGGCCCTCAGTCAGACCCAGTGTTGACAAGTGTCAAGACGCTCCTCGGGGCACGTCTTGCTTGGGCGTCTCTCCTGGAGGCCCTCTGTCAGACCCAGTGTTGACATGTGGCAAGACGCTCCTCGGGGCGCGTCTTGCTTGGGCTTCTCTCATTGAGGCCCTCAGTCAGAGCCAGTGTTGACATGTGTCAAGACGCTCCTCGGGGAGCGTCTTGCTTGGGCCTCTCTCCTGGAGGCGCTCAGTCAGACCCAGTGTTGATAAGTGGCAAGACACTCCTCGGGGCGCGTCTTGCTTGGGCCTCTCTCCTGGAGGCCCTCTGTCAGACCCAGTGTTGACATGTGGCAAGACGCTCCTCGGGGCGCGTCTTGCTTGGGCCTCTCTCATGGAGGCCCTCAGTCAGACCCAGTGTTGACAAGTGTCAAGATGCTCCTCGGGGCGCGTCTTACTTGGGCCTCTCTCCTGGAGGCGCTCAGTAAGACCCAGTGGTGACATGTGGCAAGACGCTCCTCGGGGCACGTATTGCTTGGGCCTCTCTCCTGGAGGCCCTCTGTCAGACCCAGTGTTGACATGTGGCAAGACGCTCCTCGGGGCGCGTCTTGCTTGGGCTTCTCTCATTGAGGCCCTCAGTCAGACCCAGTGTTGACATGTGTCAAGACGCTCCTCGGGGCACGTCTTGCTTGGGCCTCTCTCCTGGAGGCGCTCAGTCAGACCCAGTGTTGACATGTGGCAAGACACTCCTCGGGGCGCGTCTTTCTTGGGCCTCTCTCATGGAGGCCCTCAGTCAAACCCAGTGATGACAAGTGTCAAGACGCTCCTCGGGGCGCGTCTTGCTTGGGCCTCTCTCCTGGAGGCCCTTTGTCAGACCCAGTGTTGACATGTGTCAAGACGCTCCTAGGGGCGCGTCTTGCTTGGGCCTCTCTCCTGGAGGCGCTCAGTCAGACCCAGTGTTGACATGTGGCAAGACACTCCTCGGGGCGCGTCTTTCTTGGGCCTCTCTCATGGAGGCCCTCAGTCAAACCCAGTGATGACAAGTGTCAAGACGCTCCTCGGGGCGTGTCTTGCTTGGGCCTCTCTCCTGGAGGCCCTTTGTCAGACCCAGTGTTGACATGTGGCAAGACGCTCCTAGGGGCGCGTCTTGCTTGGGCCTCTCTCCTGGAGGCGCTCAGTCAGACCGAGTGCTGACATGTGGCAAGACGCTCCTCGGTGCGCGTCTTGCTTGGGCCTCTCTCCTGGAGGCGCTCAGTCAGACCCAGTGTTGACATGTGGCAAGACGCTCCTCGGGGCGCGTCTTACTTGGGCCTCTCTCCTGGAGGCGCTCAGTCAGACTGAGTGCTGACATGTGGCAAGACGCTCCGCGGGGTGCGTCTTGCTTGGGCCTCTCTCCTGGAGGCGCTCAGTCAGACCCAGTGGTGACATGTGGCTAGACGCTCCTCGGGGCACGTATTGCTTGGGCCTCTCTCCTGGAGGCCCTCTGTCAGACCCAGTGTTGACATGTGGCAAGACGCTCCTCGGGGTGCGTCTTGCTTGGGCCTCTCTCATGGAGGCCCTCAGTCAGACCCAGTGTTGACAAGTGTCAAGACGCTCCTCGGGGCGCGTCTTGCTTGGGCCTCGCTCCTGGAGGCGCTCAGTCAGACCCATTGTTGACATGTGGCAAGACGCTCCTCGGGGCGCGTCTTGCTTGGGCTTCTCTCCTGGAGGCCCTCAGTCAGACCCATTGTTGACATGTGGCAAGACGCTCCTCGGGGCGCTTCTTGCATGGGCCTCTCTCCTGGAGGTGCTCAGTCAGACCCAGTGTTGACATGTGGCAAGACGCTCCTCGGGGCACGTCTTGCTTGGGCCTCTCTCCTGGAGGCGCTCAGTCAGACCCAGTGTTGACATGTGGCAAGACGCTCCTCGGGGCGCGTCTTGCTTGGGCCTCTCTCCTGGAGGCGCTCAGTCAGACCCAGTGTTGACATGTGGCAAGACGCTCCTCGGGGCGCGTCTTACTTGGGCCTCTCTCCTGGAGGCGCTCAGTCAGACCCAGTGCTGACATATGGCAAGTTGCTCCTCGGGGCGCGTGTTGCTTGGGCCTCTCTCCTGGAGGCCCTCAGTCAGACCCAGTGTTGACAAGTGTCAAGACGCTCCTCGGGGCACGTCTTGCTTGGGCTTCTCTCCTGGAGGCCCTCAGTCAGACCCATTGTTGACATGTGGCAAGACGCTCCTCGGGGCGCTTCTTGCTTGGGCCTCACTCCTGGAGGCGCTCAGTCAGACCCAGTGTTGACATGTGGCAAGACGCTCCTCGGGGCACGTCTTGCTTGGGCCTCTCTCCTGGAGGCGCTCAGGCAGACCCAGTGTTGACATGTGGCAAGACGCTCCTCGGGGCGCGTCTTGCTTGGGCTTCTCTCATTGAGGCCCTCAGTCAGAGCCAGTGTTGACATGTGTCAAGACGCTCCTCGGGGAGCGTCTTGCTTGGGCCTCTCTCCTGGAGGCGCTCAGTCAGACCCAGTGTTGACATGTGGCAAGACACTCCTCGGGGCGCGTCTTGCTTGGGCCTCTCTCCTGGAGGCCCTCTGTCAGACCCAGTGTTGACATGTGGCAAGACGCACCTCGGGGCGCGTCTTGCTTGGGCCTCTCTCATGGAGGCCCTCAGTCAGACCCAGTGTTGACAAGTGTCAAGACGCTCCTCGGGGCGCGTCTTACTTGGGCCTCTCTCCTGGAGGCGCTCAGTCAGACCCAGTGGTGACATGTGGCAAGACGCTCCTCGGGGCACGTATTGCTTGGGCCTCTCTCCTGGAGGCCCTCTGTCAGACCAAGTGTTGACATGTGGCAAGACGCTCCTCGGGGCGCGTCTTGCTTGGGCCTCGCTCCTGGAGGCGCTCAGTCAGACCCATTGTTGACATGTGGCAAGACGCTCCTCGGGGCGCGTCTTGCTTGGGCTTCTCTCCTGGAGGCCCTCAGTCAGACCCATTGTTGACATGTGGCAAGACGCTCCTCGGGGCGCTTCTTGCTTGGGCCTCTCTCCTGGAGGCGCTCAGTCAGACCCAGTGTTGACATGTGGCAAGACGCTCCTCGGGGCACGTCTTGCTTGGGCCTCTCTCCTGGAGGCGCTCAGTCAGACCCAGTGTTGACATGTGGCAAGACGCTCCTCGGGGCGCGTCTTACTTGGGCCTCTCTCCTGGAGGCGCTCAGTCAGACCCAGTGCTGACATATGGCAAGATGCTCCTCGGGGCGCGTGTTGCTTGGGCCTCTCTCCTGGAGGCCCTCAGTCAGACCCAGTGTTGACAAGTGTCAAGACGCTCCTCGGGGCACATCTTGCTTGGGCTTCTCTCCTGGAGGCCCTCAGTCAGACCCATTGTTGACATGTGGCAAGACGCTCCTCGGGGCGCTTCTTGCTTGGGCCTCTCTCCTGGAGGCGCTCAGTCAGACCCAGTTTTGACATGTGGCAAGACGCTCCTCGGGGCGCGTCTTACTTGGGCCTCTCTCCTGGAGGCGCTCAGTCAGACCCAGTGGTGACATGTGGCAAGACGCTCCTCGGGGCACGTATTGCTTGGGCCTCTCTCCCGGAGGCCCTCTGTCAGACCCAGTGTTGACATGTGGCAAGACGCTCCTCGGGGCGTGTCTGAGTTGGGCTTCTCTCATTGAGGCCCTCAGTCAGACCCAGTGTTGACATGTGTCAAGACGCTCCTCGGGGAGCGTCTTTCTTGGGCCTCTCTCATGGAGGCCCTCAGTCAGACCCAGTGTTGACAAGTGTCAAGACGCTCTTAGGGGCGCGTCTTGCTTGGGCCTCTCTCCTGGAGGCGCTCAGTCAGACCGAGTGCTGACATGTGGCAAGACACACCTCGGTGCGCGTCTTGCTTGGGCCTCTCTCCTGGAGGCGCTCAGTCAGACCCAGTGTTGACATGTGGCAAGACGCTCCTCGGGGCGCGTCTTACTTGGGCCTCTCTCCTGGAGGCGCTCAGTCAGACCGAGTGCTGACATGTGGCAAGACGCTCCTCGGGGTGCGTCTTGCTTGGGCCTCTCTCCTGGAGGCGCTCAGTCAGACCCAGTGGTGACATGTGGCTAGACGCTCCTCGGGGCACGTATTGCTTGGGCCTCTCTCCTGGAGGCCCTCCTTCACACCCAGTGTTGACATGTGGCAAGACGCTCCTCGGGGTGCGTCTTGCTTGGGCCTCTCTCTTTGAGGCCCTCAGTCAGACCCAGTGTTGACATGTGTCAAAACGCTCCTCGGGGCGCGTCTTGCTTGGGCCTCTCTCCTGGAGGCGCTCAGTCAGACCCAGTGTTGACATGTGGCAAGACACTCCTCGGGGCGCGTCTTGCTTGGGCCTCTCTCCTGGAGGCCCTCTGTCAGACCCAGTGTTGACATGTGGCAAGACGCTCCTCGGGGCGTGTCTTGCTTGGGCCTCTCTCATGGAGGCCCTCAGTCAGACCCAGTGTTGACAAGTGTCAAGACGCTCCTCGGGGCGCGTCTTACTTGGGCCTCTCTCCTGGAGGCGCTCAGTCAGACCCAGTGGTGACATGTGGCAAGACGCTCCTCGGGGCACGTATTGCTTGGGCCTCTCTCCTGGAGGCCCTCTGTCAGACCCAGTGTTGACATGTGGCAAGACGCTCCTCGGGGCGCGTCTTGCTTGGGCTTCTCTCATTGAGGCCCTCAGTCAGACCCAGTGTGGACATGTGTCAAGACGCTCCTCGGGGCACGTCTTGCTTGGGCCTCTCTCCTGGAGGCGCTCAGTCAGACCCAGTGTTGACATGTGGCAAGACGCTCCTCGGGGCGCGTCTTTCTTGGGCCTCTCTCATGGAGGCCCTCAGTCAGACCCAGTGTTGACAAGTGTCAAGACGCTCCTCGGGGCGCGTCTTGCTTGGGCCTCTCTCCTGGAGGCCCTTTGTCAGACCCAGTGTTGACATGTGGCAAGACGCTCCTCGGGGCGCGTCTTACTTGGGCCTCTCTCCTGGAGGCGCTCAGTCAGACCGAGTGCTGACATGTGGCAAGACGCTCCTCGGGGTGCGTCTTGCTTGGGCCTCTCTCCTGGAGGCGCTCAGTCAGACCCAGTGGTGACATGTGGCTAGACGCTCCTCGGGGCACGTATTGCTTGGGCCTCTCTCCTGGAGGCCCTCCTTCAGACCCAGTGTTGACATGTGGCAAGACGCTCCTCGGGGTGCGTCTTGCTTGGTCCTCTCTCTTTGAGGCCCTCAGTCAGACCCAGTGTTGACATGTGTCAAAACGCTCCTCGGGGCGCGTCTTGCTTGGGCCTCTCTCCTGGAGGCGCTCAGTCAGACCCAGTGTTGACATGTGGCAAGACACTCCTCGGGGCGCGTCTTGCTTGGGCCTCTCTCCTGGAGGCCCTCTGTCAGACCCAGTGTTGACATGTGGCAAGACGCTCCTCGGGGCGCGTCTTGCTTGGGCCTCTCTCATGGAGGCCCTCAGTCAGACCCAGTGTTGACAAGTGTCAAGACGCTCCTCGGGGCGCGTCTTACTTGGGCCTCTCTCCTGGAGGCGCTCAGTCAGACCCAGTGGTGACATGTGGCAAGACGCTCCTCGGGGCACGTATTGCTTGGGCCTCTCTCCTGGAGGCCCTCTGTCAGACCCAGTGTTGACATGTGTCAAGACGCTCCTCGGGGCACGTCTTGCTTGGGCCTCTCTCCTGGAGGCGCTCAGTCAGACCCAGTGTTGACATGTGGCAAGACGCTCCTCGGGGCGCGTCTTTCTTGGGCCTCTCTCATGGAGGCCCTCAGTCAGACCCAGTGTTGACAAGTGTCAAGACGCTCCTCGGGGCGCGTCTTGCTTGGGACTCTCTCCTGGAGGCCCTTTGTCAGACCCAGTGTTGACATGTGGCAAGACGCTCCTAGGGGCGCGTCTTGCTTGGGCCTCTCTCCTGGAGGCGCTCAGTCAGACCGAGTGCTGACATGTGGCAAGACGCTCCTCGGTGCGCGTCTTGCTTGGGCCTCTCTCCTGGAGGCGCTCAGTCAGACCCAGTGTTGACATGTGGCAAGACGCTCCTCGGGGCGCGTCTTACTTGGGCCTCTCTCCTGGAGGCGCTCAGTCAGACCGAGTGCTGACATGTGGCAAGACGCTCCTCGGGGTGCGTCTTGCTTTGGCCTCTCTCCTGGAGGCGCTTAGTCAGACCCAGTGTTGACATGTGGCAAGACGCTCCTCGGGGTGCGTCTTGCTTGGGCCTCTCTCCTGGAGGCGCTCAGTCAGACCGAGTGCTGACATGTGGCAAGACGCTCCTCGGTGCGCGTCTTGCTTGGGCCTCTCTCCTGGAGGCGCTCAGTCAGACCCAGTGTTGACATGTGGCAAGACGCTCCTCGGGGCGCGTCTTACTTGGGCCTCTCACCTGGAGGCGCTCAGTCAGACCGAGTGCTGACATGTGGCAAGACGCTCCTCGGGGTGCGTCTTGCTTTGGCCTCTCTCCTGGAGGCGCTCAGTCAGACCCAGTGGTGACATGTGGCTAGACGCTCCTCGGGGCACGTATTGCTTGGGCCTCTCTCCTGGAGGCCCTCTGTCAGACCCAGTGTTGACATGTGGCAAGACGCTCCTCGGGGTGCGTCTTGCTTGGGCCTCTCTCATGGAGGCCCTCAGTCAGACCCAGTGTTGACAAGTGTCAAGACGCTCCTCGGGGCGCGTCTTGCTTGGGCCTCGCTCCTGGAGGCGCTCAGTCAGACCCATTGTTGACATGTGGCAAGACGCTCCTCGGGGCGCGTCTTAATTGGGCTTCTCTCCTGGAGCCCCTCAGTCAGACCCATTGTTGACATGTGGCAAGACGCTCCTCGGGGCGCTTCTTGCTTGGGCCTCTCTCCTGGAGGCGCTCAGTCAGACCCAGTGTTGACATGTGGCAAGACGCTCCTCGGGGCACGTCTTGCTTGGGCCTCTCTCCTGGAGGCGCTCAGTCAGACCCAGTGTTGACATGTGGCAAGACGCTCCTCGGGGCGCGTCTTGCTTGGGCCTCTCTCCTGGAGGCGCTCAGTCAGACCCAGTTTTGACATGTGGCAAGACGCTCCTCGGGGCGCGTCTTACTTGGGCCTCTCTCCTGGAGGCGCTCAGTCAGACCCAGTGGTGACATGTGGCAAGACGCTCCTCGGGGCACGTATTGCTTGGGCCTCTCTCCCGGAGGCCCTCTGTCAGACCCAGTGTTGACATGTGGCAAGACGCTCCTCGGGGCGCGTCTTGCTTGGGCTTCTCTCATTGAGGCCCTCAGTCAGACCCAGTGTAGACATTTGTCAAGACGCTCCTCGGGGCACGTCTTGCTTGGGCCTCTCTCCTGGAGGCGCTCAGTCAGACCCAGTGTTGACATGTGGCAAGACACTCCTCGGGGCGCGTCTTGCTTGGGCCTCTCTCCTGGAGGCCCTCTGTCAGACCCAGTGTTGACATGTGGCAAGACGCTCCTCGGGGAGCGTCTTTCTTGGGCCTCTCTCATGGAGGCCCTCAGTCAGACCCAGTGTTGACAAGTGTCAAGACGCTCCTCGGAGCGCGTCTAGCTTGGGCCTCTCTCCTGGAGGCCCTTTGTCAGACCCAGTGTTGACATGTGGCAAGACGCTCTTAGGGGCGCGTCTTGCTTGGGCCTCTCTCCTGGAGGCGCTCAGTCAGACCGAGTGCTGACATGTGGCAAGACACTCCTCGGTGCGCGTCTTGCTTGGGCCTCTCTCCTGGAGGCGCTCAGTCAGACCCAGTGTTGACATGTGGCAAGATGCTCCTCGGGGCGCGTCTTACTTGGGCCTCTCTCCTGGAGGCGCTCAGTCAGACCGAGTGCTGACATGTGGCAAGACGCTCCTCGGGGTGCGTCTTGCTTGGGCCTCTCTCCTGGAGGCGCTCAGTCAGACCCAGTGGTGACATGTGGCTAGACGCTCCTCGGGGCACGTATTGCTTGGGCCTCTCTCCTGGAGGCCCTCTGTCAGACCCAGTGTTGACATGTGGCAAGACGCTCCTCGGGGTGCGTCTTGCTTGGGCCTCTCTCTTTGAGGCCCTCAGTCAGACCCAGTGTTGACATGTGTCAAAACGCTCCTCGGGGCGCGTCTTGCTTGGGCCTCTCTCCTGGAGGCGCTCAGTCAGACCCAGTGTTGACATGTGGCAAGACACTCCTCGGGGCGCGTCTTGCTTGGGCCTCTCTCCTGGAGGCCCTCTGTCAGACCCAGTGTTGACATGTGGCAAGACGCTCCTCGGGGCGCGTCTTTCTTGGGCCTCTCTCATGGAGGCCCTCAGTCAGACCCAGTGTTGACAAGTGTCAAGACGCTCCTCGGGGCGCCTCTTGCTTGGGCCTCTCTCCTGGAGGCGCTCAGTCAGACCCAGTGTTGACATGTGGCAAGACGCTCCTCGGGGCGCGTCTTGCTTGGGCTTCTCTCCTGGAGGCCCTCAGTCAGACCCATTGTTGACATGTGGCAAGACGCTCCTCGGGGCGCTTCTTGCTTGGGCCTCTCTCCTGGAGGCGCTCAGTCAGACCCAGTGTTGACATGGGGCAAGACGCTCCTCGGGGCACGTCTTGCTTGGGCCTCTCTCCTGGAGGCGCTCAGTCAGACCCAGTGTTGACATGTGGCAAGACGCTCCTCGGGGCGCTTCTTGCTTGGGCCTCTCTCCTGGAGGCGCTCAGTCAGACCCAGTGTTGACAAGTGTCAAGACGCTCCTCGGGGCACGTCTTGCTTGGGCTTCTCTCCTGGAGGGCCTCAGTCAGACCCATTGTTGACATGTGGCAAGACGCTCCTCGGGGCGCTTCTTGCTTGGGCCTCTCTCCTGGAGGCGCTCAGTCAGACCCAGTGTTGACATGTGGCAAGACGCTCCTCGGGGCACGTCTTGCTTGGGCCTCTCTCCTGGAGGCGCTCAGTCAGACCCAGTGTTGACATGTGGCAAGACGCTCCTCGGGGCACGTCTTGCTTGGGCCTCTCTCCTGGAGGCGCTCAGTCAGACCCAGTTTTGACATGTGGCAAGACGCTCCCCGGGGCGGGTCTTACTTGGGCCTCTCTCCTGGAGGCGCTCAGTCGGACCCAGTGGTGACATATGGCAAGACGCTCCTCGGGGCGCGTGTTGCTTGGGCTTCTCTCCTGGAGGCCCTCACTCAGACCCATTGTTGACATGTGGCAAGACGCTCCTCGGGGCGCTTCTTGCTTGGGCCTCTCTCCTGGAGGCGCTCAGTCAGACCCAGTGTTGACATGTGGCAAGACGCTCCTCGGGGCACGTCTTGCTTGGGTCTCTCTCCTGGAGGCGCTCAGTCAGACCGAGTGCTGACATGTGGCAAGACGCTCCTCGGGACGCGTCTTAGTTGGGCCTCTCTCCTGGAGGCGCTCAGTCAGACCAAGTGGTGACATGTGGCAAGACGCTCCTCGGGGCACGTATTGCTTGGGCCTCTCTCCTGGAGGCCCTCTGTCAGACCCAGTGTTGACATGTGTCAAGACGCTCCTCGGGGCGCGTCTTGCTTGGGCCTCTCTCCTGGAGGCGCTCAGTCAGACCCAGTGTTGACATGTGGCAAGACGCTCCTCGGGGCGCGTCTTGCTTGGGCTTCTCTCATGGAGGCCCTCAGTCAGACCCAGTGTTGACATGTGTCAAGACGCTCCTCGGGGCGCGTCTTGCTTGGGCCTCTCTCCTGGAGGCGCTCAGTCAGACCGAGTGCTGACATGTGGCAAGACGCTCCTCGGGGCGCGTCTTGCTTGGGCCTCTCTCCTGGAGGCGCTCTGTCAGACCCAGTGTTGACATGTGGCAAGACGCTCCTAGGGGCGCGTCTTGCTTGGGCCTCTCTCCTGGAGGCGCTCAGTCAGACCGAGTGCTGACATGTGGCAAGACGGTCCTCAGTGCGCGTCTTGCTTGGGCCTCTCTCCTGGAGGCGCTCAGTCAGACCCAGTGTTGACATGTGGCAAGACGCTCCTCAGGGCGCGTCTTGCTTGGGCCTCTCTCCTGGAGGCGCTCAGTCAGACCGAGTGCTGACATGTGGCAAGACGGTCCTCAGTGCGCGTCTTGCTTGGGCCTCTCTCCTGGAGGCGCTCAGTCAGACCCAGGGGTGACATGTGGCTAGACGCTCCTCGGGGCACTCATTGCTTGGGCCTCTCTCCTGGAGGCCCTCTGTCAGACCCAGTGTTGACATGTGGCAAGACGCTCCTCGGGGCGCGTCTTGCTTGGGCCTCTCTCATGGAGGCCCTCAGTCAGACCCAGTGTTGACAAGTGTCAAGACGCTCCTCGGGGCGCGTCTTGCTTGGGCCTCTCTCCTGGAGGCGCTCAGTCAGACCCATTGTTGACATGTGGCAAGATGCTCCTCGGGGCGCGTCTTGCTTGTGCTTCTCTCCTGGAGGCCCTCAGTCAGACCCATTGTTGACATGTGGCAAGACGCTCCTCGGGGCGCTTCTTGCTTGGGCCTCTCTCCTGGAGGCGCTCAGTCAGACCCAGTGTTGACATGTGGCAAGACGCTCCTCGGGGCACGTCTTGCTTGGGCCTCTCTCCTGGAGGCGCTCAGTCAGACCCTAGTGTTGACATGTGGCAAGACGCTGCTCGGGGCGCGTCTTACTTGGGCCTCTCTCCTGGAGGCGCTCAGTCAGACCCAGTGGTGACATATGGCAAGACGCTCCGAGGGGCGCGTGTTGCTTGGGCCTCTCTCCTGGAGGCCCTCTGTCAGACCCAGTGTTGACATGTGGCAAGACACTCCTCGGGGCACGTCTTGCTTGGGCTTCTCTCCTGGAGGCCCTCAGTCAGACCCAGTGTTGACAAGTGTCAAGACGCTCCTCGGGGCACGTCTTGCTTGGGCTTCTCTCCTGGAGGCCCTCAGTCAGACCCATTGTTGACATGTGGCAAGACGCTCCTCGGGGCGCTTCTTACTTGGGCCTCTCTCCTGGATGCGCTCAGTCAGACCCAGTGTTGACATGTGGCAAGACGCTCCTCGGGGCACGTCTTGCTTTGGCCTCTCTCCTGGAGGCGCTCAGTCAGACCCAGTGTTGACATGTGGCAAGACGCTCCTCGGGGTGCGTCTTGCTTGGGCCTCTCTCCTGGAGGCGCTCAGTCAGACCCAGTGTTGACATGTGGCAAGACGCTCCTCGGGGCGCGTTTTACTTGGGCCTCTCTCCTGGAGGCGCTCAGTCAGACCCAGTGGTGACATGTGGCAAGACGCTCCTCGGGGCACGTATTACTTGGGCGTCTCTCCTGGAGGCCCTCTGTCAGACCCAGTGTTGACATGTGGCAAGACGCTCCTCGGGGCGCGTCTTGCTTGGGCTTCTCTCATTGAGGCCCTCAGTCAGACCCAGTGTTGACATGTGTCAAGACGCTCCTCGGGGCGCGTCTTGCTTGGGCCTCTCTCCTGGAGGCGCTCAGTCAGACCCAGTGTTGACATGTGGCAAGACACTCCTCGGGGCGCGTCTTGCTTGGGCCTCTCTCCTGGAGGCCCTCTGTCAGACCCAGTGTTGACATGTGGCAAGACGCTCCTCTGGGCGCGTCTTGCTTGGGCCTCTCTCATGGAGGCCCTCAGTCAGACCCAGTGTTGACAAGTGTCAAGACGCTCCTCGGGGCGCGTCTTGCTTGGGCCTCTCTCCTGGAGGCGCTCAGTCAGACCCATTGTTGACATGTGGCAAGACGCTCCTCGGGGCCCGTCTTGCTTGGGCCTCTCTCCTGGAGGCGCTCAGTCAGACCCAGTGATGACATGTGGCAAGACGCTCCTCGGGGCACGTCTTGCTTGGGCCTCTCTCCTGGAGGCGCTCAGTCAGACCGAGTGCTTACATGTGGCAAGACACTCCTCGGTGCGCGTCTTGCTTGGGCCTCTCTCCTGGAGGCGCTCAGTCAGACCCAGTGTTGACATGTGGCAAGATGCTCCTCGGGGCGCGTCTTACTTGGGCCTCTCTCCTGGAGGCGCTCAGTCAGACCGAGTGCTGACATGTGGCAAGACGCTCCTCGGGGTGCGTCTTGCTTGGGCCTCTCTCCTGGAGGCGCTCAGTCAGACCCAGTGGTGACATGTGGCTAGACGCTCCTCGGGGCACGTATTGCTTGGGCCTCTCTCCTGGAGGCCCTCTGTCAGACCCAGTGTTGACATGTGGCAAGACGCTCCTCGGGGTGCGTCTTGCTTGGGCCTCTCTCTTTGAGGCCCTCAGTCAGACCCAGTGTTGACATGTGTCAAAACGCTCCTCGGGGCGCGTCTTGCTTGGGCCTCTCTCCTGGAGGCGCTCAGTCAGACCCAGTGTTGACATGTGGCAAGACACTCCTCGGGGCGCGTCTTGCTTGGGCCTCTATCCTGGAGGCCCTCTGTCAGACCCAGTGTTGACATGTGGCAAGACGCTCCTCGGGGCGCGTCTTTCTTGGGCCTCTCTCATGGAGGCCCTCAGTCAGACCCAGTGTTGACAAGTGTCAAGACGCTCCTCGGGGCGCCTCTTGCTTGGGCCTCTCTCCTGGAGGCGCTCAGTCAGACCCAGTGTTGACATGTGGCAAGACGCTCCTCGGGGCGCGTCTTGCTTGGGCTTCTCTCCTGGAGGCCCTCAGTCAGACCCATTGTTGACATGTGGCAAGACGCTCCTCGGGGCGCTTCTTGCTTGGGCCTCTCTCCTGGAGGCGCTCAGTCAGACCCAGTGTTGACATGGGGCAAGACGCTCCTCGGGGCACGTCTTGCTTGGGCCTCTCTCCTGGAGGCGCTCAGTCAGACCCAGTGTTGACATGTGGCAAGACGCTCCTCGGGGCGCTTCTTGCTTGGGCCTCTCTCCTGGAGGCGCTCAGTCAGACCCAGTGTTGACAAGTGTCAAGACGCTCCTCGGGGCACGTCTTGCTTGGGCTTCTCTCCTGGAGGGCCTCAGTCAGACCCATTGTTGACATGTGGCAAGACGCTCCTCGGGGCGCTTCTTGCTTGGGCCTCTCTCCTGGAGGCGCTCAGTCAGACCCAGTGTTGACATGTGGCAAGACGCTCCTCGGGGCACGTCTTGCTTGGGCCTCTCTCCTGGAGGCGCTCAGTCAGACCCAGTGTTGACATGTGGCAAGACGCTCCTCGGGGCACGTCTTGCTTGGGCCTCTCTCCTGGAGGCGCTCAGTCAGACCCAGTTTTGACATGTGGCAAGACGCTCCTCGGGGCGGGTCTTACTTGGGCCTCTCTCCTGGAGGCGCTCAGTCGGACCCAGTGGTGACATATGGCAAGACGCTCCTCGGGGCGCGTGTTGCTTGGGCCTCTCTCCTGGAGGCGCTCAGTCAGACCCATTGTTGACATGTGGCAAGACGCTCCTTGGGGCGCGTCTTGCTTGGGCTTCTCTCCTGGAGGCCCTCACTCAGACCCATTGTTGACATGTGGCAAGACGCTCCTCGGGGCGCTTCTTGCTTGGGCCTCTCTCCTGGAGGCGCTCAGTCAGACCCAGTGTTGACATGTGGCAAGACGCTCCTCGGGGCACGTCTTGCTTGGGTCTCTCTCCTGGAGGCGCTCAGTCAGACCGAGTGCTGACATGTGGCAAGACGCTCCTCGGGACGCGTCTTAGTTGGGCCTCTCTCCTGGAGGCGCTCAGTCAGACCAAGTGGTGACATGTGGCAAGACGCTCCTCGGGGCACGTATTGCTTGGGCCTCTCTCCTGGAGGCCCTCTGTCAGACCCAGTGTTGACATGTGTCAAGACGCTCCTCGGGGCGCGTCTTGCTTGGGCCTCTCTCCTGGAGGCGCTCAGTCAGACCCAGTGTTGACATGTGGCAAGACGCTCCTCGGGGCACGTCTTGCTTGGGCCTCTCTCCTGGAGGCGCTCAGTCAGACCCAGTTTTGACATGTGGCAAGACGCTCCTCGGGGCGGGTCTTACTTGGGCCTCTCTCCTGGAGGCGCTCAGTCGGCCCCAGTGGTGACATATGGCAAGACGCTCCTCGGGGCGCGTGTTGCTTGGGCCTCTCTCCTGGAGGCGCTCAGTCAGACCCATTGTTGACATGTGGCAAGACGCTCCTTGGGGCGCGTCTTGCTTGGGCTTCTCTCCTGGAGGCCCTCACTCAGACCCATTATTGACATGTGGCAAGACGCTCCTCGGGGCGCTTCTTGCTTGGGCCTCTCTCCTGGAGGCGCTCAGTCAGACCCAGTGTTGACATGTGGCAAGACGCTCCTCGGGGCACGTCTTGCTTGGGTCTCTCTCCTGGAGGCGCTCAGTCAGACCGAGTGCTGACATGTGGCAAGACGCTCCTCGGGACGCGTCTTAGTTGGGCCTCTCTCCTGGAGGCGCTCAGTCAGACCAAGTGGTGACATGTGGCAAGACGCTCCTCGGGGCACGTATTGCTTGGGCCTCTCTCCTGGAGGCCCTCTGTCAGACCCAGTGTTGACATGTGTCAAGACGCTCCTCGGGGCGCGTCTTGCTTGGGCCTCTCTCCTGGAGGCGCTCAGTCAGACCCAGTGTTGACATGTGGCAAGACGCTCCTCGGGGCGCGTCTTGCTTGGGCTTCTCTCATGGAGGCCCTCAGTCAGACCCAGTGTTGACATGTGTCAAGACGCTCCTCGGGGCGCGTCTTGCTTGGGCCTCTCTCCTGGAGGCGCTCAGTCAGACCGAGTGCTGACATGTGGCAAGACGCTCCTCGGGGCGCGTCTTGCTTGGGCCTCTCTCCTGGAGGCGCTCTGTCAGACCCAGTGTTGACATGTGGCAAGACGCTCCTAGGGGCGCGTCTTGCTTGGGCCTCTCTCCTGGAGGCGCTCAGTCAGACCGAGTGCTGACATGTGGCAAGACGGTCCTCAGTGCGCGTCTTGCTTGGGCCTCTCTCCTGGAGGCGCTCAGTCAGACCCAGTGTTGACATGTGGCAAGACGCTCCTCAGGGCGCGTCTTGCTTGGGCCTCTCTCCTGGAGGCGCTCAGTCAGACCGAGTGCTGACATGTGGCAAGACGGTCCTCAGTGCGCGTCTTGCTTGGGCCTCTCTCCTGGAGGCGCTCAGTCAGACCCAGGGGTGACATGTGGCTAGACGCTCCTCGGGGCACTCATTCCTTGGGCCTCTCTCCTGGAGGCCCTCTGTCAGACCCAGTGTTGACATGTGGCAAGACGCTCCTCGGGGCGCGTCTTGCTTGGGCCTCTCTCATGGAGGCCCTCAGTCAGACCCAGTGTTGACAAGTGTCAAGACGCTCCTCGGGGCGCGTCTTGCTTGGGCCTCTCTCCTGGAGGCGCTCAGTCAGACCCATTGTTGACATGTGGCAAGATGCTCCTCGGGGCGCGTCTTGCTTGGGCTTCTCTCCTGGAGGCCCTCAGTCAGACCCATTGTTGACATGTGGCAAGACGCTCCTCGGGGCGCTTCTTGCTTGGGCCTCTCTCCTGGAGGCGCTCAGTCAGACCCAGTGTTGACATGTGGCAAGACGCTCCTCGGGGCACGTCTTGCTTGGGCCTCTCTCCTGGAGGCGCTCAGTCAGACCCTAGTGTTGACATGTGGCAAGACGCTGCTCGGGGCGCGTCTTACTTGGGCCTCTCTCCTGGAGGCGCTCAGTCAGACCCAGTGGTGACATATGGCAAGACGCTCCGAGGGGCGCGTGTTGCTTGGGCCTCTCTCCTGGAGGCCCTCTGTCAGACCCAGTGTTGACATGTGGCAAGACACTCCTCGGGGCACGTCTTGCTTGGGCTTCTCTCCTGGAGGCCCTCAGTCAGACCCAGTGTTGACAAGTGTCAAGACGCTCCTCGGGGCACGTCTTGCTTGGGCTTCTCTCCTGGAGGCCCTCAGTCAGACCCATTGTTGACATGTGGCAAGACGCTCCTCGGGGCACTTCTTACTTGGGCCTCTCTCCTGGAGGCGCTCAGTCAGACCCAGTGTTGACATGTGGCAAGACGCTCCTCGGGGCACGTCTTGCTTTGGCCTCTCTCCTGGAGGCGCTCAGTCAGACCCAGTGTTGACATGTGGCAAGACGCTCCTCGGGGTGCGTCTTGCTTGGGCCTCTCTCCTGGAGGCGCTCAGTCAGACCCAGTGTTGACATGTGGCAAGACGCTCCTCGGGGCGCGTTTTACTTGGGCCTCTCTCCTGGAGGCGCTCAGTCAGACCCAGTGGTGACATGTGGCAAGACGCTCCTCGGGGCACGTATTACTTGGGCGTCTCTCCTGGAGGCCCTCTGTCAGACCCAGTGTTGACATGTGGCAAGACGCTCCTCGGGGCGCGTCTTGCTTGGGCTTCTCTCATTGAGGCCCTCAGTCAGACCCAGTGTTGACATGTGTCAAGACGCTCCTCGGGGCGCGTCTTGCTTGGGCCTCTCTCCTGGAGGCGCTCAGTCAGACCCAGTGTTGACATGTGGCAAGACACTCCTCGGGGCGCGTCTTGCTTGGGCCTCTCTCCTGGAGGCCCTCTGTCAGACCCAGTGTTGACATGTGGCAAGACGCTCCTCTGGGCGCGTCTTGCTTGGGCCTCTCTCATGGAGGCCCTCAGTCAGACCCAGTGTTGACAAGTGTCAAGACGCTCCTCGGGGCGCGTCTTGCTTGGGCCTCTCTCCTGGAGGCGCTCAGTCAGACCCATTGTTGACATGTGGCAAGACGCTCCTCGGGGCCCGTCTTGCTTGGGCCTCTCTCCTGGAGGCGCTCAGTCAGACCCAGTGATGACATGTGGCAAGACGCTCCTCGGGGCACGTCTTGCTTGGGCCTCTCTCCTGGAGGCGCTCAGTCAGACCGAGTGCTGACATGTGGCAAGACACTCCTCGGTGCGCGTCTTGCTTGGGCCTCTCTCCTGGAGGCGCTCAGTCAGACCCAGTGTTGACATGTGGCAAGATGCTCCTCGGGGCGCGTCTTACTTGGGCCTCTCTCCTGGAGGCGCTCAGTCAGACCGAGTGCTGACATGTGGCAAGACGCTCCTCGGGGTGCGTCTTGCTTGGGCCTCTCTCCTGGAGGCGCTCAGTCAGACCCAGTGGTGACATGTGGCTAGACGCTCCTCGGGGCACGTATTGCTTGGGCCTCTCTCCTGGAGGCCCTCTGTCAGACCCAGTGTTGACATGTGGCAAGACGCTCCTCGGGGTGCGTCTTGCTTGGGCCTCTCTCTTTGAGGCCCTCAGTCAGACCCAGTGTTGACATGTGTCAAAACGCTCCTCGGGGCGCGTCTTGCTTGGGCCTCTCTCCTGGAGGCGCTCAGTCAGACCCAGTGTTGACATGTGGCAAGACACTCCTCGGGGCGCGTCTTGCTTGGGCCTCTCTCCTGGAGGCCCTCTGTCAGACCCAGTGTTGACATGTGGCAAGACGCTCCTCGGGGCGCGTCTTTCTTGGGCCTCTCTCATGGAGGCCCTCAGTCAGACCCAGTGTTGACAAGTGTCAAGACGCTCCTCGGGGCGCCTCTTGCTTGGGCCTCTCTCCTGGAGGCGCTCAGTCAGACCCAGTGTTGACATGTGGCAAGACGCTCCTCGGGGCGCGTCTTGCTTGGGCTTCTCTCCTGGAGGCCCTCAGTCAGACCCATTGTTGACATGTGGCAAGACGCTCCTCGGGGCGCTTCTTGCTTGGGCCTCTCTCCTGGAGGCGCTCAGTCAGACCCAGTGTTGACATGGGGCAAGACGCTCCTCGGGGCACGTCTTGCTTGGGCCTCTCTCCTGGAGGCGCTCAGTCAGACCCAGTGTTGACATGTGGCAAGACGCTCCTCGGGGCGCTTCTTGCTTGGGCCTCTCTCCTGGAGGCGCTCAGTCAGACCCAGTGTTGACAAGTGTCAAGACGCTCCTCGGGGCACGTCTTGCTTGGGCTTCTCTCCTGGAGGGCCTCAGTCAGACCCATTGTTGACATGTGGCAAGACGCTCCTCGGGGCGCTTCTTGCTTGGGCCTCTCTCCTGGAGGCGCTCAGTCAGACCCAGTGTTGACATGTGGCAAGACGCTCCTCGGGGCACGTCTTGCTTGGGCCTCTCTCCTGGAGGCGCTCAGTCAGACCCAGTGTTGACATGTGGCAAGACGCTCCTCGGGGCACGTCTTGCTTGGGCCTCTCTCCTGGAGGCACTCAGTCAGACCCAGTTTTGACATGTGGCAAGACGCTCCTCGGGGCGGGTCTTACTTGGGCCTCTCTCCTGGAGGCGCTCAGTCGGACCCAGTGGTGACATATGGCAAGACGCTCCTCGGGGCGCGTGTTGCTTGGGCCTCTCTCCTGGAGGCGCTCAGTCAGACCCATTGTTGACATGTGGCAAGACGCTCCTTGGGGCGCGTCTTGCTTGGGCTTCTCTCCTGGAGGCCCTCACTCAGACCCATTGTTGACATGTGGCAAGACGCTCCTCGGGGCGCTTCTTGCTTGGGCCTCTCTCCTGGAGGCGCTCAGTCAGACCCAGTGTTGACATGTGGCAAGACGCTCCTCGGGGCACGTCTTGCTTGGGTCTCTCTCCTGGAGGCGCTCAGTCAGACCGAGTGCTGACATGTGGCAAGACGCTCCTCGGGACGCGTCTTAGTTGGGCCTCTCTCCTGGAGGCGCTCAGTCAGACCAAGTGGTGACATGTGGCAAGACGCTCCTCGGGGCACGTATTGCTTGGGCCTCTCTCCTGGAGGCCCTCTGTCAGACCCAGTGTTGACATGTGTCAAGACGCTCCTCGGGGCGCGTCTTGCTTGGGCCTCTCTCCTGGAGGCGCTCAGTCAGACCCAGTGTTGACATGTGGCAAGACGCTCCTCGGGGCGCGTCTTGCTTGGGCTTCTCTCATGGAGGCCCTCAGTCAGACCCAGTGTTGACATGTGTCAAGACGCTCCTCGGGGCGCGTCTTGCTTGGGCCTCTCTCCTGGAGGCGCTCAGTCAGACCGAGTGCTGACATGTGGCAAGACGCTCCTCGGGGCGCGTCTTGCTTGGGCCTCTCTCCTGGAGGCGCTCTGTCAGACCCAGTGTTGACATGTGGCAAGACGCTCCTAGGGGCGCGTCTTGCTTGGGCCTCTCTCCTGGAGGCGCTCAGTCAGACCGAGTGCTGACATGTGGCAAGACGGTCCTCAGTGCGCGTCTTGCTTGGGCCTCTCTCCTGGAGGCGCTCAGTCAGACCCAGTGTTGACATGTGGCAAGACGCTCCTCAGGGCGCGTCTTGCTTGGGCCTCTCTCCTGGAGGCGCTCAGTCAGACCGAGTGCTGACATGTGGCAAGACGGTCCTCAGTGCGCGTCTTGCTTGGGCCTCTCTCCTGGAGGCGCTCAGTCAGACCCAGGGGTGACATGTGGCTAGACGCTCCTCGGGGCACTCATTGCTTGGGCCTCTCTCCTGGAGGCCCTCTGTCAGACCCAGTGTTGACATGTGGCAAGACGCTCCTCGGGGCGCGTCTTGCTTGGGCCTCTCTCATGGAGGCCCTCAGTCAGACCCAGTGTTGACAAGTGTCAAGACGCTCCTCGGGGCGCGTCTTGCTTGGGCCTCTCTCCTGGAGGCGCTCAGTCAGACCCATTGTTGACATAGGGCAAGATGCTCCTCGGGGCGCGTCTTGCTTGGGCTTCTCTCCTGGAGGCCCTCAGTCAGACCCATTGTTGACATGTGGCAAGACGCTCCTCGGGGCGCTTCTTGCTTGGGCCTCTCTCCTGGAGGCGCTCAGTCAGACCCAGTGTTGACATGTGGCAAGACGCTCCTCGGGGCACGTCTTGCTTGGGCCTCTCTCCTGGAGGCGCTCAGTCAGACCCTAGTGTTGACATGTGGCAAGACGCTGCTCGGGGCGCGTCTTACTTGGGCCTCTCTCCTGGAGGCGCTCAGTCAGACCCAGTGGTGACATATGGCAAGACGCTCCGAGGGGCGCGTGTTGCTTGGGCCTCTCTCCTGGAGGCCCTCTGTCAGACCCAGTGTTGACATGTGGCAAGACACTCCTCGGGGCACGTCTTGCTTGGGCTTCTCTCCTGGAGGCCCTCAGTCAGACCCAGTGTTGACAAGTGTCAAGACGCTCCTCGGGGCACGTCTTGCTTGGGCTTCTCTCCTGGAGGCCCTCAGTCAGACCCAGTGTTGACATGTGGCAAGACGCTCCTCGGGGTGCGTCTTGCTTGGGCCTCTCTCCTGGAGGCGCTCAGTCAGACCCAGTGTTGACATGTGGCAAGACGCTCCTCGGGGCGCGTTTTACTTGGGCCTCTCTCCTGGAGGCGCTCAGTCAGACCCAGTGGTGACATGTGGCAAGACGCTCCTCGGGGCACGTATTACTTGGGCGTCTCTCCTGGAGGCCCTCTGTCAGACCCAGTGTTGACATGTGGCAAGACGCTCCTCGGGGCGCGTCTTGCTTGGGCTTCTCTCATTGAGGCCCTCAGTCAGACCCAGTGTTGACATGTGTCAAGACGCTCCTCGGGGCGCGTCTTGCTTGGGCCTCTCTCCTGGAGGCGCTCAGTCAGACCCAGTGTTGACATGTGGCAAGACACTCCTCGGGGCGCGTCTTGCTTGGGCCTCTCTCCTGGAGGCCCTCTGTCAGACCCAGTGTTGACATGTGGCAAGACGCTCCTCTGGGCGCGTCTTGCTTGGGCCTCTCTCATGGAGGCCCTCAGTCAGACCCAGTGTTGACAAGTGTCAAGACGCTCCTCGGGGCGCATCTTGCTTGGGCCTCTCTCCTGGAGGCGCTCAGTCAGACCCATTGTTGACATGTGGCAAGACGCTCCTCGGGGCCCGTCTTGCTTGGGCCTCTCTCCTGGAGGCGCTCAGTCAGACCCAGTGATGACATGTGGCAAGACGCTCCTCGGGGCACGTCTTGCTTGGGCCTCTCTCCTGGAGGCGCTCAGTCAGACCCAGTGTTGACATGTGGCAAGACGCTCCTCGGGGCGCGTCTTGCTTGGGCCTCTCTCCTGGAGGCGCTCAGTCAGACCCAGTGTTGACATGTGGCAAGACGCTCCTCGGGGCGCGTCTTACCTGGGCCTCTCTCCTGGGGGCGCTCAGTCAGACCCAGTGGTGACATGTGGCAAGACGCTCCTCGGGGCACGTATTGCTTGGGCCTCTCTCCTGGAGGCCCTCTGTCAGACCCAGTGTTGATATGTGGCAAGACGCTCCTCGGGGCGCGTCTTGCTTGGGCTTCTCTCATTGAGGCCCTCAGTCAGACCCAGTGTTGACATGTGTCAAGACGCTCCTCGGGGCGCGTCTTGCTTGGGCCTCTCTCCTGGAGGCGCTCAGTCAGACCCAGTGTTGACATGTGGCAAGACACTCCTCGGGGCGCGTCTTGCTTGGGCCTCTCTCCTGGAGGCCCTCTGTCAGACCCAGTGTTGACATGTGGCAAGACGCTCCTCGGGGCGCGTCTTGCTTGGGCCTCTCTCATGGAGGCCCTCAGTCAGACCCAGTGTTGACAAGTGTCAAGACGCTCCTCGGGGAGCGTCTTGCTTGGGCCTCTCTCCTGGAGGTGCTCAGTCAGACCCATTGTTGACATGTGGCAAGACGCTCCTCGGGGCGCTTCTTGCTTGGGCCGCTCTCCTGGAGGCGCTCAGTCAGACCCAGTGTTGACATGTGGCAAGACGCTCTTTGGGGCACGTCTTGCTTGGGCCTCTCTCCTGGAGGCGCTCAGTCAGACCCAGTGTTGACATGTGGCAAGACGCTCCTCGGGGCGCGTCTTACTTGGGCCTCTCTCCTGGAGGCGCTCAGTCAGACCCAGTGGTGACATGTGGCAAGACGCTCCTCGGGGCACATATTGCTTAGGCCTCTCTCCTGGAGGCCCTCTGTCAGACCCAGTGTTGACAAGTGTCAAGACGCTCCTCGGGGAGCGTCTTGCTTGGGCCTCTCTCCTGGAGGTGCTCAGTCAGACCCATTGTTGACATGTGGCAAGATGCTCCTCGGGGCGCTTCTTGCTTGGGCCTCTCTCCTGGAGGCACTCAGTCAGACCCAGTGTTGACATGTGGCAAGACGCTCTTTAGGCACGTCTTGCTTGGGCCTCTCTCCTGGAGGCGCTCAGTCAGACCCAGTGTTGACATGTGGCAAGACTCTCCTCGGGGCGCGTCTTGCTTGGGCCTCTCTCCTGGAGGCGCTCAGTCAGACCCAGTGTTGACATGTGGCAAGACGCTCCTCGGGGCGCGTCTTACCTGGGCCTCTCTCCTGGGGGCGCTAGGTCAGACCCAGTGGTGACATGTGGCAAGACGCTCCTCGGGGCACGTATTGCTTGGGCCTCTCTCCTGGAGGCCCTCTGTCAGACCCAGTGTTGATATGTGGCAAGACGCTCCTCGGGGCGCGTCTTGCTTGGGCTTCTCTCATTGAGGCCCTCAGTCAGACCCAGTGTTGACATGTGTCAAGACGCTCCTCGGTGCGCGTCTTGCTTGGGCCTCTCTCCTGCAGGCGCTCAGTCAGACCCAGTGTTGACATGTGGCAAGACACTCCTCGGGGCGCGTCTTGCTTGGGCCTCTCTCCTGGAGGCCCTCTGTCAGACCCAGTGTTGACATGTGGCAAGACGCTCCTCGGGGCGCGTCTTGCTTGGGCCTCTCTCATGGAGGCCCTCAGTCAGACCCAGTGTTGACAAGTGTCAAGACGCTCCTCGGGGAGCGTCTTGCTTGGGCCTCCCTCCTGGAGGTGCTCAGTCAGACCCATTGTTGACATGTGGCAAGACGCTCCTCGTGGCGCTTCTTGCTTGGGCCTCTCTCCTGGAGGCGCTCAGTCAGACCCAGTGTTGACATGTGGCAAGACGCTCTTTGGGGCACGTCTTGCTTGGGCCTCTCTCCTGGAGGCGCTCAGTCGGACCCAGTGTTGACATGTGGCAAGACGCTCCTCGGGGCGCGTCTTGCTTGGGCCTCTCTACTGGAGGCGCTCAGTCAGACCCAGTGTTGACATGTGGCAAGACGCTCCTCGGGGCACGTCTTGCTTGGGCCTCTCTCCTGGAGGCGCTCAGTCAGACCCAGTTTTGACATGTGGCAAGACGCTCCTCGGGGCGGGTCTTACTTGGGCCTCTCTCCTGGAGGCGCTCAGTCGGACCCAGTGGTGACATATGGCAAGACGCTCCTCGGGGCGCGTGTTGCTTGGGCCTCTCTCCTGGAGGCCCTCTTTCAGACCCAGTGTTGACATGTGGCAAGACACTCCTCGGGGCGCGTCTTGCTTGGGCTTCTCTCCTGGAGGCCCTCAGTCAGACTCAGTGTTGACAAGTGTCAAGACGCTCCTCGGGGCACGTCTTGCTTGGGCTTCTCTCCTGGAGGCCCTCAGTCAGACCCATTGTTGACATGTGGCAAGAAGCTCCTCGGGGCGCTTCTTGCTTGGGCCTCTCTCCTGGAGGCGCTCAGTCAGACCCAGTGTTGACATGTGGCAAGACGCTCCTCGGGGCGCGTCTTACCTGGGCCTCTCTCCTGGGGGCGCTCAGTCAGACCCAGTGGTGACATGTGGCAAGACGCTCCTCGGGGCACGTATTGCTTGGGCCTCTCTCCTGGAGGCCCTCTGTCAGACCCAGTGTTGATATGTGGCAAGACGCTCCTCGGGGCGCGTCTTGCTTGGGCTTCTCTCATTGAGGCCCTCAGTCAGACCCAGTGTTGACATGTGTCAAGACGCTCCTCGGGGCGCGTCTTGCTTGGGCCTCTCTCCTGGAGGCGCTCAGTCAGACCCAGTGTTGACATGTGGCAAGACACTCCTCGGGGCGCGTCTTGCTTGGGCCTCTCTCCTGGAGGCCCTCTGTCAGACCCAGTGTTGACATGTGGCAAGACGCTCCTCGGGGCGCGTCTTGCTTGGGCCTCTCTCATGGAGGCCCTCAGTCAGACCCAGTGTTGACAAGTGTCAAGACGCTCCTCGGGGAGCGTCTTGCTTGGGCCTCTCTCCTGGAGGTGCTCAGTCAGACCCATTGTTGACATGTGGCAAGACGCTCCTCGGGGCGCTTCTTGCTTGGGCCTCTCTCCTGGAGGCGCTCAGTCAGACCCAGTGTTGACATGTGGCAAGACGTTCTTTGGGGCACGTCTTGCTTGGGCCTCTCTCCTGGAGGCGCTCAGTCAGACCCAGTGTTGACATGTGGCAAGACGCTCCTCGGGGCGCGTCTTGCTTGGGCCTCTCTACTGGAGGCGCTCAGTCAGACCCAGTGTTGACATGTGGCAAGAAGCTCCTCGGGGCGCGTCTTACTTGGGCCTCTCTCCTGGAGGCGCTCAGTCAGACCCAGTGGTGACATGTGGCAAGACGCTCCTCGGGGCACATATTGCTTAGGCCTCTCTCCTGGAGGCCCTCTGTCAGACCCAGTGTTGACAAGTGTCAAGACGCTCCTCGGGGAGCGTCTTGCTTGGGCCTCTCTCCTGGAGGTGCTCAGTCAGACCCATTGTTGACATGTGGCAAGATGCTCCTCGGGGCGCTTCTTGCTTGGGCCTCTCTCCTGGAGGCGCTCAGTCAGACCCAGTGTTGACATGTGGCAAGACGCTCTTTAGGCACGTCTTGCTTGGGCCTCTCTCCTGGAGGCGCTCAGTCAGACCCAGTGTTGACATGTGGCAAGACGCTCCTCGGGGCGCGTCTTGCTTGGGCCTCTCTCCTGGAGGCGCTCAGTCAGACCCAGTGTTGACATGTGGCAAGACGCTCCTCGGGGCGCGTCTTACCTGGGCCTCTCTCCTGGGGGCGCTAGGTCAGACCCAGTGGTGACATGTGGCAAGACGCTCCTCGGGGCACGTATTGCTTGGGCCTCTCTCCTGGAGGCCCTCTGTCAGACCCAGTGTTGATATGTGGCAAGACGCTCCTCGGGGCGCGTCTTGCTTGGGCTTCTCTCATTGAGGCCCTCAGTCAGACCCAGTGTTGACATGTGTCAAGACGCTCCTCGGTGCGCGTCTTGCTTGGGCCTCTCTCCTGGAGGCGCTCAGTCAGACCCAGTGTTGACATGTGGCAAGACACTCCTCGGGGCGCGTCTTGCTTGGGCCTCTCTCCTGGAGGCCCTCTGTCAGACCCAGTGTTGACATGTGGCAAGACGCTCCTCGGGGCGCGTCTTGCTTGGGCCTCTCTCATGGAGGCCCTCAGTCAGACCCAGTGTTGACAAGTGTCAAGACGCTCCTCGGGGAGCGTCTTGCTTGGGCCTCCCTCCTGGAGGTGCTCAGTCAGACCCATTGTTGACATGTGGCAAGACTCTCCTCGGGGCGCTTCTTGCTTGGGCCTCTCTCCTGGAGGCGCTCAGTCAGACCCAGTGTTGACATGTGGCAAGACGCTCTTTGGGGCACGTCTTGCTTGGGCCTCTCTCCTGGAGGCGCTCAGTCAGACCCAGTGTTGACATGTGGCAAGACGCTCCTCGGGGCGCGTCTTGCTTGGGCCTCTCTACTGGAGGCGCTCAGTCAGACCCAGTGTTGACATGTGGCAAGACGCTCCTCGGGGCACGTCTTGCTTGGGCCTCTCTCCTGGAGGCGCTCAGTCAGACCCAGTTTTGACATGTGGCAAGACGCTCCTCGGGGCGGGTCTTACTTGGGCCTCTCTCCTGGAGGCGCTCAGTCGGACCCAGTGGTGACATATGGCAAGACGCTCCTCGGGGCGCGTGTTGCTTGGGCCTCTCTCCTGGAGGCCCTCTTTCAGACCCAGTGTTGACATGTGGCAAGACACTCCTCGGGGCGCGTCTTGCTTGGGCTTCTCTCCTGGAGGCCCTCAGTCAGACTCAGTGTTGTCAAGTGTCAAGACGCTCCTCGGGGCACGTCTTGCTTGGGCTTCTCTCCTGGAGGCCCTCAGTCAGACCCATTGTTGACATGTGGCAAGAAGCTCCTCGGGGCGCTTCTTGCTTGGGCCTCTCTCCTGGAGGCGCTCAGTCAGACCCAGTGTTGACATGTGGCAAGACGCTCCTCGGGGCGCGTCTTGCTTGGGCTTCTCTCATTGAGGCCCTCAGTCAGACCCAGTGTTGACATGTGTCAAGACGCTCCTCGGGGCGCGTCTTGCTTGGGCCTCTCTCCTGGAGGCGCTCAGTCAGACCCAGTGTTGACATGTGGCAAGACACTCCTCGGGGCGCGTCTTGCTTGGGCCTCTCTCCTGGAGGCCCTCTGTCAGACCCAGTGTTGACATGTGGCAAGACGCTCCTCGGGGCGCGTCTTGCTTGGGCCTCTCTCATGGAGGCCCTCAGTCAGACCCAGTGTTGACAAGTGTCAAGACGCTCCTCGGGGAGCGTCTTGCTTGGCCCTCTCTCCTGGAGGTGCTCAGTCAGACCCATTGTTGACATGTGGCAAGACGCTCCTCGGGGCGCTTCTTGCTTGGGCCTCTCTCCTGGAGGCGCTCAGTCAGACCCAGTGTTGACATGTGGCAAGACGCTCTTTGGGGCACGTCTTGCTTGGGCCTCTCTCCTGGAGGTGCTCAGTCAGACCCAGTGTTGACATGTGGCAAGACGCTCCTCGGGGCGCGTCTTGCTTGGGCCTCTCTACTGGAGGCGCTCAGTCAGACCCAGTGTTGACATGTGGCAAGACGCTCCTCGGGGCGCGTCTTACTTGGGCCTCTCTCCTGGAGGCGCTCAGTCAGACCCAGTGGGGACATGTGGCAAGACGCTCCTCGGGGCACATATTGCTTAGGCCTCTCTCCTGGAGGCCCTCTGTCAGACCCAGTGTTGACAAGTGTCAAGACGCTCCTCGGGGAGCGTCTTGCTTGGGCCTCTCTCCTGGAGGTGCTCAGTCAGACCCATTGTTGACATGTGGCAAGACGCTCCTCGGGGCGCTTCTTGCTTGGGCCTCTCTCCTGGAGGCGCTCAGTCAGACCCAGTGTTGACATGTGGCAAGACGCTCTTTAGGCACGTCTTGCTTGGGCCTCTCTCCTGGAGGCGCTCAGTCAGACCCAGTGTTGACATGTGGCAAGACGCTCCTCGGGGCGCGTCTTGCTTGGGCCTCTCTCCTGGAGAAGCTCAGTCAGACCCAGTGTTGACATGTGGCAAGACGCTCCTCGGGGCGCGTCTTACCTGGGCCTCTCTCCTGGGGGCGCTCAGTCAGACCCAGTGGTGACATGTGGCAAGACGCTCCTCGGGGCACGTAATGCTTGGGCCTCTCTCCTGGAGGCCCTCTGTCAGACCCAGTGTTGATATGTGGCAAGACGCTCCTCGGGGCGCGTCTTGCTTGGGCTTCTCTCATTGAGGCCCTCAGTCAGACCCAGTGTTGACATGTGTCAAGACGCTCCTCGGGGCGCGTCTTGCTTGGGCCTCTCTCCTGGAGGCGCTAAGTCAGACCCAGTGTTGACATGTGGCAAGACACTCCTCGGGGCGCGTCTTGCTTGGGCCTCTCTCCTGGAGGCGCTCAGTCAGACCGAGTGCTGACATGTGGCAAGACGCTCCTCGGGGCGCGTCTTGCTTGGGCCTCTCTCCTGGAGGCGCTCTGTCAGACCCAGTGTTGACATGTGGCAAGACACTCCTCGGGGCGCGTCTTGCTTGGGCTTCTCTCCTGGAGGCCCTCAGTCAGACTCAGTGTTGACAAGTGTCAAGACGCTCCTCGGGGCACGTCTTGCTTGGGCTTCTCTCCTGGAGGCCCTCAGTCAGACCCATTGTTGACATGTGGCAAGACGCTCCTCGGGGCGCTTCTTGCTTGGGCCTCTCTCCTGGAGGCGCTCAGTCAGACCCAGTGTTGACATGTGGCAAGACGCTCCTCGGGGCACATCTTGCTTGGGTCTCTCTCCTGGAGGCGCTCAGTCAGACCCATTGTTGACATGTGGCAAGACGCTCCTAGGGGCGCGTCTTGCTTGGGCCTCTCTCCTGGAGGCGCTCAGTCAGACCGAGTGCTGACATGTGGCAAGACGCTCCTCGGTGCGCGTCTTGCTTGGGCCTCTCTCCTGGAGACGCTCAGTCAGACCCAGTGTTGACATGTGGCAAGACGCTCCTCGGGGCGCGTCTTACTTGGGCCTCTCTCCTGGAGGCGTTCAGTCATACCGAGTGCTGACATGTGGCAAGACGCTCCTCGGGGCGCGTCTTGCTTGGGCCTCTCTCCTGGAGGCGCTCAGTCAGACCCAGTGTTGACATGTGGCTAGACGCTCCTCGGGGCACGTATTGCTTGGACCTCTCTCCTGGAGGCCCTCTGTCAGACCCAGTGTTGACATGTGGCAAGACGCTCCTCGGGGCGCGTCTTGCTCGGGCCTCTCTCATGGAGGCCCTCAGTCATACCCAGTGTTGACAAGTGTCAAGACGCTCCTCGGGGCGCGTCTTGCTTGGGCCTCTCTCCTGGAGGCGCTCAGTCAGACCCATTGTTGACATGTGGCAAGATGCTCCTCGGGGCGCGTCTTGCTTGGGCTTCTCTCCTGGAGGCCCTCAGTCAGACCCATTGTTGACATGTGGCAAGACGCTCCTCGGGGCGCTTCTTGCTTGGGCCTCTCTCCTGGAGGTGCTCAGTCAGACCCAGTGTTGACATGTGGCAAGACGCTCCTCGGGGCACGTCTTGCTTGGGCCTCTCTCCTGGAGGCGCTCAGTCAGACCCAGTGTTGACATGTGGCAAGACGCTGCTCGGGGCGCGTGTTATGTGGGCCTCTCTCCTGGAGGCGCTCAGTCAGACCCAGTGGTGACATATGGCAAGACGCTCCTCGGGGCGCGTGTTGCTTGGGCCTCTCTCCTGGAGGCCCTCTGTCAGACCCAGTGTTGACATGTGGCAAGACACTCCTCGGGGCACGTCTTGCTTGGGCTTCTCTCCTGGAGGCCCTCAGTCAGACCCAGTGTTGACAAGTGTCAAGACGCTCCTCGGGGCACGTCTTGCTTGGGCTTCTCTCCTGGAGGCCCTCAGTCAGACCCATTGTTGACATATGGCAAGACGCTCCTCGGGGCGCTTCTTACTTGGGCCTCTCTCCTGGAGGCGCTCAGTCAGACCCAGTGTTGACATGTGGCAAGACGCTCCTCGGGGCGCGTTTTACTTGGGCCTCTCTCCTGGAGGCGCTCAGTCAGACCCAGTGGTGACATGTGGCAAGACGCTCCACGGGGCACGTATTGCTTGGGCGTCTCTCCTGGAGGCCCTCTGTCAGACCCAGTGTTGACATGTGGCAAGACGCTCCTCGGGGCGCGTCTTGCTTGGGCTTCTCTCATTGAGGCCCTCAGTCAGACCCAGTGTTGACATGTGTCAAGACGCTCCTCGGGGCGCGTCTTGCTTGGGCCTCTCTCCTGGAGGCGCTCAGTCAGACCCAGTGTTGACATGTGGCAAGACACTCCTCGGGGCGCGTCTTGCTTGGGCCTCTCCCCTGGAGGCCCTCTGTCAGACCCAGTGTTGACATGTGGCAAGACGCTCCTCGGGGCGCGTCTTGCTTGGGCCTCTCTCATGGAGGCCCTTCGTCAGACCCAGTGTTGACAAGTGTCAAGACGCTCCTCGGGGCGCGTATTGCTTGGGCCTCTCTCCTGGAGGCGCTCAGTCAGACCCATTGTTTACATGTGGCAAGACGCTCCTCGGGGCGCGTCTTGCTTGGGCCTCTCTCCTGGAGGCGCTCAGTCAGACCCAGTGTTGACATGTGGCAAGACGCTCCTCGGGGCACGTCTTGCTTGGGCCTCTCTCCTGGAGGCGCTCAGTCAGACCCAGTGTTGAAATGTGGCAAGACGCTCCTCGGGGCGCGTCTTGCTTGGGCCTCTCTCCTGGAGGCGCTCAGTCAGACCCAGTGTTGACATGTGGCAAGACGCTCCTCGGGGCGCGTCTTACTTGGGCCTCTCTCCTGGGGGCGCTCAGTCAGACCCAGTGGTGACATGTGGCAAGACGCTCCTCGGGGCGCTTCTTGCTTGGGCCTCTCTCTTGGAGGCGCTCAGTCAGACCCAGTGTTGACATGTGGCAAGACGCTCTTTGGGGCACGTCTTGCTTGGGCCTCTCTCCTGGAGGCGCTCAGTCAGACCCAGTGTTGACATGTGGCAAGACGCTCCTCGGGGCGCGTCTTGCTTGGGCCTCTCTACTGGAGGCGCTCAGTCAGACCCAGTGTTGACATGTGGCAAGACGCTCCTCGGGGAGCGTCTTACTTGGGCCTCTCTCCTGGAGGCGCTCAGTCAGACCCAGTGGTGACATGTGGCAAGACGCTCCTCGGGGCACGTATTGCTTGGGCCTCTCTCCTGGAGGCCCTCTGTCAGACCCAGTGTTGACATGTGGCAAGACGCTCATCGGGGCGCGTCTTGCTTGTGCTTCTCTCATTGAGGCCCTCAGTCAGACCCAGTGTTGACATGTGTCAAGACGCTCCTCGGGGCGCGTCTTGCTTGGCCCTTTCTCCTGGAGGCGCTCAGTCAGACCCAGTGTTGACATGTGGCAAGACAGTCCTCGGGGCGCGTCTTGCTTGGGCCTCTCTCCTGGAGGCCCTCTGTCAGACCCAGTGTTGACATGTGGCAAGACGCTCCTCGGGGCGCGTCTTGCTTGGGCCTCTTTCATGGAGGCCCTCAGTCAGACCCAGTGTTGACAAGTGTCAAGACGCTCCTCGGGGCGCGTCTTGCTTGGGCCTCTCTCCTGGAGGCGCTCAGTCAGACCCATTGTTGACATGTGGCAAGACGCTCCTTGGGGCGCTTCTTGCTTGGGCCTCTCTCCTGGAGGCGCTCAGTCAGACCCAGTGTTGACATGTGGCAAGACGCTCCTCGGGGCACGTCTTGCTTGGGCCTCTCTCCTGGAGGAGCTCAGTCAGACCCAGTGTTGACAAGTGTCAAGACGCTCCTCGGGGCGCGTCTTGCTTGGGCCTCTCTCCTGGAGGCGCTCAGTCAGACCCATTGTTGACATGTGGCAAGACGCTCCTTGGGGCGCTTCTTGCTTGGGCCTCTCTCCTGGAGGCGCTCAGTCAGACCCAGTGTTGACATGTGGCAAGACGCTCCTCGGGGCACGTCTTGCTTGGGCCTCTCTCCTGGAGGAGCTCAGTCAGACCCAGTGTTGACATGTGGCAAGACGCTCCTCGGGGCGCGTCTTGCTTGGGCCTCTCTCCTGGAGGCGCTCAGTCAGACCCAGTGTTGACATGTGGAAAGACGCTCCTCGGGGCGCGTCTTACTTGGGCCTCTCTCCTGGAGGCGCTCAGTCAGACCCAGTGGTGACATGTGGCAAGACGCTCCTCGGGGCACGTATTGCTTGGGCCTCTCTCCTGGAGGCCCTCTGTCAGACCCAGTGTTGACATGTGGCAAGACGCTCCTCGGGGCGCGTCTTGCTTGGGCTTCTCTCATTGAGGCCCTCAGTCAGACCCAGTGTTGACATGTGTCAAGACGCTCCTCGGGGCGCGTCTTGCTTGGGCCTCTCTCCTGGAGGCGGTCAGTCAGACCCAGTGTTGACAAGTGGCAAGACACTCCTCGGGGCGCATCTTGCTTGGGCCTCTCTCCTGGAGGCCCTCTGTCAGACCCAGTGTTGACATGTGGCAAGACGCTCCTCGGGGCGCGTCTTGCTTGGGCCTCTCTCATGGAGGCCCTCAGTCAGACTCAGTGTTGACAAGTGTCAAGACGCTCCTCGGGGCACGTCTTGCTTGGGCCTCTCTCCTGGAGGCCTTTTGTCAGACCCAGTGTTGACATGTGGCAAGACGATCCTAGGGGTGCGTCTTGCTTGGGCCTCTCTCCTGGAGGTGCTCAGTCAGACCGAGTGCTGACATGTGGCAAGACGCTCCTCGGTGCGCGTCTTGCTTGGGCCTCTCTCCTGGAGGCGCTCAGTGAGACCCAGTGTTGACATGTGGCAAGACGCTCCTCGGAGCACGTCTTACTTGGGCCTCTCTCCTGGAGGCGCTCAGTCAGACCCATTGTTGACATGTGGCAAGACGCTCCTAGGGGCGCGTCTTGCTTGGGCCTCTCTCCTGGAGGCGCTCAGTCAGACCGAGTGCTGACATGTGGCAAGACGCTCCTCGGTGCGCGTCTTGCTTGGGCCTCTCTCCTGGAGGCGCTCAGTCAGACCCAGTGTTGACATGTGGCAAGACGCTCCTCGGGGCACATCTTGCTTGGGTCTCTCTCCTGGAGGCGCTCAGTCAGACCCATTGTTGACATGTGGCAAGACGCTCCTAGGGGCGCGTCTTGCTTGGGCCTCTCTCCTGGAGGCGCTCAGTCAGACCGAGTGCTGACATGTGGCAAGACGCTCCTCGGTGCGCGTCTTGCTTGGGCCTCTCTCCTGGAGACGCTCAGTCAGACCCAGTGTTGACATGTGGCAAGACGCTCCTCGGGGCGCGTCTTACTTGGGCCTCTCTCCTGGAGGCGTTCAGTCATACCGAGTGCTGACATGTGGCAAGACGCTCCTCGGGGCGCGTCTTGCTTGGGCCTCTCTCCTGGAGGCGCTCAGTCAGACCCAGTGTTGACATGTGGCTAGACGCTCCTCGGGGCACGTATTGCTTGGACCTCTCTCCTGGAGGCCCTCTGTCAGACCCAGTGTTGACATGTGGCAAGACGCTCCTCGGGGCGCGTCTTGCTCGGGCCTCTCTCATGGAGGCCCTCAGTCAGACCCAGTGTTGACAAGTGTCAAGACGCTCCTCGGGGCGCGTCTTGCTTGGGCCTCTCTCCTGGAGGCGCTCAGTCAGACCCATTGTTGACATGTGGCAAGATGCTCCTCGGGGCGCGTCTTGCTTGGGCTTCTCTCCTGGAGGCCCTCAGTCAGACCCATTGTTGACATGTGGCAAGACGCTCCTCGGGGCGCTTCTTGCTTGGGCCTCTCTCCTGGAGGTGCTCAGTCAGACCCAGTGTTGACATGTGGCAAGACGCTCCTCGGGGCACGTCTTGCTTGGGCCTCTCTCCTGGAGGCGCTCAGTCAGACCCAGTGTTGACATGTGGCAAGACGCTGCTCGGGGCGCGTGTTATGTGGGCCTCTCTCCTGGAGGCGCTCAGTCAGACCCAGTGGTGACATATGGCAAGACGCTCCTCGGGGCGCGTGTTGCTTGGGCCTCTCTCCTGGAGGCCCTCTGTCAGACCCAGTGTTGACATGTGGCAAGACACTCCTCGGGGCACGTCTTGCTTGGGCTTCTCTCCTGGAGGCCCTCAGTCAGACCCAGTGTTGACAAGTGTCAAGACGCTCCTCGGGGCACGTCTTGCTTGGGCTTCTCTCCTGGAGGCCCTCAGTCAGACCCATTGTTGACATATGGCAAGACGCTCCTCGGGGCGCTTCTTACTTGGGCCTCTCTCCTGGAGGCGCTCAGTCAGACCCAGTGTTGACATGTGGCAAGACGCTCCTCGGGGCGCGTTTTACTTGGGCCTCTCTCCTGGAGGCGCTCAGTCAGACCCAGTGGTGACATGTGGCAAGACGCTCCACGGGGCACGTATTGCTTGGGCGTCTCTCCTGGAGGCCCTCTGTCAGACCCAGTGTTGACATGTGGCAAGACGCTCCTCGGGGCGCGTCTTGCTTGGGCTTCTCTCATTGAGGCCCTCAGTCAGACCCAGTGTTGACATGTGTCAAGACGCTCCTCGGGGCGCGTCTTGCTTGGGCCTCTCTCCTGGAGGCGCTCAGTCAGACCCAGTGTTGACATGTGGCAAGACACTCCTCGGGGCGCGTCTTTCTTGGGCCTCTCCCCTGGAGGCCCTCTGTCAGACCCAGTGTTGACATGTGGCAAGACGCTCCTCGGGGCGCGTCTTGCTTGGGCCTCTCTCATGGAGGCCCTTCGTCAGACCCAGTGTTGACAAGTGTCAAGACGCTCCTCGGGGCGCGTATTGCTTGGGCCTCTCTCCTGGAGGCGCTCAGTCAGACCCATTGTTGACATGTGGCAAGACGCTCCTCGGGGCGCGTCTTGCTTGGGCCTCTCTCCTGGAGGCGCTCAGTCAGACCCAGTGTTGACATGTGGCAAGACGCTCCTCGGGGCACGTCTTGCTTGGGCCTCTCTCCTGGAGGCGCTCAGTCAGACCCAGTGTTGACATGTGGCAAGACGCTCCTCGGGGCGCGTCTTGCTTGGGCCTCTCTCCTGGAGGCGCTCAGTCAGACCCAGTGTTGACATGTGGCAAGACGCTCCTCGGGGCGCGTCTTACTTGGGCCTCTCTCCTGGGGGCGCTCAGTCAGACCCAGTGGTGACATGTGGCAAGACGCTCCTCGGGGCGCTTCTTGCTTGGGCCTCTCTCTTGGAGGCGCTCAGTCAGACCCAGTGTTGACATGTGGCAAGACGCTCTTTGGGGCACGTCTTGCTTGGGCCTCTCTCCTGGAGGCGCTCAGTCAGACCCAGTGTTGACATGTGGCAAGACGCTCCTCGGGGCGCGTCTTGCTTGGGCCTCTCTACTGGAGGCGCTCAGTCAGACCCAGTGTTGACATGTGGCAAGACGCTCCTCGGGGCGCGTCTTACTTGGGCCTCTCTCCTGGAGGCGCTCAGTCAGACCCAGTGGTGACATGTGGCAAGACGCTCCTCGGGGCACGTATTGCTTGGGCCTCTCTCCTGGAGGCCCTCTGTCAGACCCAGTGTTGACATGTGGCAAGACGCTCATCGGGGCGCGTCTTGCTTGTGCTTCTCTCATTGAGGCCCTCAGTCAGACCCAGTGTTGACATGTGTCAAGACGCTCCTCGGGGCGCGTCTTGCTTGGCCCTTTCTCCTGGAGGCGCTCAGTCAGACCCAGTGTTGACATGTGGCAAGACAGTCCTCGGGGCGCGTCTTGCTTGGGCCTCTCTCCTGGAGGCCCTCTGTCAGACCCAGTGTTGACATGTGGCAAGACGCTCCTCGGGGCGCGTCTTGCTTGGGCCTCTTTCATGGAGGCCCTCAGTCAGACCCAGTGTTGACAAGTGTCAAGACGCTCCTCGGGGCGCGTCTTGCTTGGGCCTCTCTCCTGGAGGCGCTCAGTCAGACCCATTGTTGACATGTGGCAAGACGCTCCTCGGGGCGCTTCTTGCTTGGGCCTCTCTCCTGGAGGCGCTCAGTCAGACCCAGTGTTGACATGTGGCAAGACGCTCCTCGGGGCACGTCTTGCTTGGGCCTCTCTCCTGGAGGAGCTCAGTCAGACCCAGTGTTGACATGTGGCAAGACGCTCCTCGGGGCGCGTCTTGCTTGGGCCTCTCTCCTGGAGGCGCTCAGTCAGACCCAGTGTTGACATGTGGAAAGACGCTCCTCGGGGCGCGTCTTACTTGGGCCTCTCTCCTGGAGGCGCTCAGTCAGACCCAGTGGTGACATGTGGCAAGACGCTCCTCGGGGCACGTATTGCTTGGGCCTCTCTCCTGGAGGCCCTCTGTCAGACCCAGTGTTGACATGTGGCAAGACGCTCCTCGGGGCGCGTCTTGCTTGGGCCTCTCTCATTGAGGCCCTCAGTCAGACCCAGTGTTGACATGTGTCAAGACGCTCCTCGGGGCGCGTCTTGCTTGGGCCTCTCTCCTGGAGGCGGTCAGTCAGACCCAGTGTTGACAAGTGGCAAGACACTCCTCGGGGCGCGTCTTGCTTGGGCCTCTCTCCTGGAGGCCCTCTGTCAGACCCAGTGTTGACATGTGGCAAGACGCTCCTCGGGGCGCGTCTTGCTTGGGCCTCTCTCATGGAGGCCCTCAGTCAGACTCAGTGTTGACAAGTGTCAAGACGCTCCTCGGGGCACGTCTTGCTTGGGCCTCTCTCCTGGAGGCCTTTTGTCAGACCCAGTGTTGACATGTGGCAAGACGATCCTAGGGGTGCGTCTTGCTTGGGCCTCTCTCCTGGAGGTGCTCAGTCAGACCGAGTGCTGACATGTGGCAAGACGCTCCTCGGTGCGCGTCTTGCTTGGGCCTCTCTCCTGGAGGCGCTCAGTGAGACCCAGTGTTGACATGTGGCAAGACGCTCCTCGGAGCACGTCTTACTTGGGCCTCTCTCCTGGAGGCGCTAAGTCAGACCGAGTGCTGACATGTGGCAAGACGCTCCTCGGGGCGCGTCTTGCTTGGGCCTCTCTCCTGGAGGCGCTCAGTCAGACCGAGTGCTGACATGTGGCAAGACGCTCCTCGGGGCGCGTCTTAGTTGGGCCTCTCTCCTGGAGGCGCTCAGTCAGACCCAGTGGTGACATGTGGCAAGACACTCCTCGGGGCACGTATTGCTTGGGCCTCTCTCCTGGAGGCCCTCTGTCAGACCCAGTGTTGACATGTGGCAAGACGCTCCTCGGGGCGCGTCTTGCTTGGGCTTCTCTCATTGAGGCCCTCAGTCAGACCCAGTGTTGACATGTGTCAAGACGCTCCTCGGGGCGCGTCTTGCTTGGGCCTCTCTCCTGGAGGCGCTCAGTCAGACCCAGTGTTGACATGTGGCAAGACGCTCCTCGGGGCGCGTCTTTCTTGGGCTTCTCTAATGGAGGCCCTCAGTCAGACCCAGTGTTGACATGTGTCAAGACGCTCCTCGGGGCGCATCTTGCTTGGGCCTCTCTCCTGGAGGCGCTCAGTCAGACCCAGTGTTGACATGTGGCAAGACGCTCCTCGGGGCGCTTCTTGCTTGGGCCTCTCTCCTGGAGCCGCTCAGTCAGACCCAGTGTTGACATGTGGCAAGACGCTCCTCGGGGCGCGTCTTGCTTGGGCCTCTCTCCTGGAGGCGCTCAGTCAGACCGAGTGCTGACATGTGGCAAGACGCTCCTCGGGGCGCGTCTTGCTTGGGCCTCTCTCCTGGAGGCGCTCTGTCAGACCCAGTGTTGACATGTGGCAAGACGCTCCTAGGGGCGCGTCTTGCTTGGGCCTCTCTCCTGGAGGCGCTCAGTCAGACCGAGTGCTGACATGTGGCAAGACGCTCCTCGGTGCGCGTCTTGCTTGGGCCTCTCTCCTGGAGCCGCTCAGTCAGACCCAGTGTTGACATGTGGCAAGACGCTCCTAGGGGCGCGTCTTGCTTGGGCCTCTCTCCTGGAGGCGCTCAGTCAGACCGAGTGCTGACATGTGGCAAGACGCTCCTCGGGGCGCGTCTTGCTTGGGCCTCTCTCCTGGAGGCGCTCTGTCAGACCCAGTGTTGACATTTGGCAAGACGCTCCTAGGGGCGCGTCTTGCTTGGGCCTCTCTCCTGGAGGCGCTCAGTCAGACCGAGTGCTGACATGTGGCAAGACGCTCCTCGGTGCGCTTCTTGCTTGGGCCTCTCTCCTGGAGGCGCTCAGTCAGACCCAGTGTTGACATGTGGCAAGACGCTCCTCGGGGCGCGTCTTACTTGGGCCTCTCTCCTGGAGGCGTTCAGTCATACCGAGTGCTGACATGTGGCAAGACGCTCCTCGGGGCGCGTCTTGCTTGGGCCTCTCTCCTGGAGGCGCTCAGTCAGACCCAGGGGTGACATGTGGCTAGACGCTCCTCGGGGCACGTATTGCTTGGGCCTCTCTCCTGGAGGCCCTCTGTCAGACCCAGTGTTGACATGTGGCAAGACGCTCCTCGGGGCGCGTCTTGCTTGGGCCTCTCTCATGGAGGCGCTCAGTCAGACCCAGTGTTGACAAGTGTCAAGACTCTCCTCGGGGCGCGTCTTGCTTGGGCCTCTCTCCTGGAGGCGCTCAGTCAGACCCATTGTTGACATGTGGCAAGATGCTCCTCGGGGCGCGTCTTGCTTGGGCTTCTCTCCTGGAGGCCCTCAGTCAGACCCATTGTTGACATGTGGCAAGACGCTCCTCGGGGCGCTTCTTGCTTGGGCCTCTCTCCTGGAGGCGCTCAGTCAGACCCAGTGTTGACATGTGGCAAGACGCTCCTCGGGGCGCTTCTTGCTTGGGCCTCTCTCCTGGAGCCGCTCAGTCAGACCAAGTGTTGACATGTGGCAAGACGCTCCTCGGGGCACGTCTTGCTTGGGCCTCTCTCCTGGAGGCGCTCAGTCAGACCCAGTGTTGACATGTGGCAAGACGCTCCTCGGGGCGCGTCTTGCTTGGGCCTCTCTCCTGGAGGCGCTCAGTCAGACCGAGTGCTGACATGTGGCAAGACGCTCCTCGGGGCGCGTCTTGCTTGGGCCTCTCTCCTGGAGGCGCTCTGTCAGACCCAGTGTTGACATGTGGCAAGACGCTCCTAGGGGCGCGTCTTGCTTGGGCCTCTCTCCTGGAGGCGCTCAGTCAGACCGAGTGCTGACATGTGGCAAGACGCTCCTCGGTGCGCGTCTTGCTTGGGCCTCTCTCCTGGAGGCGCTCAGTCAGACCCAGTGTTGACATGTGGCAAGACGCTCCTCGGGGCGCGTCTTACTTGGGCCTCTCTCCTGGAGGCGTTCAGTCAGACCGAGTGCTGACATGTGGCAAGACGCTCCTCGGGGCGCGTCTTGCTTGGGCCTCTCTACTGGAGGCGCTCTGTCAGACCCAGTGTTGACATGTGGCAAGACGCTCCTAGGGGCGCGTCTTGCTTGGGCCTCTCTCCTGGAGGCGCTCAGTCAGACCGAGTTCTGACATGTGGCAAGACGCTCCTCGGTGCGCGTCTTGCTTGGGCCTCTCTCCTGGAGGCGCTCAGTCAGACCCAGTGTTGACATGTGGCAAGACGCTCCTCGGGGCGCGTCTTACTTGGGCCTCTCTCCTGGAGGCGTTCAGTCATACCGACTGCTGACATGTGGCAAGACGCTCCTCGGGGCGCGTCTTGCTTGGGCTTCTCTCATTGAGGCCCTCAGTCAGACCCAGTGTTGACATGTGTCAAGACGCTCCTCGGGGCGCGTCTTGCTTGGGCCTCTCTCCTGGAGGCGGTCAGTCAGACCCAGTGTTGACAAGTGGCAAGACACTCCTCGGGGCGCGTCTTGCTTGGGCCTCTCTCCTGGAGGCCCTCTGTCAGACCCAGTGTTGACATGTGGCAAGACGCTCCTCGGGGCGCGTCTTGCTTGGGCCTCTCTCATGGAGGCCCTCAGTCAGACTCAGTGTTGACAAGTGTCAAGACGCTCCTCGGGGCGCGTCTTGCTTGGGCCTCTCTCCTGGAGGCGCTCTGTCAGACCCAGTGTTGACATGTGGCAAGACGCTCCTAGGGGCGCGTCTTGCTTGGGCCTCTCTCCTGGAGGCGCTCAGTCAGACCGAGTGCTGACATGTGGCAAGACGCTCCTCGGTGCGCGTCTTGCTTGGGCCTCTCTCCTGGAGGCGCTCAGTCAGACCCAGTGTTGACATGTGGCAAGACGCTCCTCGGGGCGCGTCTTACTTGGGCCTCTCTCCTGGAGGCGTTCAGTCATACCGAGTGCTGACATGTGGCAAGACGCTCCTCGGGGCGCATCTTGCTTGGGCTTCTCTCATTGAGGCCCTCAGTCAGACCCAGTGTTGACATGTGTCAAGACGCTCCTCGGGGCGCGTCTTGCTTGGGCCTCTCTCCTGGAGGCGGTCAGTCAGACCCAGTGTTGACAAGTGGCAAGACACTCCTCGGGGCGCGTCTTGCTTGGGCCTCTCTCCTGGAGGCCCTCTGTCAGACCCAGTGTTGACATGTGGCAAGACGCTCCTCGGGGCGCGTCTTGCTTGGGCCTCTCTCATGGAGGCCCTCAGTCAGACTCAGTGTTGACAAGTGTCAAGATGCTCCTCGGGGCGCGTCTTGCTTGGGCCTCTCTCCTGGAGGCCTTTTGTCAGACCCAGTGTTGACATGTGGCAAGACGCTCCTAGGGGTGCGTCTTGCTTGGGCCTCTTTCCTGGAGGTGCTCAGTCAGACCGAGTGCTGACATGTGGCAAGACGCTCCTCGGTGCGCGTCTTGCTTGGGCCTCTCTCCTGGAGGCGCTCAGTGAGACCCAGTGTTGACATGTGGCAAGACGCTCCTCGGAGCACGTCTTACTTGGGCCTCTCTCCTGGAGGCGCTAAGTCAGACCGAGTGCTGACATGTGGCAAGACGCTCCTCGGGGTGCGTCTTGCTTGGGCCTCTCTCCTGGAGGCGCTCAGTCAGACCGAGTGCTGACATGTGGCAAGACGCTCCTCGGGGCGCGTCTTAGTTGGGCCTCTCTCCTGGAGGCGCTCAGTCAGACCCAGTGGTGACATGTGGCAAGACACTCCTAGGGGCACGTATTGCTTGGGCCTCTCTCCTGGAGGCCCTCCGTCAGACCCAGTGTTTGCATGTGGCAAGACGCTCCTCGGGGCGCGTCTTGCTTGGGCTTCTCTCATTGAGGCCCTCAGTCAGACCCAGTGTTGACATGTGTCAAGACGCTCCTCGGGGCGCGTCTTGCTTGGGCCTCTCTCCTGGAGGCGCTCAGTCAGACCCAGTGTTGACATGTGGCAAGACGCTCCTCGGGGCGCGTCTTTCTTGGGCTTCTCTCATGGAGGCCCTCAGTCAGACCCAGTGTTGACATGTGTCAAGACGCTCCTCGGGGCGCATCTTGCTTGGGCCTCTCTCCTGGAGGCGCTCAGTCAGACCCAGTGTTGACATGTGGCAAGACGCTCCTCGGGGCGCTTCTTGCTTGGGCCTCTCTCCTGGAGGCGCTCAGTCAGACCGAGTGCTGACATGTGGCAAGACGCTCCTCGGGGCGCGTCTTGCTTGGGCCTCTCTCCTGGAGGCGCTCTGTCAGACCCAGTGTTGACATGTGGCAAGACGCTCCTCGGGGCACGTCTTGCTTGGGCCTCTCTCCTGGAGGCGCTCAGTCAGACCCAGTGTTGACATGTGGCAAGACGCTCCTCGGGGCGCGTCTTGCTTGGGCCTCTCTCCTGGAGGCGCTCAGTCAGACCGAGTGCTGACATGTGGCAAGACGCTCCTCGGGGCGCGTCTTGCTTGGGCCTCTCTCCTGGAGGCGCTCAGTCAGACCGAGTGCTGACATGTGGCAAGACGCTCCTCGGGGCGCGTCTTGCTTGGGCCTCTCTCCTGGAGGTGCTCAGTCAGACCCATTGTTGACATGTGGCAAGACGCTCCTCGGGGCGCTTCTTGCTTGGGCCTCTCTCCTGGAGGCGCTCAGTCAGACCCAGTGTTGACATGTGGCAAGACGCTCTTCGGGGCACGTCTTGCTTGGGCCTCTCTCCTGGAGGCGCTCAGTCAGACCCAGTGTTGACATGTGGCAAGACGCTCCTCGGGGCGCGTCTTGCTTGGGCCTCTCTACTGGAGGCGCTCAGTCAGACCCAGTGTTGACATGTGGCAAGACGCTCCTCGGGGCGCGTCTTACTTGGGCCTCTCTCCTGGAGGCGCTCAGTCAGACCCAGTGGTGACATGTGGCAAGACGCTCCTCGGGGCACGTATTGCTTGGGCCTCTCTCCTGGAGGCCCTCTGTCAGACCCAGTGTTGACATGTGGCAAGACGCTCCTCAGGGCGCGTCTTGCTTGTGCTTCTCTCATTGAGGCCCTCAGTCAGACCCAGTGTTGACATGTGTCAAGACGCTCCTCGGGGCGCGTCTTGCTTGGCCCTCTCTCCTGGAGGCGCTCAGTCAGACCCAGTGTTGACATGTGGCAAGACACTCCTCGGGGCGCGTCTTGCTTGGGCTTCTATCCTGGAGGCCCTCTGTCAGACCCAGTGTTTTCATGTGGCAAGATGCTCCTCGGGGCGCGTCTTGCTTGGGCCTCTTTCATGGAGGCCCTCAATCAGACCCAGTGTTGATAAGTGTCAAGACGCTCCTCGGGGCGCGTCTTGCTTGGGCCTCTCTCCTGGAGGCGCTCAGTCAGACCCATTGTTGACATGTGGCAAGACGCTCCTCGGGGCGCTTCTTGCTTGGGCCTCTCTCCTGGAGGCGCTCAGTCAGACCCAGTGTTGCCATGTGGCAAGACGCTCCTCGGGGCACGTCTTGCTTGGGCCTCTCTCCTGGAGGCGCTCAGTCAGACCCAGTGTTGACATGTGGCAAGACGCTCCTCGGGGCGCGTCTTGCTTGGGCCTCTCTCCTGGAGGCGCTCAGTCAGACCCAGTGTTGACATGTGGAAAGACGCTCCTCGGGGCGCGTCTTACTTGGGCCTCTCTTCTGGAGGCGCTCAGTCAGACCCAGTGGTGACATGTGGCAAGACGCTCCTCAGGGCACGTATTGCTTGGGCCTCTCTCCTGGAGGCCCTCTGTCAGACCCAGTGTTGACATGTGGCAAGACGCTCCTCGGGGCGCGTCTTGCTTGGGCTTCTCTCATTGAGGCCCTCAGTCAGACCCAGTGTTGACATGTGTCAAGACGCTCCTCGGGGCGCGTCTTGCTTGGGCCTCTCTCCTGGAGGCGGTCAGTCAGACCCAGTGTTGACATGTGGCAAGACACTCCTCGGGGCGCGTCTTGCTTGGGCCTCTCTCCTGGAGGCCCTCTGTCAGACCCAGTGTTGACATGTGGCAAGACGCTCCTCGGGGCGCGTCTTGCTTGGGCCTCTCTCATGGAGGCCCTCAGTCAGACCCAGTGTTGACAAGTGTCAAGACGCTCCTCGGGGCGCGTCTTGCTTGGGCCTCTCTCCTGGAGGCCTTTTGTCAGACCCAGTGTTGACATGTGGCAAGACGCTCCTAGGGGCGCGTCTTGCTTGGGCCTCTCTCCTGGAGGTGCTCAGTCAGACCGAGTGCTGACATGTGGCAAGACGCTCCTCGGTGCGCGTCTTGCTTGGGCCTCTCTCCTGGAGGCGCTCAGTGAGACCCAGTGTTGACATGTGGCAAGACGCTCCTCGGAGCACGTCTTACTTGGGCCTCTCTCCTGGAGGCGCTCAGTCAGACCGAGTGCTGACATGTGGCAAGACGCTCCTCGGGGCGCGTCTTGCTTGGGCCTCTCTCCTGGAGGCGCTCCATCAGACCGAGTGCTGACATGTGGCAAGACGCTCCTCGGGGCGCGTCTTAGTTGGGCCTCTCTCCTGGAGGCGCTCAGTCAGACCCAGTGGTGACATGTGGCAAGACACTCCTCGGGGCACGTATTGCTTGGGCCTCTCTCCTGGAGGCCCTCTGTCAGACCCAGTGTTGACATGTGGCAAGACGCTCCTCGGGGCGCTTCTTGCTTGGGCCTCTCTCCTGGAGCCGCTCAGTCAGACCAAGTGTTGACATGTGGCAAGACGCTCCTCGGGGCACGTCTTGCTTGGGCCTCTCTCCTGGAGGCGCTCAGTCAGACCCAGTGTTGACATGTGGCAAGACGCTCCTCGGGGCGCGTCTTGCTTGGGCCTCTCTCCTGGAGGCGCTCAGTCAGACCGAGTGCTGACATGTGGCAAGACGCTCCTCGGGGTGCGTCTTGCTTGGGCCTCTCTCCTGGAGGCGCTCTGTCAGACCCAGTGTTGACATGTGGCAAGACGCTCATAGGGGCGCGTCTTGCTTGGGCCTCTCTCCTGGAGGCGCTCAGTCAGACCGAGTGCTGACATGTGGCAAGACGCTCCTCGGTGCGCGTCTTGCTTGGGCCTCTCTCCTGGAGGCGCTCAGTCAGACCGAGTGCTGACATGTGGCAAGACGCTCCTCGGGGCGCGTCTTGCTTGGGCCTCTCTCCTGGAGGCGCTCCATCAGACCGAGTGCTGACATGTGGCAAGACGCTCCTCGGGGCGCGTCTTAGTTGGGCCTCTCTCCTGGAGGCGCTCAGTCAGACCCAGTGGTGACATGTGGCAAGACACTCCTCGGGGCACGTATTGCTTGGGCCTCTCTCCTGGAGGCCCTCTGTCAGACCCAGTGTTGACATGTGGCAAGACGCTCCTCGGGGCGCTTCTTGCTTGGGCCTCTCTCCTGGAGCCGCTCAGTCAGACCAAGTGTTGACATGTGGCAAGACGCTCCTCGGGGCACGTCTTGCTTGGGCCTCTCTCCTGGAGGCGCTCAGTCAGACCCAGTGTTGACATGTGGCAAGACGCTCCTCGGGGCGCGTCTTGCTTGGGCCTCTCTCCTGGAGGCGCTCAGTCAGACCGAGTGCTGACATGTGGCAAGACGCTCCTCGGGGCGCGTCTTGCTTGGGCCTCTCTCCTGGAGGCGCTCTGTCAGACCCAGTGTTGACATGTGGCAAGACGCTCATAGGGGCGCGTCTTGCTTGGGCCTCTCTCCTGGAGGCGCTCAGTCAGACCGAGTGCTGACATGTGGCAAGACGCTCCTCGGTGCGCGTCTTGCTTGGGCCTCTCTCCTGGAGGCGCTCAGTCAGACCCAGTGTTGACATGTGGAAAGACGCTCCTCGGGGCGCGTCTTACTTGGGCCTCTCTCCTGGAGGCGTTCAGTCAGACCGAGTGCTGACATGTGGCAAGACGCTCCTCGGGGCGCGTCTTGCTTGGGCCTCTCTCCTGGAGGCGCTCTGTCAGACCCAGTGTTGACATGTGGCAAGACGCTCCTCGGGGCGCGTCTTGCTTGGGCCTCTCTCCTGGAGGCGCTCAGTCAGACCGAGTGCTGACATGTGGCAAGACGCTCCTCGGGGCGCGTCTTGCTTGGGCCTCTCTCCTGGAGGCGCTCTGTCAGACCCAGTGTTGACATGTGGCAAGACGCTCATAGGGGCGCGTCTTGCTTGGGCCTCTCTCCTGGAGGCGCTCAGTCAGACCGAGTGCTGACATGTGGCAAGACGCTCCTCGGTGCGCGTCTTGCTTGCGCCTCTCTCCTGGAGGCGCTCAGTCAGACCCAGTGTTGACATGTGGAAAGACGCTCCTCGGGGCGCGTCTTACTTGGGCCTCTCTCCTGGAGGCGTTCAGTCAGACCGAGTGCTGACATGTGGCAAGACGCTCCTCGGGGCGCGTCTTGCTTGGGCCTCTCTCCTGGAGGCGCTCTGTCAGACCCAGTGTTGACATGTGGCAAGACGCTCCTAGGGGCGCGTCTTGCTTGGGCCTCTCTCCTGGAGGCGCTCAGTCAGACCGAGTGCTGACATGTGGCAAGACGCTCCTCGGTGCGCGTCTTGCTTGGGCCTCTCTCCTGGAGGCGCTCAGTCAGACCCAGTGTTGACATGTGGCAAGACGCTCCTCGGGGCGCGTCTTACTTGGGCCTCTCTCCTGGAGGCGTTCAGTCATACCGAGTGCTGACATGTGGCAAGACGCTCCTCGGGGCGCGTCTTGCTTGGGCCTCTCTCCTGGAGGCGCTCAGTCAGACCCAGGGGTGACATGTGGCTAGACGCTCCTCGGGGCACGTATTGCTTGGGCCTCTCTCCTGGAGGCCCTCTGTCAGACCCAGTGTTGACATGTGGCAAGACGCTCCTCGGGGCGCGTCTTGCTTGGGCCTCTCTCATGGAGGCCCTCAGTCAGACCCAGTGTTGACAAGTGTCAAGACGCTCCTCGGGGCGCGTCTTGCTTGGGCCTCTCTCCTGGAGGCGCTCAGTCAGACCCATTGTTGACATGTGGCAAGATGCTCCTCGGGGCGCGTCTTGCTTGGGCTTCTCTCCTGGAGGCCCTCAGTCAGACCCATTGTTGACATGTGGCAAGACGCTCCTCGGGGCGCTTCTTGCTTGGGCCTCTCTCCTGGAGGCGCTCAGTCAGACCCAGTGTTGACATGTGGCAAGACGCTCCTCGGGGCATGTCTTGCTTGGGCCTCTCTCCTGGAGGCGCTCAGTCAGACCCAGTGTTGACATGTGGCAAGATGCTGCTCGGGGCGCGTCTTACTTGGGCCTCTCTCCTGGAGGCGCTCAGTCAGACCCAGTGGTGACATATGGCAAGACGCTCCTCGGGGCGCGTGTTGCTTGGGCCTCTCTCCTGGAGGCCCTCTGTCAGACCCAGTGTTGACATGTGGCAAGACACTCCTCGGGGCACGTCTTGCTTGGGCTTCTCTCCTGGAGGCCCTCAGTCAGACCCAGTGTTGACAAGTGTCAAGACGCTCCTCGGGGCACGTCTTGCTTGGGCTTCTCTCCTGGAGGCCCTCAGTCAGACCCATTGTTGACATGTGGCAAGACGCTCCTCGGGGCGCTTCTTACTTGGGCCTCTCTCCTGGAGGCGCTCAGTCAGACCCAGTGTTGACATGTGGCAAGACGCTCCTCGGGGCACGTCTTGCTTTGGCCTCTCTCCTGGAGGCGCTCAGTCAGACCCAGTGTTGACATGTGGCAAGACGCTCCTCGGGGCGCGTCTTGCTTGGGCCTCTCTCCTGGAGGCGCTCAGTCAGACCCAGTGTTGACATGTGGCAAGACGCTCCTCGGGGCGCGTTTTACTTGGGCCTCTCTCCTGGAGGCGCTCAGTCAGACCCAGTGGTGACATGTGGCAAGACGCTCCTCGGGGCACGTATTGCTTGGGCGTCTCTCCTGGAGGCCCTCTGTCAGACTCAGTGTTGACATGTGGCAAGACGCTCCTCGGGGCGCGTCTTGCTTGGGCTTCTCTCATTGAGGCCCTCAGTCAGACCCAGTGTTGACATGTGTCAAGACGCTCCTCGGGGCGCGTCTTGCTTGGGCCTCTCTCCTGGAGGCGCTCAGTCAGACCCAGTGTTGACATGTGGCAAGACACTCCTCGGGGCGCGTCTTGCTTGGGCCTCTCTCCTGGAGGCCCTCTGTCAGACCCAGTGTTGACATGTGGCAAGACGCTCCTCGGGGCGCGTCTTGCTTGGGCCTCTCTCATGGAGGCCCTCAGTCAGACCCAGTGTTGACAAGTGTCAAGACGCTCCTCGGGGAGCGTCTTGCTTGGGCCTCTCTCCTGGAGGTGCTCAGTCAGACCCATTGTTGACATGTGGCAAGACGCTCCTCGGGGCGCTTCTTGCTTGGGCCTCTCTCCTGGAGGCGCTCAGTCAGACCCAGTGTTGACATGTGGCAAGACGCTCTTCGGGGCACGTCTTGCTTGGGCCTCTCTCCTAGAGGCGCTCAGTCAGACCCAGTGTTGACATGTGGCAAGACGCTCCTCGGGGCGCGTCTTGCTTGGGCCTCTCTACTGGAGGCGCTCAGTCAGACCCAGTGTTGACATGTGGCAAGACGCTCCTCGGGGCGCGTCTTACTTGGGCCTCTCTCCTGGAGGCGCTCAGTCAGACCCAGTGGTGACATGTGGCAAGACGCTCCTCGGGGCACGTATTGCTTGGGCCTCTCTCCTGGAGGCCCTCTGTCAGACCCAGTGTTGACATGTGGCAAGACGCTCCTCGGGGCGCGTCTTGCTTGTGCTTCTCTCATTGAGGCCCTCAGTCAGACCCAGTGTTGACATGTGTCAAGACGCTCCTCGGGGCGCGTCTTGCTTGGCCCTCTCTCCTGGAGGCGCTCAGTCAGACCCAGTGTTGACATGTGGCAAGACACTCCTCGGGGCGCGTCTTGCTTGGGCCTCTCTCTTGGAGGCCCTCTGTCAGACCCAGTGTTGACATGTGGCAAGACGCTCCTCGGGGCGCGTCTTGCTTGGGCCTCTTTCCTGGAGGCCCTCAGTCAGACCCAGTGTTGATAAGTGTCAAGACGCTCCTCGGGGCGCGTCTTGCTTGGGCCTCTCTCCTGGAGGCGCTCAGTCAGACCCATTGTTGACATGTGGCAAGACGCTCCTCGGGGCGCTTCTTGCTTGGGCCTCTCTCCTGGAGGCGCTCAGTCAGACCCAGTGTTGACATGTGGCAAGACGCTCCTCGGGGCACGTCTTGCTTGGGCCTCTCTCCTGGAGGCGCTCAGTCAGACCCAGTGTTGACATGTGGCAAGATGCTCCTCGGGGCGCGTCTTGCTTGGGCCTCTCTCCTGGAGGCGCTCAGTCAGACCCAGTGTTGACATGTGGAAAGACGCTCCTCGCGGCGCGTCTTACTTGGGCCTCTCTTCTGGAGGCGCTCAGTCAGACCCAGTGGTGACATGTGGCAAGACGCTCCTCAGGGCACGTATTGCTTGGGCCTCTCTCCTGGAGGCCCTCTGTCAGACCCAGTGTTGACATGTGGCAAGACGCTCCTCGGGGCGCGTCTTGCTTGGGCTTCTCTCATTGAGGCCCTCAGTCAGACCCAGTGTTGACATGTGTCAAGACGCTCCTCGGGGCGCGTCTTGCTTGGGCCTCTCTCCTGGAGGCGGTCAGTCAGACCCAGTGTTGACATGTGGCAAGACACTCCTCGGGGCGCGTCTTGCTTGGGCCTCTCTCCTGGAGGCCCTCTGTCTGACCCAGTGTTGACATGTGGCAAGACGCTCCTCGGGGCGCGTCTTGCTTGGGCCTCTCTCATGGAGGCCCTCAGTCAGACCCAGTGTTGACAAGTGTCAAGACGCTCCTCGGGGCGCGTCTTGCTTGGGCCTCTCTCCTGGAGGCCTTTTGTCAGACCCAGTGTTGACATGTGGCAAGACGCTCCTAGGGGCGCGTCTTGCTTGGGCCTCTCTCCTGGAGGTGCTCAGTCAGACCGAGTGCTGACATGTGGCAAGACGCTCCTCGGTGCGCGTCTTGCTTGGGCCTCTCTCCTGGAGGCGCTCAGTGAGACCCAGTGTTGACATGTGGCAAGACGCTCCTCGGAGCACGTCTTACTTGGGCCTCTCTCCTGGAGGCGGTCAGTCAGACCGAGTGCTGACATGTGGCAAGACGCTCCTCGGGGCGCGTCTTGCTTGGGCCTCTCTCCTGGAGGCGCTCAGTCAGACCGAGTGCTGACATGTGGCAAGACGCTCCTCGGGGCGCGTCTTAGTTGGGCCTCTCTCCTGGAGGCGCTCAGTCAGACCCAGTGGTGACATGTGGCAAGACACTCCTCGGGGCACGTATTGCTTGGGCCTCTCTCCTGGAGGCCCTCTGTCAGACCCAGTGTTGACATGTGGCAAGACGCTCCTCGGGGCGCGTCTTGCTTGGGCTTCTCTCATTGAGGCCCTCAGTCAGACCCAGTGTTGACATGTGTCAAGACGCTCCTCGGGGCGCGTCTTGCTTGGGCCTCTCTCCTGGAGGCGCTCAGTCAGACCCAGTGTTGACATGTGGCAAGACGCTCCTCGGGGCGCGTCTTGCTTGGGCTTCTCTCATGGAGGCCCTCAGTCAGACCCAGTGTTGACATGTGTCAAGACGCTCGTCGGGGCGCATCTTGCTTGGGCCTCTCTCCTGGAGGCGCTCAGTCAGACCCAGTGTTGACATGTGGCAAGACGCTCCTCGGGGCGCTTCTTGCTTGGGCCTCTCTCCTTGAGCCGCTCAGTCAGACCAAGTGTTGACATGTGGCAAGACGCTCCTCGGGGCACGTCTTGCTTGGGCCTCTCTCCTGGAGGCGCTCAGTCAGACCCAGTGTTGACATGTGGCAAGACGCTCCTCGGGGCGCGTCTTGCTTGGGCCTCTCTCCTGGAGGCGCTCAGTCAGACCGAGTGCTGACATGTGGCAAGACGCTCCTCGGGGCACGTCTTGATTGGGCCTCTCTCCTGGAGGCGCTCTGTCAGACCCAGTGTTGACATGTGGCAAGACGCTCCTAGGGGCGCGTCTTGCTTGGGCCTCTCTCCTGGAGGCGCTCAGTCAGACCGAGTGCTGACATGTGGCAAGACGCTCCTCGGTGCGCGTCTTGCTTGGGCCTCTCTCCTGGAGGCGCTCAGTCAGACCCAGTGTTGACATGTGGCAAGACGCTCCTCGGGGCGCGTCTTACTTGGGCCTCTCTCCTGGAGGCGTTCAGTCAGACCGAGTGCTGACATGTGGCAAGACGCTCCTCGGGGCGCGTCTTGCTTGGGCCTCTCTCCTGGAGGAGCTCAGTCAGACCCAGGGGTGACATGTGGCTAGACGCTCCTCGGGGCACGTATTGCTTGGGCCTCTCTCCTGGAGGCCCTCTGTCAGACCCAGTGCTGACATGTGGCAAGACGCTCCTCGGGGCGCGTCTTGCTTGGGCCTCTCTCCTGGAGGCGCTCAGTCAGACCGAGTATTGACATGTGGCAAGACGCTCCTCGGGGCGCGTCTTGCTTGGGCCTCTCTCCTGGAGGCGCTCTGTCAGACCCAGTGTTGACATGTGGCAAGACGCTCCTAGGGGCGAGTCTTGCTTGGGCCTCTCTCCTGGAGGCGCTCAGTCGGACCCATTGTTGACATGTGGCAAGACGCTCCTCGGGGCGCGTCTTGCTTGGGCCTCTCTCCTGGAGGCCCTCTGTCAGACCCAGTGTTGACATGTGGCAAGACGCTCCTCGGGGCGCGTCTTGCTTGGGCCTCTCTCCTGGAGGCCCTCAATCAGACCCAGTGTTGACACATGGCAAGACGCTCCTCGGGGCGCGTCTTGCTTGGGCCTCTCTCCTGGAGACCCTCAGTCAGAACAAGAGGTGACACGTGGCAAGACGCTCCTCGGGGCGCGTCTTGCTTGGGCCTCTCTCATGGAGGCCCTCAGTCAGACCCAGTGTTGACAAGTGTCAAGACGCTCCTCGGGGAGCGTCTTGCTTGGGCCTCTCTCCTGGAGGTGCTCAGTCAGACCCATTGTTGACATGTGGCAAGACGCTCCTCGGGGAGCTTCTTGCTTGGGCCTCTCTCCTGGAGGCGCTCAGTCAGACCCAGTGTTGACATGTGGCAAGACGCTCTTCGGGGCACGTCTTGCTTGGGCCTTTCTCCTGGAGGCGCTCAGTCAGACCCAGTGTTGACATGTGGCAAGACGCTCCTAGGGGCGCGTCTTGCTTGGGCCTCTCTCCTGGAGGCGCTCAGTCAGACCCAGTGTTGACATGTGGCAAGACGCTCCTCGGGGCGCGTCTTACTTGGGCCTCTCTCCTGGAGGCGCTCAGTCAGACCCAGTGGTGACATGTGGCAAGACAGCTCCTCGGGTCACGTATTGCTTGGGCCTCTCTCCTGGAGGCCCTCTGTCAGACCCAGTGTTGACATGTGGCAAGACGCTCCTCGGGGCGCGTCTTGCTTGGGCTTCTCTCATTGAGGCCCTCAGTCAGACCCAGTGTTGACATGTGTCAAGACGCTCCTCGGGGCGCGTCTTGCTTGGCCCTCTCTCCTGGAGGCGCTCAGTCAGACCCAATGTTGACATGTGGCAAGACACTCCTCGGGGCGCGTCTTGCTTGGGCCTCTCTCCTGGAGGCCCTCTGTCAGACCCAGTGTTGACATGTGGCAAGACGCTCCTCGGGGCGCGTCTTGCTTGGGCCTCTTTCTTGGAGGCCCTCAGTAAGACCCAGTGTTGACAAGTGTCAAGACGCTCCTCGGGGCGCGTCTTGCTTGGGCCTCTCTCCTGGAGGCGCTCAGTCAGACCCATTGTTGACATGTGGCAAGACGCTCCTCGGGGCGCTTCTTGCTTGGGCCTCTCTCCTGGAGGCGCTCAGTCAGACCCAGTGTTGACATGTGGCAAGACGCTCCTCGGGGCGCGTCTTACTTGGGCCTCTCTCCTGGAGGCGCTCAGTCAGACCCAGTGGTGACATGTGGCAAGACGCTCCTCGGGGCACGTATTGCTTGGGCCTCTCTCCTGGAGGCCCTCTGTCAGACCCAGTGTTGACATGTGGCAAGACGCTCCTCGGGGCGCGTCTTGCTTGGGCTTCTCTCATTGAGGCCCTCAGTCAGACCCAGTGTTGACATGTGTCAAGACGCTCCTCGGGGCGCGTCTTGCTTGGCCCTCTCTCCTGGAGGCGCTCAGTCAGACCCAGTGTTGACATGTGGCAAGACACTCCTCGGGGCGCGTCTTGCTTGGGCCTCTCTCCTGGAGGTCCTCTGTCAGACCCAGTGTTGACATGTGGCAAGACGCTCCTCGGGGCGCGTCTTGCTTGGGCCTCTTTCATGGAGGCCCTCAGTCAGACCCAGTGTTGAAAAGTGTCAAGATGCTCCTCGGGGCGCGTCTTGCTTGGGCCTCTCTCCTGGAGGCGCTCAGTCAGACCCATTGTTGACATGTGGCAAGACGCTCCTCGGGGCGCGTCTTGCTTGGGCCTCTCTCCTGGAGGCGCTCAGTCAGACCCAGTGTTGACATGTGGCAAGATGCTCCTCGGGGCGCGTCTTACTTGGGCCTCTCTCCTGGAGGCGTTCAGTCATACCGAGTGCTGACATGTGTTAAGACGCTCCTCGGGGCGCGTCTTGCTTGGGCCTCTCTCCTGGAGGCGCTCAGTCAGACCCAGGGGTGACATGTGGCTAGACGCTCTTCGGGGCACGTATTGCTTGGGCCTCTCTCCTGGAGGCCCTCTGTCAGACCCAGTGTTGACATGTGGCAAGACGCTCCTCGGGGCGCGTCTTACTTGGGCCTCTCTCATGGAGGCCCTCAGTCAGACCCAGTGTTGACAAGTGTCAAGACGCTCCTCGGGGCGCGTCTTGCTTGGGCCTCTCTCCTGGAGGCGCTCAGTCAGACCCATTGTTGACATGTGGCAAGATGCTCCTCGGGGCGCGTCTTGCTTGGGCTTCTCTCCTGGAGGCCCTCAGTCAGACCCATTGTTGACATGTGGCAAGACGCTCCTCGGGGCGCTTCTTGCTTGGGCCTCTCTCCTGGAGGCGCTCAGTCAGACCCAGTGTTGACATGTGGCAAGACGCTCCTCGGGGCACGTCTTGCTTGGGCCTCTCTCCTGGAGGTGCTCAGTCAGACCCAGTGTTGACATGTGGCAAGACGCTGCTCGGGGCGCGTCTTACTTGGGCCTCTCTCCTGGAGGCGCTCAGTCAGACCCAGTGGTGACATATGGCAAGACGCTCCTCGGGGCGCGTGTTGCTTGGGCCTCTCTCCTGGAGGCCCTCTGTCAGACCCAGTGTTGACATGTGGCAAGACACTCCTCGGGGCACGTCTTGCTTGGGCTTCTCTCCTGGAGGCCCTCAGTCAGACCCAGTGTTGACAAGTGTCAAGACGCTCCTCGGGGCACGTGTTGCTTGGGCTTCTCTCCTGGAGGCCCTCAGTCAGACCCATTGTTGACATGTGGCAAGACGCTCCTCGGGGCGCTTCTTACTTGGGCCTCTCTCCTGGAGGCGCTCAGTCAGACCCAGTGTTGACATGTGGCAAGACGCTCCTCGGGGCACGTCTTGCTTTGGCCTCTCTCCTGGAGGCGCTCAGTCAGACCCAGTGTTGACATGTGGCAAGACGCTCCTCGGGGCGCGTCTTGCTTGGGCCTATCTCCTGGAGGCGCTCAGTCAGACCCAGTGTTGACATGTGGCAAGACGCTCCTCGGGGCGCGTTTTACTTGGGCCTCTCTCCTGGAGGCGCTCAGTCAGACCCATTGGTGACATGTGGCAAGACGCTCCTCGGGGCACGTATTGCTTGGGCGTCTCTCCTGGAGGCCCTCTGTCAGACCCTGTGTTGACATGTGACAAGACGATCCTCGGGGCGCGTCTTGCTTGGGCTTCTCTCATTGAGGCCCTCAGTCAGACCCAGTGTTGACATGTGTCAAGACGCTCCTCGGGGCGCGTCTTGCTTGGGCCTCTCTCCTGGAGGCGCTCAGTCAGACCCAGTGTTGACATGTGGCAAGACACTCCTCGGGGCGCGTCTTGCTTGGGCCTCTCTCCTGGAGGCCCTCTGTCAGACCCAGTGTTAACATGTGGCAAGACGCTCCTCGGGGCGCGTCTTGCTCGGGCCTCTCTCATGGAGGCCCTCAGTCAGACCCAGTGTTGACAAGTGTCAAGACGCTCCTCGGGGCGCGTCTTGCTTGAGCCTCTCTCCTGGAGGCGCTCAGTCAGACCCAGTGTTGACATGTGGCAAGACGCTCCTCGGGGTGCGTTTTACTTGGGCCTCTCTCCTGGAGGCGCTCAGTCAGACCCAGTGGTGACATGTGGCAAGACGCTCCTCGGGGCACGTATTGCTTGGGCGTCTCTCCTGGAGGCGCGCAGTCAGACCCAGTGTTGACATGTGGCAAGACACTCCTCGGGGCGCGTCTTGCTTGGGCCTCTCTCCTGGAGGCCCTCTGTCAGACCCAGTGTTGAAATGTGGCAAGACGCTCCTCGGGGCGCGTCTTGCTTGGGCCTCTCTCATGGAGGCCCTCAGTCAGACCCAGTGTTGACAAGTGTCAAGACGCTCCTCGGGGCGCGTCTTGCTTGGGCCTCTCTCCTGGAGGCGCTTAGTCAGACCCAGTGTTGACATGTGGCAAGACGCTCCTTGGGGCACGTCTTGCTTGGGCCTCTCTCCTGGAGGCGCTCAGTCAGACCCAGTGTTGACATGTGGCAAGACGCTCCTCGGGGCGCGTCTTGCTTGGCCCTCTCTCCTGGAGGCGCTCAGTCAGACCCAGTGTTGACATGTGGCAAGACACTCCTCGGGGCGCGTCTTACTTGGGCCTCTCTCCTGGAGGCGCTCAGTCAGACCCATTGGTGACATGTGGCAAGACGCTCCTCGGGGCACGTATTGCTTGGGCCTCTCTCCTGGAGGCCCTCTGTCAGACCCAGTGTTGATATGTGGCAAGACGCTCCTAGGGGCGCGTCTTGCTTGGGCCTCTCTACTGGAGGCGCTCAGTCAGACCCAGTGTTGACATGTGGCAAGACGCTCCTCGGGGCGCGTCTTACTTGGGCCTCTCTCCTGGAGGCGCTCAGTCAGACCCAGTGGTGACATGTGGCAAGACGCTCCTCGGGTCACGTATTGCTTGGGCCTCTCTCCTGGAGGCCCTCTGTCAGACCCAGTGTTGACATGTGGCAAGACGCTCCTCGGGGCGCGTCTTGCTTGGGCTTCTCTCATTGAGGCCCTCAGTCAGACCCAGTGTTGACATGTGTCAAGACGCTCCTCGGGGCGCGTCTTGCTTGGCCCTCTCTCCTGGAGGCGCTCAGTCAGACCCAGTGTTGACATGTGGCAAGACACTCCTCGGGGCGCGTCTTGCTTGGGCCTCTCTCCTGGAGGCCCTCTGTCAGACCCAGTGTTGACATGTGGCAAGACGCTCCTCGGGGCGCGTCTTGCTTGGGCCTCTTTCATGGAGGCCCTCAGTCAGACCCAGTGTTGACAAGTGTCAAGACGCTCCTCGGGGCGCGTCTTGCTTGGGCCTCTCTCCTGGAGGCGCTCAGTCAGACCCATTGTTGACATGTGGCAAGACGCTCCTCGGGGCGCTTCTTGCTTGGGCCTCTCTCCTGGAGGCGCTCAGTCAGACCCAGTGTTGACATGTGGCAAGACGCTCCTCGGGGCGCGTCTTACTTGGGCCTCTCTCCTGGAGGCGCTCAGTCAGACCCAGTGGTGACATGTGGCAAGACGCTCCTCGGGGCACGTATTGCTTGGGCCTCTCTCCTGGAGGCCCTCTGTCAGACCCAGTGTTGACATGTGGCAAGACGCTCCTCGGGGCGCGTCTTGCTTGGGCTTCTCTCATTGAGGCCCTCAGTCAGACCCAGTGTTGACATGTGTCAAGACGCTCCTCGGGGCGCGTCTTGCGTGGCCCTCTCTCCTGGAGGCGCTCAGTCAGACCCAGTGTTGACATGTGGCAAGACACTCCTCGGGGCGCGTCTTGCTTGGGCCTCTCTCCTGGAGGTCCTCTGTCAGACCCAGTGTTGACATGTGGCAAGACGCTCCTCGGGGCGCGTCTTGCTTGGGCCTCTCTCCTGGAGGCGCTCAGTCAGACCCAGTGTTGAAATGTGGCAAGACGCTCCTCGGGGCGCGTCTTACTTGGGCCTCTCTCCTGGAGGCGTTCAGTCATACCGAGTGCTGACATGTGTTAAGACGCTCCTCGGGGCGCGTCTTGCTTGGGCCTCTCTCCTGGAGGCGCTCAGTCAGACCCATTGTTGACATGTGGCAAGACGCTCCTCGGGGCGCTTCTTGCTTGGGCCTCTCTCCTGGAGGCGCTCAGTCAGACCCAGTGTTGACATGTGGCAAGACGCTCCTCGGGGCACGTCTTGCTTGGGCCTCTCTCCTGGAGGCGCTCAGTCAGACCCAGTGTTGACATGTGGCAAGACGCTCCTCGGGGCGCGTCTTGCTTGGGCCTCTCTCCTGGAGGCGCTCAGTCAGACCCAGTGTTGACATGTGGCAAGACGCTCCTCGGGGCGCGTCTTACTTGGGCCTCTCTCCTGGAGGCGTTCAGTCATACCGAGTGCTGACATGTGTTAAGACGCTCCTCGGGGCGCGTCTTGCTTGGGCCTCTCTCCTGGAGGCGCTCAGTCAGACCCAGGGGTGACATGTGGCTAGACGCTCTTCGGGGCACGTATTGCTTGGGCCTCTCTCCTGGAGGCCCTCTGTCAGACCCAGTGTTAACATGTGGCAAGACGCTCCTCGGGGCGCGTCTTACTTGGGCCTCTCTCATGGAGGCCCTCAGTCAGACCCAGTGTTGACAAGTGTCAAGACGCTCCTCGGGGCGCGTCTTGCTTGGGCCTCTCTCCTGGAGGCGCTCAGTCAGACCCATTGTTGACATGTGGCAAGATGCTCCTCGGGGCGCGTCTTGCTTGGGCTTCTCTCCTGGAGGCCCTCAGTCAGACCCATTGTTGACATGTGGCAAGACGCTCCTCGGGGCGCGTGTTGCTTTGGCCTCTCTCCTGGAGGCCCTCTGTCAGACCCAGTGTTGACATGTGGCAAGACACTCCTCGGGGCACGTCTTGCTTGGGCTTCTCTCCTGGAGGCCCTCAGTCAGACCCAGTGTTGACAAGTGTCAAGACGCTCCTCGGGGCACGTCTTGCTTGGGCTTCTCTCCTGGAGGCCCTCAGTCAGACCCATTGTTGACATGTGGCAAGACGCTCCTCGCGGCGCTTCTTACTTGGGCCTCTCTCCTGGAGGCGCTCAGTCAGACCCAGTGTTGACATGTGGCAAGACGCTCCTCGGGGCACGTCTTGCTTTGGCCTCTCTCCTGGAGGCGCTCAGTCAGACCCAGTGTTGACATGTGGCAAGACGCTCCTCGGGGCGCGTCTTGCTTGGGCCTATCTCCTGGAGGAGCTCAGTCAGACCCAGTGTTGACATGTGGCAAGACGCTCCTCGGGGCGCGTTTTACTTGGGCCTCTCTCCTGGAGGCGCTCAGTCAGACCCATTGGTGACATGTGGCAAGACGCTCCTCGGGGCACGTATTGCTTGGGCGTCTCTCCTGGAGGCCCTCTGTCAGACCCTGTGTTGACATGTGGCAAGACGCTCCTCGGGGCGCGTCTTGCTTGGTCTTCTCTCATTGAGGCCCTCAGTCAGACCCAGTGTTGACATGTGTCAAGACGCTCCTCGGGGCGCGTCTTGCTTGGGCCTCTCTCCTGGAGGCGCTCAGTCAGACCCAGTGTTGACATGTGGCAAGACACTCCTCGGGGCGCGTCTTGCTTGGGCCTCTCTCCTGGAGGCCCTTTGTCAGACCCAGTGTTGACATGTGGCAAGACGCTCCTCGGGGCGCGTCTTGCTTGGGCCTCTCTCATGGAGGCCCTCAGTCAGACCCAGTGGTGACATGTGGCAAGACGCTCCTCGGGGCACGTATTGCTTGGGCGTCTCTCCTGGAGGCGCTCAGTCAGACCCAGTGTTGACATGTGGCAAGACACTCCTCGGGGCGCGTCTTGCTTGGGCCTCTCTCCTGGAGGCCCTCTGTCAGACCCAGTGTTGACATGTGGCAAGACGCTCCTCGGGGCGCGTCTTGCTTGGGCCTCTCTCATGGAGGCCCTCAGTCAGACCCAGTGTTGACAAGTGTCAAGACGCTCCTCGGGGCGCATCTTGCTTGGGCCTCTCTCCTGGAGGCGCTTAGTCAGACCCAGTGTTGACATGTGGCAAGACGCTCCTTGGGGCACGTCTTGCTTGGGCCTCTCTCCTGGAGGCGCTCAGTCAGACCCAGTGTTGACATGTGGCAAGACGCTCCTCGGGGCGCGTCTTGCTTGGGCCTCTCTCCTGGAGGCGCTCAGTCAGACCCAGTGTTGACATGTGGCAAGACGCTCCTCGGGGCGCGTCTTACTTGGGCCTCTCTCCTGGAGGCGCTCAGTCAGACCCATTGGTGACATGTGGCAAGACGCTCCTCGGGGCACGTATTGCTTGGGCCTCTCTCCTGGAGGCCCTCTGTCAGACCCAGTGTTGATATGTGGCAAGACGCTCCTCGGGGCGCGTCTTGCTTGGGCTTCTCTCATTGAGGCCCTCAGTCAGACCCAGTGTTGACATGTGTCAAGACGCTCCTTGGGGCGCGTCTTGCTTGGGCCTCTCTCCTGAAGGCGCTCAGTCAGACCCAGTGTTGACATGTGGCAAGACACTCCTCGGGGTGCGTCTTGCTTGGGCCTCTCTCCTGGAGGCCCTCTGTCAGACCCAGTGTTGACGTGTGGCAAGACGCTCCTCGGGGAGCGTCTTGCTTGGGCCTCTCTCCTGGAGGTGCTCAGTAAGACCCATTGTTGACATGTGGCAAGACGCTCCTCGGGGCGCTTCTTGCTTGGGCCTCTCTCCTGGAGGCGCTCAGTCAGACCCAGTGTTGACATGTGGCAAGACGCTCTTAGGGGCGCGTCTTGCTTGGGCCTCTCTCATGGAGGCCCTCAGTCAGACCCAGTGTTGACAAGTGTCAAGACGCTCCTCGGGGAGCGTCTTGCTTGGGCCTCTCTCCTGGAGGTGCTCAGTCAGACCCATTGTTGACATGTGGCACGACGCTCCTCGGGGCGCTTCTTGCTTGGGCCTCTCTCCTGGAGGCGCTCAGTCAGACCTAGTGTTGACATGTGGCAAGACGCTCTTCGGGGCACGTCTTGCTTGGGCCTCTCTCCTGGAGGCGCTTAGTCAGACCCAGTGTTGACAAGTGGCAAGACGCTCCTCGGGGCGCGTCTTGCTTGGGCCTCTCTACTGGAGGCGCTCAGTCAGACCCCGTGTTGACATGTGGCAAGACGCTCCTCGGGGCGCGTCTTACTTGGGCCTCTCTCCTGGAGGCGCTCAGTCAGACCTAGTGGTGACATGTGGCAAGACGCTCCTCGGGGCACGTATTGCTTGGGCCTCTCTCCTGGAGGCCCTCTGTCAGACCCAGTGTTGACATGTGGCAAGACGCTCCTCGGGGCGCGTCTTGCTTGTGCTTCTCTCATTGAGGCCCTCAGTCAGACCCAGTGTTGACATGTGTCAAGACGCTCCTCGGGGCGCGTCTTGCTTGGCCCTCTCTCCTGGAGGCGCTCAGTCAGACCCAGTGTTGACATGTGGCAAGACACTCCTCGGGGCGCGTCTTGCTTGGGCCTCTCTCCTGGAGGCCCTCTGTCAGACCCAGTGTTGACATGTGGCAAGACGCTCCTCGGGGCGCGTCTTGCTTGGGCCTCTTTCATGGAGGCCCTCAGTCAGACCCAGTGTTGACAAGTGTCAAGACGCTCCTCGGGGCGCGTCTTGCTTGGGCCTCTCTCCTGGAGGCGCTCAGTCAGACCCATTGTTGACATGTGGCAAGACGCTCCTCGGGGCGCTTCTTGCTTGGGCCTCTCTCCTGGAGGCGCTCAGTCAGACCCAGTGTTGACATGTGGCAAGACGCTCCTCGGGGCACGTCTTGCTTGGGCCTCTCTCCTGGAGGCGCTCACTCAGACCCAGTGTTGACATGTGGCAAGACGCTCCTCGGGGCGCGTCTTGCTTGGGCCTCTCTCCTGGAGGCGCTCAGTCAGACCCAGTGTTGACATGTGGAAAGACGCTCCTCGGGGCGCGTTTTACTAGGGCCTCTCTCCTGGAGGCGCTCAGTCAGACCCAGTGGTGACATGTGGCAAGACGCTCCTCGGGGCACGTATTGCTTGGGCCTCTCTCTTGGAGGCCCTCTGTCAGACCCTGTGTTGACATGTGGCAAGACGCTCCTCGGGGCGCGTCTTGCTTGGGCCTCTCTCGTGGAGGCCCTCAGTCAGACCCAGTGTTGACAAGTGTCAAGACGCTCCTCGGGGCGCGTCTTGCTTGGGCCTCTCTCCTGGAGGCCTTTTGTCAGACCCAGTGTTGACATGTGGCAAGACGCTCCTAGGGGCGCGTCTTGCTTGGGCCTCCCTCCTGGAGGTGCTCAGTCAGACCGAGTGCTGACATGTGGCAAGACGCTCCTCGGTGCGCGTCTTGCTTGGGCCTCTCTCCTGGAGGCGCTCAGTGAGACCCAGTGTTGACATGTGGCAAGACGCTCCTCGGAGCACGTCTTACTTGGGCCTCTCTCCTGGAGGCGCTCAGTCAGACCGAGTGCTGACATGTGGCAAGACGCTCCTCGGGGCGCGTCTTGCTTGGGCCTCTCTCCTGGAGGCGCTCAGTCAGACCGAGTGCTGACATGTGGCAAGACACTCCTCGGGGCACGTATTGCTTGGGCCTCTCTCCTGGAGGCCCTCTGTCCGACCCAGTGTTGACATGTGGCAAGACGCTCCTCGGGGCGCGTCTTGCTTGGGCTTCTCTCATTGAGGCCCTCAGTCAGACCCAGTGTTGACATGTGTCAAGACGCTCCTCGGGGCGCGTCTTGCTTGGGCCTCTCTCCTGGAGGCGCTCAGTCAGACCCAGTGTTGACATGTGGCAAGACGCTCCTCGGGGCGCGTCTTGCTTGGGCTTCTCTCATGGAGGCCCTCAGTCAGACCCAGTGTTGACATGTGTCAAGACGCTCTTCGGGGCGCATCTTGCTTGGGCCTCTCTCCTGGAGGCGCTCAGTCAGACCCAGTGTTGACATGTGGCAAGACGCTCCTCGGGGCGCTTCTTGCTTGGGCCTCTCTCCTGGAGCCGCTCAGTCAGACCCAGTGTTGACATGTGGCAAGACGCTCCTCGGGGCACGTCTTGCTTGGGCCTCTCTCCTGGAGGCGCTCAGTCAGACCCAGTGTTGACATGTGGCAAGACGCTCCTCGGGGCGCGTCTTGCTTGGGCCTCTCTCCTGGAGGCGCTCAGTCAGACCGAGTGCTGACATGTGGCAAGACGCTCCTCGGGGCGCGTCCTGCTTGGGCCTCTCTCCTGGAGGCGCTCTGTCAGACCCAGTGTTGACATGTGGCAAGACGCTCCTAGGGGCGCGTCTTGCTTGGGCCTCTCTCCTGGGGGCGCTCAGTCAGACCGAGTGCTGACATGTGGCAAGACGCTCCTCGGTGCGCGTCTTGCTTGGGCCTCTCTCCTGGAGGTGCTCAGTCAGACCCAGTGTTGACATGTGGCAAGACGCTCCTCGGGGCGCGTCTTACTTGGGCCTCTCTCCTGGAGGCGTTCAGTCAGACCGAGTGCTGACATGTGGCAAGACGCTCCTCGGGGCGCGTCTTGCTTGGGCCTCTCTCCTGGAGGCGCTCAGTCAGACCCAGGGGTGACATGTGGCTAGACGCTCCTCGGGGCACGTATTGCTTGGGCCTCTCTCCTGGAGGCCCTCTGTCAGACCCAGTGTTGACATGTGGCAAGACGCTCCTCGGGGCGCGTCTTGCTTGGGCCTCTCTCCTGGAGGCGCTCAGTCAGACCGAGTGCTGACATGTGGCAAGACGCTCCTCGGGGCGCGTCTTGCTTGGGCCTCTCTCCTGGAGGCGCTCTGTCAGACCCAGTGTTGACATGTGGCAAGACGCTCCTAGGGGCGAGTCTTGCTTGGGCCTCTCTCCTGGAGGCGCTCAGTCAGACCCATTGTTGACATGTGGCAAGACGCTCCTCGGGGCGCGTCTTGCTTGGGCCTCTCTCCTGGAGGCCCTCTGTCAGAACCAGTGTTGACATGTGGCAAGACGCTCCTCGGGGCGCGTCTTGCTTGGGCCTCTCTCCTGGAGGCCCTCAATCAGACCCAGTGTTGACACATGGCAAGACGCTCCTCGGGGCGCGTCTTGCTTGGGCCTCTCTCCTGGAGGCCCTCAGTCAGAACCAGAGGTGACATGTGGCAAGACGCTCCTCGGGGCGCGTCTTGCTTGGGCCTCTCTCATGGAGGCCCTCAGTCAGACCCAGTGTTGACAAGTGTCAAGACGCTCCTCGGGGAGCGTCTTGCTTGGGCCTCTCTCCTGGAGGTGCTCAGTCAGACCCATTGTTGACATGTGGCAAGACGCTCCTCGGGGCGCTTCTTGCTTGGGCCTCTCTCCTGGAGGCGCTCAGTCAGACCCAGTGTTGACATGTGGCAAGACGCTCTTCGGGGCACGTCTTGCTTGGGCCTCTCTCCTGGAGGCGCTCAGTCAGACCCAGTGTTGACATGTGGCAAGACGCTCCTCGGGGCGCGTCTTGCTTGGGCCTCTCTACTGGAGGCGCTCAGTCAGACCCAGTGTTGACATGTGGCAAGACGCTCCTCGGGGCGCGTCTTACTTGGGCCTCTCTCCTGGAGGCGCTCAGTCAGACCCAGTGGTGACATGTGGCAAGACGCTCCTCGGGGAACGTATTGCTTGGGCCTCTCTCCTGGAGGCCCTCTGTCAGACCCAGTGTTGACATGTGGCAAGACGCTCCTCGGGGCGCGTCTTGCTTGGGCTTCTCTCATTGAGGCCCTCAGTCAGACCCAGTGTTGACATGTGTCAAGACGCTCGTCGGGGCGCGTCTTGCTTGGCCCTCTCTCCTGGAGGCGCTCAGTCAGACCCAGTGTTGACATGTGGCAAGACACTCCTCGGGGCACGTCTTGCTTGGGCCTCTCTCCTGGAGGCCCTCTGTCAGACCCAGTGTTGACATGTGGCAAGACGCTCCTCGGGGCGCGTCTTGCTTGGGCCTCTTTCATGGAGGCCCTCAGTCAGACCCAGTGTTGACAAGTGTCAAGACGCTCCTCTGGGCGCGTCTTGCTTGGGCCTCTCTCCTGGAGGCGCTCAGTCAGACCCATTGTTGACATGTGGCAAGACGCTCCTCGGGGCGCTTCTTGCTTGGGCCTCTCTCCTGGAGGCGCTCAGTCAGACCCAGTGTTGACATGTGGCAAGACGCTCCTCGGGGCGCATCTTACTTGGGCCTCTCTCCTGGAGGCGCTCAGTCAGACCCAGTGGTGACATGTGGCAAGACGCTCCTCGGGGCACGTATTGCTTGGGCCTCTCTCCTGGAGGCCCTCTGTCAGACCCAGTGTTGACATGTGGCAAGACGCTCCTCGGGGCGCGTCTTGCTTGGGCTTCTCTCATTGAGGCCCTCAGTCAGACCCAGTGTTGACATGTGTCAAGACGCTCCTCGGGGCGCGTCTTGCTTGGCCCTCTCTCCTGGAGGCGCTCAGTCAGACCCAGTGTTGACATGTGGCAAGACACTCCTCGGGGCGCGTCTTGCTTGGGCCGCTCTCCTGGAGGCCCTCTGTCAGACCCAGTGTTGACATGTGGCAAGACGCTCCTCGGGGCGCGTCTTGCTTGGGCCTCTTTCATGGAGGCCCTCAGTCAGACCCAGTGTTGACAAGTGTCAAGACGCTCCTCGGGGCGCTTCTTGCTTGGGCCTCTCTCCTGGAGGCGCTCAGTCAGACCCATTGTTGACATGTGGCAAGACGCTCCTCGGGGCGCTTCTTGATTGGGCCTCTCTCCTGGAGGCGCTCAGTCAGACCCAGTGTTGACATGTGGCAAGACGCTCCTCGGGGCATGTCTTGCTTGGGACTCTCTCCTGGAGGCCCTCAGTAAGACCCATTGTTGACATGTGGCAAGACGCTCCTCGGGGCGCGTCTTGCTTGGGCTTCTCTCATTGAGGCCCTCAGTCAGACCCAGTGTTGACATGTGTCAAGACGCTCCTCGGGGCGCGTCTTGCTTGGCCCTCTCTCCTGGAGGCGCTCAGTCAGACCCAGTGTTGACATGTGGCAAGACACTCCTCGGGGCGCGTCTTGCTTGGGCCTCTCTCCTGGAGGCCCTCTGTCAGACCCAGTGTTGACATGTGGCAAGACGCTCCTCGGGGCGCGTCTTGCTTGGGCCTCTTTCATGGAGGCCCTCAGTCAGACCCAGTGTTGACAAGTGTCAAGACGCTCCTCGGGGCGCTTCTTGCTTGGGCCTCTCTCCTGGAGGCGCTCAGTCAGACCCATTGTTGACATGTGGCAAGACGCTCCTCGGGGCGCTTCTTGATTGGGCCTCTCTCCTGGAGGCGCTCAGTCAGACCCAGTGTTGACATGTGGCAAGACGCTCCTCGGGGCGCGTCTTGCTTGGGCTTCTCTCATTGAGGCCCTCAGTCAGACCCAGTGTTGACATGTGTCAAGACGCTCCTCGGGGCGCGTCTTGCTTGGGCCTCTCTCCTGGAGGCGCTCAGTCAGACCCAGTGTTGACATGTGGCAAGACGCTCCTCGGGGCGCGTCTTGCTTGGGCTTCTCTCATGGAGGCCCTCAGTCAGACCCAGTGTTGACATGTGTCAAGACGCTCCTCGGGGCGCTTCTTGCTTGGGCCTCTCTCCTGGAGCCGCTCAGTCAGACCCAGTGTTGACATGTGGCAAGAAGCTCCTCGGGGCACGTCTTGCTTGGGCCTCTCTCCTGGAGGCGCTCAGTCAGACCCAGTGTTGACATGTGGCAAGACGCTCCTCGGGGCGCGTCTTGCTTGGGCCTCTCTCCTGGAGGCGCTCAGTCAGACCGAGTGCTGACATGTGGCAAGACGCTCCTCGGGGCGCGTCTTGCTTGGGCCTCTCTCCTGGAGGCGCTCTGTCAGACCCAGTGTTGACATGTGGCAAGACGCTCCTAGGGGCGCGTCTTGCTTGGGCCTCTCTCCTGGAGGCGCTCAGTCAGACCGAGTGCTGACATGTGGCAAGATGCTCCTCGGTGCGCGTCTTGCTTGGGCCTCTCTCCTGGAGGCGCTCAGTCAGACCCAGTGTTGACATGTGGCAAGACGCTCCTCGGGGCGCGTCTTACTTGGGCCTCTCTCCTAGAGGCGTTCAGTCAGACTGAGTGCTGACATGTGGCAAGACGCTCCTCGGGGCGCGTCTTGCTTGGGCCTCTCTCCTGGAGGCGCTCAGTCAGACCCAGGGGTGACATGTGGCTAGACGCTCCTCGGGGCACGTGTTGCTTGGGCCTCTCTCCTGGAGGCCCTCTGTCAGACCCAATGCTGACATGTGGCAAGACGCTCCTCGGGGCGCGTCTTGCTTGGGCCTCTCTCCTGGAGGCGCTCAGTCAGACCGAGTGCTGACATGTGGCAAGACGCTCCTCGGGGCGCGTCTTGCTTGGGCCTCTCTCCTGGAGGCGCTCTGTCAGACCCAGTGTTGACATGTGGCAAGACGCTCCTAGGGGCGAGTCTTGCTTGGGCCTCTCTCCTGGAGGCGCTCAGTCAGACCGAGTGCTGACATTTGGCAAGACGCTCCTCGGTGCGCGTCTTGCTTGGGCCTCTATCCTGGAGGCGCTCAGACAGACCCAGTGTTGACATGTGGCAAGACGCTCCTCGGGGCGCGTCTTACTTGGGCCTCTCTCCTGGAGGCGTTCAGTCAGACCGAGTGCTGACATGTGGCAAGACGCTCCTCGGGGCGCGTCTTGCTTGGGCCTCTCTCCTGGAGGCGCTCAGTCAGACCCAGGGGTGACATGTGGCTAGACGCTCCTCGGGGCACGTGTTGCTTGGGCCTCTCTCCTGGAGGCCCTCTGTCAGACCCAATGCTGACATGTGGCAAGATGCTCCTCGGGGCGCGTCTTGCTTGGGCCTCTCTCCTGGAGGCGCTCAGTCAGACCGAGTGCTGACATGTGGCAAGACGCTCCTCGGGGCGCGTCTTGCTTGGGCCTCTCTCCTGGAGGCGCTCTGTCAGACCCAGTGTTGACATGTGGCAAGACGCTCCTAGGGGCGAGTCTTGCTTGGGCCTCTCTCCTGGAGGCGCTCAGTCAGACCGAGTGCTGACATTTGGCAAGACGCTCCTCGGTGCGCGTCTTGCTTGGGCCTCTATCCTGGAGGCGCAAAGACAGACCCAGTGTTGACATGTGGCAAGACGCTCCTCGGGGCGCGTCTTACTTGGGCCTCTCTCCTGGAGGCGTTCAGTCAGACCGAGTGCTGACATGTGGCAAGACGCTCCTCGGGGCGCGTCTTGCTTGGGCCTCTCTCCTGGAGGCGCTCAGTCAGACCCAGGGGTGACATGTGGCTAGACGCTCCTCGGGGCACGTATTGCTTGGGCCTCTCTCCTGGAGGCCCTCTGTCAGACCCAGTGTTGACATGTGGCAAGACGCTCCTCGGGGCACGTCTTGCTTGGGCCTCTCTCATGGAGGCCCTCAGTCAGACCCAGTGTTGACAAGTGTCAAGACGCTCCTCGGGGCGCGTCTTGCTTGGACCTCTCTCCTGGAGGCGCTCAGTCAGACCCATTGTTGACATGTGGCAAGACGCTCCTCGGGGCGCGTCTTGCTTGGGCTTCTCTCCTGGAGGCCCTCAGTCAGACCCATTGTTGACATGTGGCAAGACGCTCCTCGGGGCGCTTTTTGCTTGGGCCTCTCTCCTGGAGGCGCTCAGTCAGACCCAGTGTTGACATGTGGCAAGACGCTCCTCGGGGCACGTCTTGCTTGGGCCTCTCTCCTGGAGGCGCTCAGTCAGACCCAGTGTTGACATGTGGCAAGACGCTCCTCGGGGCGCGTCTTGCTTGGGCCTCTCTCCTGGAGGCGCTCAGTCAGACCCAGTGTTGAAATGTGGCAAGACGCTCCTCGGGGCGCGTCTTACTTGGGCCTCTCTCCTGGAGGCGCTCAGTCAGACCCAGTGGTGACATATGCCAAGACGCTCCTCGGGGCGCGTGTTGCTTGGGCCTCTCTCCTGGAGGCCCTCTGTCAGACCCAGTGTTGACATGTGGCAAGACACTCCTCGGGGCACGTCTTGCTTGGGCTTCTCTCCTGGAGGCCATCAGTCAGACCCAGTGTTGACAAGGGTCAAGACGCTCCTCGGGGCACGTCTGGCTTGGGCTTCTCTCCTGGAGGCCCTCAGTCAGACCCATTGTTGACATGTGGCAAGACGCTCCTCGGGGCGCTTCTTACTTGGGCCTCTCTCCTGGAGGCGCTCAGTCAGACCCAGTGTTGACATGTGGCAAGACGCTCCTCGGGGCACGTCCTACTTTGGCCTCTCTCCTGGAGGCGCTCAGTCAGACCCAGTGTTGACATGTGGCAAGACGCTCCTCGGGGCGCGTCTTGCTTGGGCCTCTCTCCTGGAGGCGCTCAGTCAGACCCAGTGGTGACATGTGGCAAGACGCTCCTCGGGGCACGTATTGCTTGGGCCTCTCTCCTGGAGGCCCTCTGTCAGACCCAGTGTTGACATGTGGCAAGACGCTCCTCGGGGCGCGTCTTGCTTGGGCTTCTCTCATTGATGCCCTCAGTCAGACCCAGTGTTGAAATGTGTCAAGACGCTCCTCGGGGCGCGTCTTGCTTGGCACTCTCTCCTGGAGGCGCTCAGTCAGACCCAGTGTTGACATGTGGCAAGACACTCCTCGGGGCGCGTCTTGCTTGGGCCTCTCTCCTGGAGGCCCTCTGTCAGACCCAGTGTTGACATGTGGCAAGACGCTCCTCGGGGCGCGTCTTGCTTGGGCCTCTTTCATGGAGGCCCTCAGTCAGACCCAGTGTTGACATGTGTCAAGACGCTCCTCGGGGCGCATCTTGCTTGGGCCTCTCTCCTGGAGGCGCTCAGTCAGACCCAGTGTTGACATGTGGCAAGACGCTCCTCGGGGCGCGTCTTGCTTGGGCCTCTCTCCTGGAGCCGCTCAGTCAGACCCAGTGTTGACATGTGGCAAGACGCTCCTCGGGGCACGTCTTGCTTGGGCCTCTCTCCTGGAGGCGCTCAGTCAGACCCAGTGCTGACATGTGGCAAGACGCTCCTCGGGGCGCGTCTTGCTTGGGCCTCTCTCCTGGAGGCGCTCAGTCAGACCGAGTGCTGACATGTGGCAAGACGCTCCTCGGGGCGCGTCTTGCTTGGGCCTCTCTCCTGGAGGCGCTCTGTCAGACCCAGTGTTGACATGTGGCAAGACGCTCCTAGGGGCGAGTCTTGCTTGGGCCTCTCTCCTGGAGGCGCTCAGTCAGACCGAGTGCTGACATGTGGCAAGACGCTCCTCGGTGCGCGTCTTGCTTGGGCCTCTCTCCTGGAGGCGCTCAGTCAGACCCAGTGTTGACATGTGGCAAGACGCTCCTCGGGGCGCGTCTTACTTGGGCCTCTCTCCTGGAGGCGTTCAGTCAGACCGAGTGCTGACATGTGGCAAGACGCTCCTCGGGGCGCGTCTTGCTTGGGCCTCTCTCCTGGAGGCGCTCAGTCAGACCCTGTGTTGACATGTGGCAAGACGCTCCTCGGGGCGCGTCTTGCTTGGGCCTCTCTCATGGAGGCCCTCAGTCAGACCCAGTGTTGACAAGTGTCAAGACGCTCCTCGGGGCGCGTCTTGCTTGGGCCTCTCTCCTGGAGGCCTTTTGTCAGACCCAGTGTTGACATGTGGCAAGACGCTCCTAGGGGCGCGTCTTGCTTGGGCCTCTCTCCTGGAGGCGCTCAGTCAGACCGAGTGCTGACATGTGGCAAGACGCTCCTCGGGGCGCGTCTTGCTTGGGCCTCTCTCCTGGAGGCGCTCTGTCAGACCCAGTGTTGACATGTGGCAAGACGCTCCTAGGGGCGAGTCTTGCTTGGGCCTCTCTCCTGGAGGCGCTCAGTCAGACCGAGTGCTGACATTTGGCAAGACGCTCCTCGGTGCGCGTCTTGCTTGGGCCTCTATCCTGGAGGCGCTCAGACAGACCCAGTGTTGACATGTGGCAAGACGCTCCTCGGGGCGCGTCTTACTTGGGCCTCTCTCCTGGAGGCGTTCAGTCAGACCGAGTGCTGACATGTGGCAAGACGCTCCTCGGGGCGCGTCTTGCTTGGGCCTCTCTCCTGGAGGCGCTCAGTCAGACCCAGGGGTGACATGTGGCTAGACGCTCCTCGGGGCACGTGTTGCTTGGGCCTCTCTCCTGGAGGCCCTCTGTCAGACCCAATGCTGACATGTGGCAAGACGCTCCTCGGGGCGCGTCTTGCTTGGGCCTCTCTCCTGGAGGCGCTCAGTCAGACCGAGTGCTGACATGTGGCAAGACGCTCCTCGGGGCGCGTCTTGCTTGGGCCTCTCTCCTGGAGGCGCTCTGTCAGACCCAGTGTTGACATGTGGCAAGACGCTCCTAGGGGCGAGTCTTGCTTGGGCCTCTCTCCTGGAGGCGCTCAGTCAGACCGAGTGCTGACATTTGGCAAGACGCTCCTCGGTGCGCGTCTTGCTTGGGCCTCTATCCTGGAGGCGCAAAGACAGACCCAGTGTTGACATGTGGCAAGACGCTCCTCGGGGCGCGTCTTACTTGGGCCTCTCTCCTGGAGGCGTTCAGTCAGACCGAGTGCTGACATGTGGCAAGACGCTCCTCGGGGCGCGTCTTGCTTGGGCCTCTCTCCTGGAGGCGCTCAGTCAGACCCAGGGGTGACATGTGGCTAGACGCTCCTCGGGGCACGTATTGCTTGGGCCTCTCTCCTGGAGGCCCTCTGTCAGACCCAGTGTTGACATGTGGCAAGACGCTCCTCGGGGCACGTCTTGCTTGGGCCTCTCTCATGGAGGCCCTCAGTCAGACCCAGTGTTGACAAGTGTCAAGACGCTCCTCGGGGCGCGTCTTGCTTGGACCTCTCTCCTGGAGGCGCTCAGTCAGACCCATTGTTGACATGTGGCAAGACGCTCCTCGGGGCGCGTCTTGCTTGGGCTTCTCTCCTGGAGGCCCTCAGTCAGACCCATTGTTGACATGTGGCAAGACGCTCCTCGGGGCGCTTCTTGCTTGGGCCTCTCTCCTGGAGGCGCTCAGTCAGACCCAGTGTTGACATGTGGCAAGACGCTCCTCGGGGCACGTCTTGCTTGGGCCTCTCTCCTGGAGGCGCTCAGTCAGACCCAGTGTTGACATGTGGCAAGACGCTCCTCGGGCCGCGTCTTGCTTGGGCCTCTCTCCTGGAGGCGCTCAGTCAGACCCAGTGTTGACATGTGGCAAGACGCTCCTCGGGGCGCGTCTTACTTGGGCCTCTCTCCTGGAGGCGCTCAGTCAGACCCAGTGGTGACATATGCCAAGACGCTCCTCGGGGCGCGTGTTGCTTGGGCCTCTCTCCTGGAGGCCCTCTGTCAGACCCAGTGTTGACATGTGGCAAGACACTCCTCGGGGCACGTCTTGCTTGGGCTTCTCTCCTGGAGGCCATCAGTCAGACCCCGTGTTGACAAGGGTCAAGACGCTCCTCGGGGCACGTCTGGCTTGGGCTTCTCTCCTGGAGGCCCTCAGTCAGACCCATTGTTGACATGTGGCAAGACGCTCCTCGGGGCGCTTCTTACTTGGGCCTCTCTCCTGGAGGCGCTCAGTCAGACCCAGTGTTGACATGTGGCAAGACGCTCCTCGGGGCACGTCTTGCTTTGGCCTCTCTCCTGGAGGCGCTCAGTCAGACCCAGTGTTGACATGTGGCAAGACGCTCCTCGGGGCGCGTCTTGCTTGGGCCTCTCTCCTGGAGGCGCTCAGTCAGACCCAGTGGTGACATGTGGCAAGACGCTCCTCGGGCCACGTATTGCTTGGGCCTCTCTCCTGGAGGCCCTCTGTCAGACCCAGTGTTGACATGTGGCAAGACGCTCCTCGGGGCGCGTCTTGCTTGGGCTTCTCTCATTGATGCCCTCAGTCAGACCCAGTGTTGAAATGTGTCAAGACGCTCCTCGGGGCGCGTCTTGCTTGGCACTCTCTCCTGGAGGCGCTCAGTCAGACCCAGTGTTGACATGTGGCAAGACACTCCTCGGGGCGCGTCTTGCTTGGGCCTCTCTCCTGGAGGCCCTCTGTCAGACCCAGTGTTGACATGTGGCAAGACGCTCCTCGGGGCGCGTCTTGCTTGGGCCTCTTTCATGGAGGCCCTCAGTCAGACCCAGTGTTGACATGTGTCAAGACGCTCCTCGGGGCGCATCTTGCTTGGGCCTCTCTCCTGGAGGCGCTCAGTCAGACCCAGTGTTGACATGTGGCAAGACGCTCCTCGGGGCGCGTCTTGCTTGGGCCTCTCTCCTGGAGCCGCTCAGTCAGACCCAGTGTTGACATGTGGCAAGACGCTCCTCGGGGCACGTCTTGCTTGGGCCTCTCTCCTGGAGGCGCTCAGTCAGACCCAGTGCTGACATGTGGCAAGACGCTCCTCGGGGCGCGTCTTGCTTGGGCCTCTCTCCTGGAGGCGCTCAGTCAGACCGAGTGCTGACATGTGGCAAGACGCTCCTCGGGGCGCGTCTTGCTTGGGCCTCTCTCCTGGAGGCGCTCTGTCAGACCCAGTGTTGACATGTGGCAAGACGCTCCTAGGGGCGAGACTTGCTTGGGCCTCTCTCCTGGAGGCGCTCAGTCAGACCGAGTGCTGACATGTGGCAAGACGCTCCTCGGTGCGCGTCTTGCTTGGGCCTCTCTCCTTGAGGCGCTCAGTCAGACCCAGTGTTGACATGTGGCAAGACGCTCCTCGGGGCGCGTCTTACTTGGGTCTCTCTCCTGGAGGCGTTCAGTCAGACCGAGTGCTGACATGTGGCAAGATGCTCCTCGGGGCGCGTCTTGCTTGGGCCTCTCTCCTGGAGGCGCTCAGTCAGACCCTGTGTTGACATGTGGCAAGACGCTCCTCGGGGCGCGTCTTGCTTGGGCCTCTCTCATGGAGGCCCTCAGTCAGACCCAGTGTTGACAAGTGTCAAGACGCTCCTCGGGGCGCGTCTTGCTTGGGCCTCTCTCCTGGAGGCCTTTTGTCAGACCCAGTGTTGACATGTGGCAAGACGCTCCTAGGGGCGCTTCTTGCTTGGGCCTCTCTCCTGGAGGTGCTCAGTCAGACCGAGTGCTGACATGTGGCAAGACGCTCCTCGGTGCGCGTCTTGCTTGGGCCTTTCTCCTGGAGGCGCTCAGTGAGACCCAGTGTTGACATGTGGCAAGACGCTCCTCGGGGCGCGTCTTGCTTGGGCCTCTCTCCTGGAGGCGCTCAGTCAGACCGAGTGCTGACATGTGGCAAGACGCTCCTCGGGGCGCGTCTTAGTTGGGCCTCTCTCCTGGAGGCGCTCAGTCAGACCCAGTGGTGACATGTGGTTAGACACTCCTCGGGGCACGTATTGCTTGGGCCTCTCTCCTGGAGGCCTTCTGTCAGACCCAGTGTTGACATGTGGCAAGACGCTCCTCGGGGCGCGTCTTGCTTGGGCTTCTCTCATTGAGGCCCTCAGTCAGACCCAGTGTTGACATGTGGCAAGACGCTCCTCGGGGCGCGTCTTGCTTGGGCCTCTCTCCTAGAGGCGCTCAGTCAGACCCAGTGTTGACATGTGGCAAGACGCTCCTCGGGGCGCGTCTTACTTGGGCCTCTCTCCTGGAGGCGCTCAGTCAGACCCAGTGGTGACATATGCCAAGACGCTCCTCGGGGCGCGTGTTGCTTGGGCCTCTCTCCTGGAGGCCCTCTGTCAGACCCAGTGTTGACATGTGGCAAGACACTCCTCGGGACACGTCTTGCTTGGGCTTCTCTCCTGGAGGCCATCAGTCAGACCCAGTGTTGACAAGGGTCAAGACGCTCCTCGGGGCACGTCTGGCTTGGGCTTCTCTCCTGGAGGCCCTCAGTCAGACCCATTGTTGACATGTGGCAAGACGCTCCTCGGGGCGCTTCTTACTTGGGCCTCTCTCTTGGAGGCGCTCAGTCAGACCCAGTGTTGACATGTGGCAAGACGCTCCTCGGGGCACGTCTTGCTTTGGCCTCTCTCCTGGAGGCGCTCAGTCAGACCCAGTGTTGACATGTGGCAAGACGCTCCTCGGGGCGGGTCTTGCTTGGGCCTCTCTCCTGGAGGCGCTCAGTCAGACCCAGTGGTGACATGTGGCAAGACGCTCCTCGGGGCACGTATTGCTTGGGCCTCTCTCCTGGAGGCCCTCTGTCAGACCCAGTGTTGACATGTGGCAAGACGCTCCTCGGGGCGCGTCTTGCTTGGGCTTCTCTAATTGATGCCCTCAGTCAGACCCAGTGTTGAAATGTGTCAAGACGCTCCTCGGGGCGCGTCTTGCTTGGCACCTTCTCCTGGAGGCGCTCAGTCAGACCCAGTGTTGACATGTGGCAAGACACTCCTCGGGGCGCGTCTTGCTTGGGCCTCTCTCCTGGAGGCCCTCTGTCAGACCCAGTGTTGACATGTGGCAAGACGCTCCTCGGGGCGCGTCTTGCTTGGGCCTCTTTCATGGAGGCCCTCAGTCAGACCCAGTGTTGACATGTGTCAAGACGCTCCTCGGGGCGCATCTTGCTTGGGCCTCTCTCCTGGAGGCGCTCAGTCAGACCCAGTGTTGACATGTGGCAAGACGCTCCTCGGGGCGCGTCTTGCTTGGGCCTCTCTCCTGGAGCCGCTCAGTCAGACCCAGTGTTGACATGTGGCAAGACGCTCCTCGGGGCACGTCGTGCTTGGGCCTCTCTCCTGGAGGCGCTCAGTCAGACCCAGTGCTGACATGTGGCAAGACGCTCCTCGGGGCGCGTCTTGCTTGGGCCTCTCTCCTGGAGGTGCTCAGTCAGACCGAGTGCTGACATGTGGCAAGACGCTCCTCGGGGCGCGTCTTGCTTGGGCCTCTCTCCTGGAGGCGCTCTGTCAGACCCAGTGTTGACATGTGGCAAGACGCTCCTAGGGGCCAGTCTTGCTTGGGCCTCTCTCCTGGAGGCGCTCAGTCAGACCGAGTGCTGACATGTGGCAAGACGCTCCTCGGTGCGCGTCTTGCTTGGGCCTCTCTCCTGGAGGCGCTCAGTCAGACCCAGTGTTGACATGTGGCAAGACGCTCCTCGGGGCGCGTCTTACTTGGGCCTCTCTCCTGGAGGCGTTCAGTCAGACCGAGTGCTGACATGTGGCAAGACGCTCCTCGGGGCGCGTCTTGCTTGGGCCTCTCTCCTGGAGGCGCTCAGTCAGACCCAGGGGTGACATGTGGCTAGACGCTCCTCGGGGCACGTATTGCTTGGGCCTCTCTCCTGGAGGCCCTCTGTCAGACCCAGTGTTGACATGTGGCAAAACGCTCCTCGGGGCGCGTCTTGCTTGGGCCTCTCTCCTGGAGGCGCTCAGTCAGACCCAGTGTTGACATGTGGAAAGACGCTACTCGGGGCGCGTCTTACTAGGGCCTCTCTCCTGGAGGCGCTCAGTCAGACCCAGTGGTGACATGTGGCAAGACGCTCCTCGGGGCACGTATTGCTTGGGCCTCTCTCCTGGAGGCCCTCTGTCAGACCCAGTGTTGACATGTGGCAAGACGCTCCTTGGGGCGCGTCTTGCTTGGGCTTCTCTCATTGAGGCCCTCAGTCAGACCCAGTGTTGACATGTGTCAAGACGCTCCTCGGGGCGCGTCTTGCTTGGGCCTCTCTCCTGGAGGCGGTCAGTCAGACCCAGTGTTGACGTGTGGCAAGACACTCCTCGGGGCGCGTCTTGCTTGGGCCTCTCTCCTGGAGGCCCTCTGTCAGACCCTGTGTTGACATGTGGCAAGACGCTCCTCGGGGCGCGTCTTGCTTGGGCCTCTCTCATGGAGGCCCTCAGTCAGACCCAGTGTTGACAAGTGTCAAGACGCTCCTCGGGGCGCGTCTTGCTTGGGCCTCTCTCCTGGAGGCCTTTTGTCAGACCCAGTGTTGACATGTGGCAAGACGCTCCTAGGGGCGCGTCTTGCTTGGGCCTCTCTCCTGGAGGTGCTCAGTCAGACCGAGTGCTGACATGTGGCAAGACGCTCCTCGGTGCGCGTCTTGCTTGGGCCTCTCTCCTGGAGGCGCTCAGTGAGACCCAGTGTTGACATGTGGCAAGACGCTCCTCGGAGCACGTCTTACTTGGGCCTCTCTCCTGGAGGCGCTCAGTCAGACCGAGTGCTGACATGTGGCAAGATGCTCCTCGGGGCGCGTCTTGCTTGGGCCTCTCTCCTGGAGGCGCTCAGTCAGACCGAGTGCTGACATGTGGCAAGACGCTCCTCGGGGCGCGTCTTAGTTGGGCCTCTCTCCTGGAGGCGCTCAGTCAGACCCAGTGGTGACATGTGGTTAGACACTCCTCGGGGCACGTATTGCTTGGGCCTCTCTCCTGGAGGCCTTCTGTCAGACCCAGTGTTGACATGTGGCAAGACGCTCCTCGGGGCGCGTCTTGCTTGGGCTTCTCTCATTGAGGCCCTCAGTCAGACCCAGTGTTGACATGTGTCAAGATGCTCATCGGGGCGCGTCTTGCTTGGGCCTCTCTCCTGGAGGCGCTCAGTCAGACCCAGTGTTGACATGTGGCAAGACGCTCCTCGGGGCGCGTCTTGCTTGGGCTGCTCTCATGGAGGCCCTCAGTCAGACCCAGTGTTGACATGTGTCAAGACGCTCCTCGGGGCGCATCTTGCTTGGGCCTCTCTCCTGGAGGCGCTCAGTCAGACCCAGTGTTGACATGTGGCAAGACGCTCCTCGGGGCGCTTCTTGCTTGGGCCTCTCTCCTGGAGCCGCTCAGTCAGACCCAGTGTTGACATGTGGCAAGACGCTCCTCGGGGCACGTCTTGCTTGGGCCTCTCTCCTGGAGGCGCTCAGTCAGACCCAGTGTTGACATGTGGCAAGACGCTCCTCGGGGCGCGTCTTGCTTGGGCCTCTCTCCTGGAGGCGCTCAGTCAGACCGAGTGCTGACATGTGGCAAGACGCTCCTCGGGGCGCGTCTTGCTTGGGCCTCTCTCCTGGAGGCGCTCTGTCAGACCCAGTGTTGACATGTGGCAAGACGCTCCTAGGGGCGCGTCTTGCTTGGGCCTCTCTCCTGGAGGCGCTCAGTCAGACCGAGTGCTGACATGTGGCAAGACGCTCCTCGGTGCGCGTCTTGCTTGGGCCTCTCTCCTGGAGAAGCTCAGTCAGACCCAGTGTTGACATGTGGCAAGACGCTCCTCGGGGCGCGTCTTACTTGGGCCTCTCTCCTGGAGGCGTTCAGTCAGACCGAGTGCTGACATGTGGCAAGACGCTCCTCGGGGCGCGTCTTGCTTGGGCCTCTCTCCTGGAGGCGCTCAGTCAGACCCAGGGGTGACATGTGGCTAGACGCTCCTCGGGGCACGTATTGCTTGGGCCTCTCTCCTGGAGGCCCTCTGTCAGACCCAGTGCTGACATGTGGCAAGACGCTCCTCGGGGCGCGTCTTGCTTGGGCCTCTCTCCTGGAGGCGCTCAGTCAGACCGAGTGCTGACATGTGGCAAGACGCTCCTCGGGGCGCGTCTTGCTTGGGCCTCTCTCCTGGAGGCGCTCTGTCAGACCCAGTGTTGACATGTGGCAAGACGCTCCTAGGGGCGGTTCTTGCTTGGGCCTCTCTCCTGGAGGCGCTCAGTCAGACCCATTGTTGACATGTGGCAAGACGCTCCTCGGGGCGCGTCTTGCTTGGGCCTCTCTCCTGGAGGCCCTCTGTCAGAACCAGTGTTGACATGTGGCAAGACGCTCCTCGGGGCGCGTCTTGCTTGGGCCTCTCTCCTGGAGGCCCTCAATCAGACCCAGTGTTGACACATGGCAAGACGCTCCTCGGGGCGCGTCTTGCTTGGGCCTCTCTCCTGGAGGCCCTCAGTCAGAACCAGAGGTGACATGTGGCAAGACGCTCCTCGGGGCGCGTCTTGCTTGGGCCTCTCTCATGGAGGCCCTCAGTCAGACCCAGTGTTGACATGTGGCAAGACGCTCTTCGGGGCACGTCTTGCTTGGGCCTCTCTCCTGGAGGCGCTCAGTCAGACCCAGTGTTGACATGTGGCAAGACGCTCCTCGGGGCGCGTCTTGCTCGGGCCTCTCTACTGGAGGCGCTCAGTCAGACCCAGTGTTGACATGTGGCAAGACGCTCCTCGGGGCGCTTCTTACTTGGGCCTCTCTCCTGGAGGCGCTCAGTCAGACCCAGTGGTGACATGTGGCAAGACGCTCCTCGGGGCACGTATTGCTTGGGCCTCTCTCCTGGAGGCCCTCTGTCAGACCCAGTGTTGACATGTGGCAAGACGCTCCTCGAGCCGCGTCTTGCTTGGGCTTCTCTCATTGAGGCCCTCAGTCAGACCCAGTGTTGACATGTGTCAAGACGCTCCTCGGGACGCGTCTTGCTTGGGCCTCTCTCCTGGAGGCGCTCAGTCAGACCCAGTGTTGACATGTGGCAAGACACTCCTCGGGGCGCGTCTTGCTTGGGCCTCTCTCCTGGAGGCCCTCTGTCAGACCCTGTGTTGACATGTGGCAAGACGCTCCTCGGGGCGCGTCTTGCTTGGGCCTCTCTCATGGAGGCCCTCAGTCAGACCCAGTGTTGACAAGTGTCAAGACGCTCCTCGGGGCGCGTCTTGCTTGGGCCTCTCTCCTGGAGGCCTTTTGTCAGACCCAGTGTTGACATGTGGCAAGACGCTCCTAGGGGCGCGTCTTGCTTGGGCCTCTCTCCTGGAGGTGCTCAGTCAGACCGAGTGCTGACATGTGGCAAGACGCTCCTCGGTGCGCGTCTTGCTTGGGCCTCTCTCCTGGAGGCGCTCAGTGAGACCCAGTGTTGACATGTGGCAAGACGCTCCTCGGAGCACGTCTTACTTGGGCCTCTCTCCTGGAGGCGCTCAGTCAGACCGAGTGCTGACATGTGGCAAGATGCTCCTCGGGGCGCGTCTTGCTTGGGCCTCTCTCCTGGAGGCGCTCAGTCAGACCGAGTGCTGACATGTGGCAAGACGCTCCTCGGGGCGCGTCTTAGTTGGGCCTCTCTCCTGGAGGCGCTCAGTCAGACCCAGTGGTGACATGTGGTTAGACACTCCTCGGGGCACGTATTGCTTGGGCCTCTCTCCTGGAGGCCTTCTGTCAGACCCAGTGTTGACATGTGGCAAGACGCTCCTCGGGGCGCGTCTTGCTTGGGCTTCTCTCATTGAGGCCCTCAGTCAGACCCAGTGTTGACATGTGTCAAGATGCTCATCGGGGCGCGTCTTGCTTGGGCTGCTCTCATGGAGGCCCTCAGTCAGACCCAGTGTTGACATGTGTCAAGACGCTCCTCGGGGCGCATCTTGCTTGGGCCTCTCTCCTGGAGGCGCTCAGTCAGACCCAGTGTTGACATGTGGCAAGACGCTCCTCGGGGCGCTTCTTGCTTGGGCCTCTCTCCTGGAGCCGCTCAGTCAGACCCAGTGTTGACATGTGGCAAGACGCTCCTCGGGGCACGTCTTGCTTGGGCCTCTCTCCTGGAGGCGCTCAGTCAGACCCAGTGTTGACATGTGGCAAGACGCTCCTCGGGGCGCGTCTTGCTTGGGCCTCTCTCCTGGAGGCGCTCAGTCAGACCGAGTGCTGACATGTGGCAAGACGCTCCTCGGGGCGCGTCTTGCTTGGGCCTCTCTCCTGGAGGCGCTCTGTCAGACCCAGTGTTGACATGTGGCAAGACGCTCCTAGGGGCGCGTCTTGCTTGGGCCTCTCTCCTGGAGGCGCTCAGTCAGACCGAGTGCTGACATGTGGCAAGACGCTCCTCGGTGCGCGTCTTGCTTGGGCCTCTCTCCTGGAGAAGCTCAGTCAGACCCAGTGTTGACATGTGGCAAGACGCTCCTCGGGGCGCGTCTTACTTGGGCCTCTCTCCTGGAGGCGTTCAGTCAGACCGAGTGCTGACATGTGGCAAGACGCTCCTCGGGGCGCGTCTTGCTTGGGCCTCTCTCCTGGAGGCGGTCAGTCAGACCCAGGGGTGACATGTGGCTAGACGCTCCTCGGGGCACGTATTGCTTGGGCCTCTCTCCTGGAGGCCCTCTGTCAGACCCAGTGCTGACATGTGGCAAGACGCTCCTCGGGGCGCGTCTTGCTTGGGCCTCTCTCCTGGAGGCGCTCAGTCAGACCGAGTGCTGACATGTGGCAAGACGCTCCTCGGGGCGCGTCTTGCTTGGGCCTCTCTCCTGGAGGCGCTCTGTCAGACCCAGTGTTGACATGTGGCAAGACGCTCCTAGGGGCGGTTCTTGCTTGGGCCTCTCTCCTGGAGGCGCTCAGTCAGACCCATTGTTGACATGTGGCAAGACGCTCCTCGGGGCGCGTCTTGCTTGGGCCTCTCTCCTGGAGGCCCTCTGTCAGAACCAGTGTTGACATGTGGCAAGACGCTCCTCGGGGCGCGTCTTGCTTGGGCCTCTCTCCTGGAGGCCCTCAATCAGACCCAGTGTTGACACATGGCAAGACGCTCCTCGGGGCGCGTCTTGCTTGGGCCTCTCTCCTGGAGGCCCTCAGTCAGAACCAGAGGTGACATGTGGCAAGACGCTCCTCGGGGCGCGTCTTGCTTGGGCCTCTCTCATGGAGGCCCTCAGTCAGACCCAGTGTTGACATGTGGCAAGACGCTCTTCGGGGCACGTCTTGCTTGGGCCTCTCTCCTGGAGGCGCTCAGTCAGACCCAGTGTTGACATGTGGCAAGACGCTCCTCGGGGCGCGTCTTGCTCGGGCCTCTCTACTGGAGGCGCTCAGTCAGACCCAGTGTTGACATGTGGCAAGACGCTCCTCGGGGCGCTTCTTACTTGGGCCTCTCTCCTGGAGGCGCTCAGTCAGACCCAGTGGTGACATGTGGCAAGACGCTCCTCGGGGCACGTATTGCTTGGGCCTCTCTCCTGGAGGCCCTCTGTCAGACCCAGTGTTGACATGTGGCAAGACGCTCCTCGAGCCGCGTCTTGCTTGGGCTTCTCTCATTGAGGCCCTCAGTCAGACCCAGTGTTGACATGTGTCAAGACGCTCCTCGGGACGCGTCTTGCTTGGGCCTCTCTCCTGGAGGCGCTCAGTCAGACCCAGTGTTGACATGTGGCAAGACACTCCTCGGGGCGCGTCTTGCTTGGGCCTCTCTCCTGGAGGCCCTCTGTCAGACCCTGTGTTGACATGTGGCAAGACGCTCCTCGGGGCGCGTCTTGCTTGGGCCTCTCTCATGGAGGCCCTCAGTCAGACCCAGTGTTGACAAGTGTCAAGACGCTCCTCGGGGCGCGTCTTGCTTGGGCCTCTCTCCTGGAGGCCTTTTGTCAGACCCAGTGTTGACATGTGGCAAGACGCTCCTAGGGGCGCGTCTTGCTTGGGCCTCTCTCCTGGAGGTGCTCAGTCAGACCGAGTGCTGACATGTGGCAAGACGCTCCTCGGTGCGCGTCTTGCTTGGGCCTCTCTCCTGGAGGCGCTCAGTGAGACCCAGTGTTGACATGTGGCAAGACGCTCCTCGGAGCACGTCTTACTTGGGCCTCTCTCCTGGAGGCGCTCAGTCAGACCGAGTGCTGACATGTGGCAAGATGCTCCTCGGGGCGCGTCTTGCTTGGGCCTCTCTCCTGGAGGCGCTCAGTCAGACCGAGTGCTGACATGTGGCAAGACGCTCCTCGGGGCGCGTCTTAGTTGGGCCTCTCTCCTGGAGGCGCTCAGTCAGACCCAGTGGTGACATGTGGTTAGACACTCCTCGGGGTACGTATTGCTTGGGCCTCTCTCCTGGAGGCCTTCTGTCAGACCCAGTGTTGACATGTGGCAAGACGCTCCTCGGGGCGCGTCTTGCTTGGGCTTCTCTCATTGAGGCCCTCAGTCAGACCCAGTGTTGACATGTGTCAAGATGCTCATCGGGGCGCGTCTTGCTTGGGCCTCTCTCCTGGAGGCGCTCAGTCAGACCCAGTGTTGACATGTGGCAAGACGCTCCTCGGGGCGCGTCTTGCTTGGGCCTCTCTCCTGGAGGCGCTCAGTCAGACCGAGTGCTGACATGTGGCAAGACGCTCCTCGGGGCGCGTCTTGCTTGGGCCTCTCTCCTGGAGGCGCTCTGTCAGACCCAGTGTTGACATGTGGCAAGACGCTCCTAGGGGCGCGTCTTGCTTGGGCCTCTCTCCTGGAGGCGCTCAGTCAGACCGAGTGCTGACATGTGGCAAGACGCTCCTCGGTGCGCGTCTTGCTTGGGCCTCTCTCCTGGAGAAGCTCAGTCAGACCCAGTGTTGACATGTGGCAAGACGCTCCTCGGGGCGCGTCTTACTTGGGCCTCTCTCCTGGAGGCGTTCAGTCAGACCGAGTGCTGACATGTGGCAAGACGCTCCTCGGGGCGCGTCTTGCTTGGGCCTCTCTCCTGGAGGCGCTCAGTCAGACCCAGGGGTGACATGTGGCTAGACGCTCCTCGGGGCACGTATTGCTTGGGCCTCTCTCCTGGAGGCCCTCTGTCAGACCCAGTGCTGACATGTGGCAAGACGCTCCTCGGGGCGCGTCTTGCTTGGGCCTCTCTCCTGGAGGCGCTCAGTCAGACCGAGTGCTGACATGTGGCAAGACGCTCCTCGGGGCGCGTCTTGCTTGGGCCTCTCTCCTGGAGGCGCTCTGTCAGACCCAGTGTTGACATGTGGCAAGACGCTCCTAGGGGCGAGTCTTGCTTGGGCCTCTCTCCTGGAGGCGCTCAGTCAGACCCATTGTTGACATGTGGCAAGACGCTCCTCGGGGCGCGTCTTGCTTGGGCCTCTCTCCTGGAGGCCCTCTGTCAGAACCAGTGTTGACATGTGGCAAGACGCTCCTCGGGGCGCGTCTTGCTTGGGCCTCTCTCCTGGAGGCCCTCAATCAGACCCAGTGTTGACACATGGCAAGACGCTCCTCGGGGCGCGTCTTGCTTGGGCCTCTCTCCTGGAGGCCCTCAGTCAGAACCAGAGGTGACATGTGGCAAGACGCTCCTCGGGGCGCGTCTTGCTTGGGCCTCTCTCATGGAGGCCCTCAGTCAGACCCAGTGTTGACATGTGGCAAGACGCTCTTCGGGGCACGTCTTGCTTGGGCCTCTCTCCTGGAGGCGCTCAGTCAGACCCAGTGTTGACATGTGGCAAGACGCTCCTCGGGGCGCGTCTTGCTCGGGCCTCTCTACTGGAGGCGCTCAGTCAGACCCAAGTGTTGACATGTGGCAAGACGCTCCTCGGGGCGCTTCTTACTTGGGCCTCTCTCCTGGAGGCGCTCAGTCAGACCCAGTGGTGACATGTGGCAAGACGCTCCTCGGGGCACGTATTGCTTGGGCCTCTCTCCTGGAGGCCCTCTGTCAGACCCAGTGTTGACATGTGGCAAGACGCTCCTCGAGCCGCGTCTTGCTTGGGCTTCTCTCATTGAGGCCCTCAGTCAGACCCAGTGTTGACATGTGTCAAGACGCTCCTCGGGGCGCGTCTTGCTTGGCCCTCTCTCCTGGAGGCGCTCAGTCAGACCCAGTGTTGACATGTGGCAAGACACTCCTCGGGGCGCGTCTTGCTTGGGCCTCTCTCCTGGAGGCCCTCTGTCAGACCCAGTGTTGACATGTGGCAAGACGCTCCTCGGGGCGCGTCTTGCTTGGGCCTCTTTCATGGAGGCCCTCAGTCAGACCCAGTGTTGACATGTGGCAAGACGCTCCTCGGGGCGCGTCTTGCTTGGGCCTCTCTACTGGAGGCGCTCAGTCAGACCCAGTGTTGACATGTGGCAAGACGCTCCTCGGGGCGCTTCTTACTTGGGCCTCTCTCCTGGAGGCGCTCAGTCAGACCCAGTGGTGACATGTGGCAAGACGCTCCTCGGGGCACGTATTGCTTGGGCCTCTCTCCTGGAGGCCCTCTGTCAGACCCAGTGTTGACATGTGGCAAGACGCTCCTCGGGGCGCGTCTTGCTTGGGCTTCTCTCATTGAGGCCCTCAGTCAGACCCAGTGTTGACATGTGTCAAGACGCTCCTCTGGGCGCGTCTTGCTTGGGCCTCTCTCCTGGAGGCGCTCAGTCAGACCCATTGTTGACATGTGGCAAGACGCTCCTCGGGGCGCGTCTTGCTCGGGCCTCTCTACTGGAGGCGCTCAGTCAGACCCAGTGTTGACATGTGGCAAGACGCTCCTCGGGGCGCTTCTTACTTGGGCCTCTCTCCTGGAGGCGCTCAGTCAGACCCAGTGGTGACATGTGGCAAGACGCTCCTCGGGGCACGTATTGCTTGGGCCTCTCTCCTGGAGGCCCTCTGTCAGACCCAGTGTTGACATGTGGCAAGACGCTCCTCGAGCCGCGTCTTGCTTGGGCTTCTCTCATTGAGGCCCTCAGTCAGACCCAGTGTTGACATGTGTCAAGACGCTCCTCGGGGCGCGTCTTGCTTGGGCCTCTCTCCTGGAGGTGCTCAGTCAGACCCAGTGTTGACATGTGGCAAGACACTCCTCGGGGCGCGTCTTGCTTGGGCCTCTCTCCTGGAGGCCCTCTGTCAGACCCTGTGTTGACATGTGGCAAGACGCTCCTCGGGGCGCGTCTTGCTTGGGCCTCTCTCATGGAGGCCCTCAGTCAGACCCAGTGTTGACAAGTGTCAAGACGCTCCTCGGGGCGCGTCTTGCTTGGGCCTCTCTCCTGGAGGCCTTTTGTCAGACCCAGTGTTGACCTGTGGCAAGACGCTCCTAGGGGCGCGTCTTGCTTGGGCCTCTCTCCTGGAGGTGCTCAGTCAGACCGAGTGCTGACATGTGGCAAGACGCTCCTCGGTGCGCGTCTTGCTTGGGCCTCTCTCCTGGAGGCGCTCAGTGAGACCCAGTGTTGACATGTGGCAAGACGCTCCTCGGAGCACGTCTTACTTGGGCCTCTCTCCTGGAGGCGCTCAGTCAGACCGAGTGCTGACATGTGGCAAGATGCTCCTCGGGGCGCGTCTTGCTTGGGCCTCTCTCCTGGAGGCGCTCAGTCAGACCGAGTGCTGACATGTGGCAAGACGCTCCTCGGGGCGCGTCTTAGTTGGGCCTCTCTCCTGGAGGCGCTCAGTCAGACCCAGTGGTGACATGTGGTTAGACACTCCTCGGGGCACGTATTGCTTGGGCCTCTCTCCTGGAGGCCTTCTGTCAGACCCAGTGTTGACATGTGGCAAGACGCTCCTCGGGGCGCGTCTTGCTTGGGCTTCTCTCATTGAGGCCCTCAGTCAGACCCAGTGTTGACATGTGTCAAGATGCTCATCGGGGCGCGTCTTGCTTGGGCCTCTCTCCTGGAGGCGCTCAGTCAGACCCAGTGTTGACATGTGGCAAGACGCTCCTCGGGGCGCGTCTTGCTTGGGCTGCTCTCATGGAGGCCCTCAGTCAGACCCAGTGTTGACATGTGTCAAGACGCTCCTCGGGGCGCATCTTGCTTGGGCCTCTCTCCTGGAGGCGCTCAGTCAGACCCAGTGTTGACATGTGGCAAGACGCTCCTCGGGGCGCTTCTTGCTTGGGCCTCTCTCCTGGAGCCGCTCAGTCAGACCCAGTGTTGACATGTGGCAAGACGCTCCTCGGGGCACGTCTTGCTTGGGCCTCTCTCCTGGAGGCGCTCAGTCAGACCCAGTGTTGACATGTGGCAAGACGCTCCTCAGGGCGCGTCTTGCTTGGGCCTCTCTCCTGGAGGCGCTCAGTCAGACCGAGTGCTGACATGTGGCAAGACGCTCCTCGGGGCGCGTCTTGCTTGGGCCTCTCTCCTGGAGGCGCTCTGTCAGACCCAGTGTTGACATGTGGCAAGACGCTCCTAGGGGCGCGTCTTGCTTGGGCCTCTCTCCTGGAGGCGCTCAGTCAGACCGAGTGCTGACATGTGGCAAGACGCTCCTCGGTGCGCGTCTTGCTTGGGCCTCTCTCCTGGAGAAGCTCAGTCAGACCCAGTGTTGACATGTGGCAAGACGCTCCTCGGGGCGCGTCTTACTTGGGCCTCTCTCCTGGAGGCGTTCAGTCAGACCGAGTGCTGACATGTGGCAAGACGCTCCTCGGGGCGCGTCTTGCTTGGGCCTCTCTCCTGGAGGCGCTCAGTCAGACCCAGGGGTGACATGTGGCTAGACGCTCCTCGGGGCACGTATTGCTTGGGCCTCTCTCCTGGAGGCCCTCCGTCAGACCCAGTGCTGACATGTGGCAAGACGCTCCTCGGGGCGCGTCTTGCTTGGGCCTCTCTCCTGGAGGCGCTCAGTCAGACCGAGTGCTGACATGTGGCAAGACGCTCCTCGGGGCGCGTCTTGCTTGGGCCTCTCTCCTGGAGGCGCTCTGTCAGACCCAGTGTTGACATGTGGCAAGACGCTCCTAGGGGCGAGTCTTGCTTGGGCCTCTCTCCTGGAGGCGCTCAGTCAGACCCATTGTTGACATGTGGCAAGACGCTCCTCGGGGCGCGTCTTGCTTGGGCCTCTCTCCTGGAGGCCCTCTGTCAGAACCAGTGTTGACATGTGGCAAGACGCTCCTCGGGGCGCGTCTTGCTTGGGCCTCTCTCCTGGAGGCCCTCAATCAGACCCAGTGTTGACACATGGCAAGACGCTCCTCGGGGCGCGTCTTGCTTGGGCCTCTCTCCTGGAGGCCCTCAGTCAGAACCAGAGGTGACATGTGGCAAGACGCTCCTCGGGGCGCGTCTTGCTTGGGCCTCTCTCATGGAGGCCCTCAGTCAGACCCAGTGTTGACATGTGGCAAGACGCTCTTCGGGGCACGTCTTGCTTGGGCCTCTCTCCTGGAGGCGCTCAGTCAGACCCAGTGTTGACATGTGGCAAGACGCTCCTCGGGGCGCGTCTTGCTCGGGCCTCTCTACTGGAGGCGCTCAGTCAGACCCAGTGTTGACATGTGGCAAGACGCTCCTCGGGGCGCTTCTTACTTGGGCCTCTCTCCTGGAGGCGCTCAGTCAGACCCAGTGGTGACATGTGGCAAGACGCTCCTCGGGGCACGTATTGCTTGGGCCTCTCTCCTGGAGGCCCTCTGTCAGACCCAGTGTTGACATGTGGCAAGACGCTCCTCGAGCCGCGTCTTGCTTGGGCTTCTCTCATTGAGGCCCTCAGTCAGACCCAGTGTTGACATGTGTCAAGACGCTCCTCGGGGCGCGTCTTGCTTGGCCCTCTCTCCTGGAGGCGCTCAGTCAGACCCAGTGTTGACATGTGGCAAGACACTCCTCGGGGCGCGTCTTGCTTGGGCCTCTCTCCTGGAGGCCCTCTGTCAGACCCAGTGTTGACATGTGGCAAGACGCTCCTCGGGGCGCGTCTTGCTTGGGCCTCTTTCATGGAGGCCCTCAGTCAGACCCAGTGTTGACATGTGGCAAGACGCTCCTCGGGGCGCGTCTTGCTTGGGCCTCTCTACTGGAGGCGCTCAGTCAGACCCAGTGTTGACATGTGGCAAGACGCTCCTCGGGGCGCTTCTTACTTGGGCCTCTCTCCTGGAGGCGCTCAGTCAGACCCAGTGGTGACATGTGGCAAGACGCTCCTCGGGGCACGTATTGCTTGGGCCTCTCTCCTGGAGGCCCTCTGTCAGACCCAGTGTTGACATGTGGCAAGACGCTCCTCGGGGCGCGTCTTGCTTGGGCTTCTCTCATTGAGGCCCTCAGTCAGACCCAGTGTTGACATGTGTCAAGACGCTCCTCTGGGCGCGTCTTGCTTGGGCCTCTCTCCTGGAGGCGCTCAGTCAGACCCATTGTTGACATGTGGCAAGACGCTCCTCGGGGCGCTTCTTGCTTGGGCCTCTCTCCTGGAGGCGCTCAGTCAGACCCAGTGTTGACATGTGGGAAGACGCTCCTCGGGGCGCATCTTACTTGGGCCTCTCTCCTGGAGGCGCTCAGTCAGACCCAGTGGTGACATGTGGCAAGACGCTCCTCGGGGCACGTATTGCTTGGGCCTCTCTCCTGGAGAACCTCTGTCAGACCCAGTGTTGACATGTGGCAAGACGCTCCTCGGGGCGCGTCTTGCTTGGGCTTCTCTCATTGAGGCCCTCAGTCAGACCCAGTGTGGACATGTGTCAAGACGCTCCTCGGGGCGCGTCTTGCTTGGCCCTCTCTCCTGGAGGCGCTCAGTCAGACCCAGTGTTGACATGTGGCAAGACACTCCTCGGGGCGCGTCTTGCTTGGGCCTCTCTCCTGGAGGCCCTCTGTCAGACCCAGTGTTGACATGTGGCAAGACGCTCCTCGGGGCGCGTCTTGCTTGGGCCTCTTTCATGGAGGCCCTCAGTCAGACCCAGTGTTGACAAGTGTCAAGACGCTCCTCGGGGCGCGTCTTGCTTGGGCCTCTCTCCTGGAGGCGCTCAGTCAGACCCAGTGTTGACATGTGGCAAGACGCTCCTCGGGGCGCGTCTTACTTGGGCCTCTCTCCTGGAGGCGCTCAGTCAGACCCAGTGGTGACATGTGGCAAGACGCTCCTCGGGGCACGTATTGCTTGGGCCTCTCTCCTGGAGGCCCTCTGTCAGACCCAGTGTTGACATGTGGCAAGACGCTCCTCGGGGCGCGTCTTGCTTGGGCTTCTCTCATTGAGGCCCTCAGTCAGACCCAGTGTTGACATGTGTCAAGACGCTCCTCGGGGCGCGTCTTGCTTGGGCCTCTCTCCTGGAGGCGGTCAGTCAGACCCAGTGTTGACATGTGGCAAGACACTCCTCGGGGCGCGTCTTGCTTGGGCCTCTCTCCTGGAGGCCCTCTGTCAGACCCAGTGTTGACATGTGGCAAGACGCTCCTCGGGGCGCGTCTTGCTTGGGCCTCTCTCATGGAGGCCCTCAGTCAGACCCAGTGTTGACAAGTGTCAAGACGCTCCTCGGGGCGCGTCTTGCTTGGGCCTCTCTCCTGGAGGCCTTTTGTCAGACCCAGTGTTGACATGTGGCAAGACGCTCCTCGGGGCGCGTCTTGCTTGGGCCTCTCTCCTGGAGGTGCTCAGTCAGACCGAGTGCTGACATGTGGCAAGACGCTCCTCGGTGCGCGTCTTGCTTGGTTCTCTCTCCTGGAGGTGCTCAGTGAGACCCAGTGTTGACATGTGGCAAGACGCTCCTCGGAGCACGTCTTACTTGGGCCTCTCTCCTGGAGGCGCTCAGTCAGACCGAGTGCTGACATGTGGCAAGACGCTCCTCGGGGCGCGTCTTGCTTGGGCCTCTCTCCTGGAGGCGCTCAGTCAGATCGAGTGCTGACATGTGGCAAGACGCTCCTCGGGGCACGTCTTAGTTGGGCCTCTCTCCTGGAGGCGCTCAGTCAGACCCAGTGGTGACATGTGGCAAGACACTCCTCGGGGCACGTATTGCTTGGGCCTCTCTCCTGGAGGCCCTCTGTCAGACCCAGTGTTGACATGTGGCAAGACGCTCCTCGGAGCGCGTCTTGCTTGGGCTTCTCTCATTGAGGCCCTCAGTCAGACCCAGTGTTGACATGTGTCAAGACGCTCCTCGGGGCGCGTCTTGCTTGGGCCTCTCTCCTGGAGGCGCTCAGTCAGACCCAGTGTTGACATGTGGCAAGACGCTCCTCGGGACTCGTCTTGCTTGGGCTTCTCTCATGGAGGACCTCAGTCAGACCCAGTGTTGACATGTGTCAAGACGCTCCTCGGGGCGCATCTTGCTTGGGCCTCTCTCCTGGAGGCGCTCAGTCGAACCCAGTGTTGACATGTGGCAAGACGCTCCTCGGGGCGCTTCTTGCTTGGGCCTCTCTCCTGGAGCCGCTCACTCAGACCCAGTGTTGACATGTGGCAAGACGCTCCTCGGGGCACGTCTTGCTTGGGCCTCTCTCCTGGAGACGCTCAGTCAGACCCAGTGTTGACATGTGGCAAGACGCTCCTCGGGGCGCGTCTTGCTTGGGCCTCTCTCCTGGAGGCGCTCAGTCAGACCGAGTGCTGACATGTGGCAAGACGCTCCACGGGGCGCGTCTTGCTTGGGCCTCTCTCCTGGAGGCGCTCTGTCAGACCCAGTGTTGACATGTGGCAAGACGCTCCTAGGGGCGCGTCTTGCTTGGGCCTCTCTCCTGGAGGCCCTCTGTCAGACCCAGTGCTGACATGTGGCAAGACGCTCCTCGGGGCGCGTCTTGCTTGGGCCTCTCTCCTGGAGGCGCTCAGTCAGACCGAGTGCTGACATGTGGCAAGACGCTCCTCGGGGCGCGTCTTGCTTGGGCCTCTCTCCTGGAGGCGCTCTGTCAGACCCTGTGTTGACATGTGGCAAGACGCTCCTAGGGGCGAGTCTTGCTTGGGCCTCTCTCCTGGAGGCGCTCAGTCAGACCGAGTGCTGACATTTGGCAAGACGCTCCTCGGTGCGCGTCTTGCTTGGGCCTCTCTCCTGGAGGCGCTCAGACAGACCCAGTGCTGACATGTGGCAAGACGCTCCTCGGGGCGCGTCTTAGTTGGGCCTCTCTCCTGGAGGCGCTCAGTCAGACCCAGTGGTGACATGTGGTTAGACACTCCTCGGGGCACGTATTGCTTGGGCCTCTCTCCTGGAGGCCTTCTGTCAGACCCAGTGTTGACATGTGGCAAGACGCTCCTCGGGGCGCGTCTTGCTTGGGCTTCTCTCATTGAGGCCCTCAGTCAGACCCAGTGTTGACATGTGTCAAGATGCTCATCGGGGCGCGTCTTGCTTGGGCCTCTCTCCTGGAGGCTCTCAGTCAGACCCAGTGTTGACATGTGGCAAGACGCTCCTCGGGGCGCGTCTTGCTTGGGCTGCTCTCATGGAGGCCCTCAGTCAGACCCAGTGTTGACATGTGTCAAGACGCTCCTCGGGGCGCATCTTGCTTGGGCCTCTCTCCTGGAGGCGCTCAGTCAGACCCAGTGTTGACATGTGGCTAGACGCTCCTCGGGGCGCTTCTTGCTTGGGCCTCTCTCCTGGAGCCGCTCAGTCAGACCCAGTGTTGACATGTGGCAAGACGCTCCTCGGGGCACGTCTTGCTTGGGCCTCTCTCCTGGAGGCGCTCAGTCAGACCCAGTGTTGACATGTGGCAAGACGCTCCTCGGGGCGCGTCTTGCTTGGGCCTCTCTCCTGGAGGCGCTCAGTCAGACCGAGTGCTGACATGTGGCAAGACGCTCCTCGGGGCGCGTCTTGCTTGGGCCTCTCTCCTGGAGGCGCTCTGTCAGACCCAGTGTTGACATGTGGCAAGACGCTCCTAGGGGCGCGTCTTGCTTGGGCCTCTCTCCTGGAGGCGCTCAGTCAGACCGAGTGCTGACATGTGGCAAGACGCTCCTCGGTGCGCGTCTTGCTTGGGCCTCTCTCCTGGAGAAGCTCAGTCAGACCCAGTGTTGACATGTGGCAAGACGCTCCTCGGGGCGCGTCTTACTTGGGCCTCTCTCCTGGAGGCGTTCAGTCAGACCGAGTGCTGACATGTGGCAAGACGCTCCTCGGGGCGCGTCTTGCTTGGGCCTCTCTCCTGGAGGCGCTCAGTCAGACCCAGGGGTGACATGTGGCTAGACGCTCCTCGGGGCACGTATTGCTTGGGCCTCTCTCCTGGAGGCCCTCTGTCAGACCCAGTGCTGACATGTGGCAAGACGCTCCTCGGGGCGCGTCTTGCTTGGGCCTCTCTCCTGGAGGCGCTCAGTCAGACCGAGTGCTGACATGTGGCAAGACGCTCCTCGGGGCGCGTCTTGCTTGGGCCTCTCTCCTGGAGGCGCTCTGTCAGACCCAGTGTTGACATGTGGCAAGACGCTCCTAGGGGCGGTTCTTGCTTGGGCCTCTCTCCTGGAGGCGCTCAGTCAGACCCATTGTTGACATGTGGCAAGACGCTCCTCGGGGCGCGTCTTGCTTGGGCCTCTCTCCTGGAGGCCCTCTGTCAGAACCAGTGTTGACATGTGGCAAGACGCTCCTCGGGGCGCGTCTTGCTTGGGCCTCTCTCCTGGAGGCCCTCAATCAGACCCAGTGTTGACACATGGCAAGACGCTCCTCGGGGCGCGTCTTGCTTGGGCCTCTCTCCTGGAGGCCCTCAGTCAGAACCAGAGGTGACATGTGGCAAGACGCTCCTCGGGGCGCGTCTTGCTTGGGCCTCTCTCATGGAGGCCCTCAGTCAGACCCAGTGTTGACATGTGGCAAGACGCTCTTCGGGGCACGTCTTGCTTGGGCCTCTCTCCTGGAGGCGCTCAGTCAGACCCAGTGTTGACATGTGGCAAGACGCTCCTCGGGGCGCGTCTTGCTCGGGCCTCTCTACTGGAGGCGCTCAGTCAGACCCAGTGTTGACATGTGGCAAGACGCTCCTCGGGACGCTTCTTACTTGGGCCTCTCTCCTGGAGGCGCTCAGTCAGACCCAGTGGTGACATGTGGCAAGACGCTCCTCGGGGCACGTATTGCTTGGGCCTCTCTCCTGGAGGCCCTCTGTCAGACCCAGTGTTGACATGTGGCAAGACGCTCCTTGAGCCGCGTCTTGCTTGGGCTTCTCTCATTGAGGCCGTCAGTCAGACCCAGTGTTGACATGTGTCAAGACGCTCCTCGGGACGCGTCTTGCTTGGGCCTCTCTCCTGGAGGCGCTCAGTCAGACCCAGTGTTGACATGTGGCAAGACACTCCTCGGGGCGCGTCTTGCTTGGGCCTCTCTCCTGGAGGCCCTCTGTCAGACCCTGTGTTGACATGTGGCAAGACGCTCCTCGGGGCGCGTCTTGCTTGGGCCTCTCTCATGGAGGCCCTCAGTCAGACCCAGTGTTGACAAGTGTCAAGACGCTCCTCGGGGCGCGTCTTGCTTGGGCCTCTCTCCTGGAGGCCTTTTGTCAGACCCAGTGTTGACATGTGGCAAGACGCTCCTAGGGGCGCGTCTTGCTTGGGCCTCTCTCCTGGAGGTGCTCAGTCAGACCGAGTGCTGACATGTGGCAAGACGCTCCTCGGTGCGCGTCTTGCTTGGGCCTCTCTCCTGGAGGCGCTCAGTGAGACCCAGTGTTGACATGTGGCAAGACGCTCCTCGGAGCACGTCTTACTTGGGCCTCTCTCCTGGAGGCGCTCAGTCAGACCGAGTGCTGACATGTGGCAAGATGCTCCTCGGGGCGCGTCTTGCTTGGGCCTCTCTCCTGGAGGCGCTCAGTCAGACCGAGTGCTGACATGTGGCAAGACGCTCCTCGGGGCGCGTCTTAGTTGGGCCTCTCTCCTGGAGGCGCTCAGTCAGACCCAGTGGTGACATGTGGTTAGACACTCCTCGGGGTACGTATTGCTTGGGCCTCTCTCCTGGAGGCCTTCTGTCAGACCCAGTGTTGACATGTGGCAAGACGCTCCTCGGGGCGCGTCTTGCTTGGGCTTCTCTCATTGAGGCCCTCAGTCAGACCCAGTGTTGACATGTGTCAAGATGCTCATCGGGGCGCGTCTTGCTTGGGCCTCTCTCCTGGAGGCGCTCAGTCAGACCCAGTGTTGACATGTGGCAAGACGCTCCTCGGGGCGCGTCTTGCTTGGGCTGCTCTCATGGAGGCCCTCAGTCAGACCCAGTGTTGACATGTGTCAAGACGCTCCTCGGGGCGCATCTTGCTTGGGCCTCTCTCCTGGAGGCGCTCAGTCAGACCCAGTGTTGACATGTGGCAAGACGCTCCTCGGGGCGCTTCTTGCTTGGGCCTCTCTCCTGGAGCCGCTCAGTCAGACCCAGTGTTGACATGTGGCAAGACGCTCCTCGGGGCACGTCTTGCTTGGGCCTCTCTCCTGGAGGCGCTCAGTCAGACCCAGTGTTGACATGTGGCAAGACGCTCCTCGGGGCGCGTCTTGCTTGGGCCTCTCTCCTGGAGGCGCTCAGTCAGACCGAGTGCTGACATGTGGCAAGACGCTCCTCGGGGCGCGTCTTGCTTGGGCCTCTCTCCTGGAGGCGCTCTGTCAGACCCAGTGTTGACATGTGGCAAGACGCTCCTAGGGGCGCGTCTTGCTTGGGCCTCTCTCCTGGAGGCGCTCAGTCAGACCGAGTGCTGACATGTGGCAAGACGCTCCTCGGTGCGCGTCTTGCTTGGGCCTCTCTCCTGGAGAAGCTCAGTCAGACCCAGTGTTGACATGTGGCAAGACGCTCCTCGGGGCGCGTCTTACTTGGGCCTCTCTCCTGGAGGCGTTCAGTCAGACCGAGTGCTGACATGTGGCAAGACGCTCCTCGGGGCGCGTCTTGCTTGGGCCTCTCTCCTGGAGGCGCTCAGTCAGACCCAGGGGTGACATGTGGCTAGACGCTCCTCGGGGCACGTATTGCTTGGGCCTCTCTCCTGGAGGCCCTCTGTCAGACCCAGTGCTGACATGTGGCAAGACGCTCCTCGGGGCGCGTCTTGCTTGGGCCTCTCTCCTGGAGGCGCTCAGTCAGACCGAGTGCTGACATGTGGCAAGACGCTCCTCGGGGCGCGTCTTGCTTGGGCCTCTCTCCTGGAGGCGCTCTGTCAGACCCAGTGTTGACATGTGGCAAGACGCTCCTAGGGGCGAGTCTTGCTTGGGCCTCTCTCCTGGAGGCGCTCAGTCAGACCCATTGTTGACATGTGGCAAGACGCTCCTCGGGGCGCGTCTTGCTTGGGCCTCTCTCCTGGAGGCCCTCTGTCAGAACCAGTGTTGACATGTGGCAAGACGCTCCTCGGGGCGCGTCTTGCTTGGGCCTCTCTCCTGGAGGCCCTCAATCAGACCCAGTGTTGACACATGGCAAGACGCTCCTCGGGGCGCGTCTTGCTTGGGCCTCTCTCCTGGAGGCCCTCAGTCAGAACAAGAGGTGACATGTGGCAAGACGCTCCTGGGGCGCGTCTTGCTTGGGCCTCTCTCATGGAGGCCCTCAGTCAGACCCAGTGTTGACATGTGGCAAGACGCTCTTCGGGGCACGTCTTGCTTGGGCCTCTCTCCTGGAGGCGCTCAGTCAGACCCAGTGTTGACATGTGGCAAGACGCTCCTCGGGGCGCGTCTTGCTCGGGCCTCTCTACTGGAGGCGCTCAGTCAGACCCAGTGTTGACATGTGGCAAGACGCTCCTCGGGGCGCTTCTTACTTGGGCCTCTCTCCTGGAGGCGCTCAGTCAGACCCAGTGGTGACATGTGGCAAGACGCTCCTCGGGGCACGTATTGCTTGGGCCTCTCTCCTGGAGGCCCTCTGTCAGACCCAGTGTTGACATGTGGCAAGACGCTCCTCGAGCCGCGTCTTGCTTGGGCTTCTCTCATTGAGGCCCTCAGTCAGACCCAGTGTTGACATGTGTCAAGACGCTCCTCGGGGCGCGTCTTGCTTGGCCCTCTCTCCTGGAGGCGCTCAGTCAGACCCAGTGTTGACATGTGGCAAGACACTCCTCGGGGCGCGTCTTGCTTGGGCCTCTCTCCTGGAGGCCCTCTGTCAGACCCAGTGTTGACATGTGGCAAGACGCTCCTCGGGGCGCGTCTTGCTTGGGCCTCTTTCATGGAGGCCCTCAGTCAGACCCAGTGTTGACATGTGGCAAGACGCTCCTCGGGGCGCGTCTTGCTTGGGCCTCTCTACTGGAGGCGCTCAGTCAGACCCAGTGTTGACATGTGGCAAGACGCTCCTCGGGGCGCTTCTTACTTGGGCCTCTCTCCTGGAGGCGCTCAGTCAGACCCAGTGGTGACATGTGGCAAGACGCTCCTCGGGGCACGTATTGCTTGGGCCTCTCTCCTGGAGGCCCTCTGTCAGACCCAGTGTTGACATGTGGCAAGACGCTCCTCGGGGCGCGTCTTGCTTGGGCTTCTCTCATTGAGGCCCTCAGTCAGACCCAGTGTTGACATGTGTCAAGACGCTCCTCTGGGCGCGTCTTGCTTGGGCCTCTCTCCTGGAGGCGCTCAGTCAGACCCATTGTTGACATGTGGCAAGACGCTCCTCGGGGCGCGTCTTGCTCGGGCCTCTCTACTGGAGGCGCTCAGTCAGACCCAGTGTTGACATGTGGCAAGACGCTCCTCGGGGCGCTTCTTACTTGGGCCTCTCTCCTGGAGGCGCTCAGTCAGACCCAGTGGTGACATGTGGCAAGACGCTCCTCGGGGCACGTATTGCTTGGGCCTCTCTCCTGGAGGCCCTCTGTCAGACCCAGTGTTGACATGTGGCAAGACGCTCCTCGAGCCGCGTCTTGCTTGGGCTTCTCTCATTGAGGCCCTCAGTCAGACCCAGTGTTGACATGTGTCAAGACGCTCCTCGGGGCGCGTCTTGCTTGGGCCTCTCTCCTGGAGGTGCTCAGTCAGACCCAGTGTTGACATGTGGCAAGACACTCCTCGGGGCGCGTCTTGCTTGGGCCTCTCTCCTGGAGGCCCTCTGTCAGACCCTGTGTTGACATGTGGCAAGACGCTCCTCGGGGCGCGTCTTGCTTGGGCCTCTCTCATGGAGGCCCTCAGTCAGACCCAGTGTTGACAAGTGTCAAGACGCTCCTCGGGGCGCGTCTTGCTTGGGCCTCTCTCCTGGAGGCCTTTTGTCAGACCCAGTGTTGACATGTGGCAAGACGCTCCTAGGGGCGCGTCTTGCTTGGGCCTCTCTCCTGGAGGTGCTCAGTCAGACCGAGTGCTGACATGTGGCAAGACGCTCCTCGGTGCGCGTCTTGCTTGGGCCTCTCTCCTGGAGGCGCTCAGTGAGACCCAGTGTTGACATGTGGCAAGACGCTCCTCGGAGCACGTCTTACTTGGGCCTCTCTCCTGGAGGCGCTCAGTCAGACCGAGTGCTGACATGTGGCAAGATGCTCCTCGGGGCGCGTCTTGCTTGGGCCTCTCTCCTGGAGGCGCTCAGTCAGACCGAGTGCTGACATGTGGCAAGACGCTCCTCGGGGCGCGTCTTAGATGGGCCTCTCTCCTGGAGGCGCTCAGTCAGACCCAGTGGTGACATGTGGTTAGACACTCCTCGGGGCACGTATTGCTTGGGCCTCTCTCCTGGAGGCCTTCTGTCAGACCCAGTGTTGACATGTGGCAAGACGCTCCTCGGGGCGCGTCTTGCTTGGGCTTCTCTCATTGAGGCACTCAGTCAGACCCAGTGTTGACATGTGTCAAGATGCTCATCGGGGCGCGTCTTGCTTGGGCCTCTCTCCTGGAGGCGCTCAGTCAGACCCAGTGTTGACATGTGGCAAGACGCTCCTCGGGGCGCGTCTTGCTTGGGCTGCTCTCATGGAGGCCCTCAGTCAGACCCAGTGTTGACATGTGTCAAGACGCTCCTCGGGGCGCATCTTGCTTGGGCCTCTCTCCTGGAGGCGCTCAGTCAGACCCAGTGTTGACATGTGGCAAGACGCTCCTCGGGGCGCTTCTTGCTTGGGCCTCTCTCCTGGAGCCGCTCAGTCAGACCCAGTGTTGACATGTGGCAAGACGCTCCTCGGGGCACGTCTTGCTTGGGCCTCTCTCCTGGAGGCGCTCAGTCAGACCCAGTGTTGACATGTGGCAAGACGCTCCTCAGGGCGCGTCTTGCTTGGGCCTCTCTCCTGGAGGCGCTCAGTCAGACCGAGTGCTGACATGTGGCAAGACGCTCCTCGGGGCGCGTCTTGCTTGGGCCTCTCTCCTGGAGGCGCTCTGTCAGACCCAGTGTTGACATGTGGCAAGACGCTCCTAGGGGCGCGTCTTGCTTGGGCCTCTCTCCTGGAGGCGCTCAGTCAGACCGAGTGCTGACATGTGGCAAGACGCTCCTCGGTGCGCGTCTTGCTTGGGCCTCTCTCCTGGAGAAGCTCAGTCAGACCCAGTGTTGACATGTGGCAAGACGCTCCTCGGGGCGCGTCTTACTTGGGCCTCTCTCCTGGAGGCGTTCAGTCAGACCGAGTGCTGACATGTGGCAAGACGCTCCTCGGGGCCCGTCTTGCTTGGGCCTCTCTCCTGGAGGCGCTCAGTCAGACCCAGGGGTGACATGTGGCTAGACGCTCCTCGGGGCACGTATTGCTTGGGCCTCTCTCCTGGAGGCCCTCTGTCAGACCCAGTGCTGACATGTGGCAAGACGCTCCTCGGGGCGCGTCTTGCTTGGGCCTCTCTCCTGGAGGCGCTCAGTCAGACCGAGTGCTGACATGTGGCAAGACGCTCCTCGGGGCGCGTCTTGCTTGGGCCTCTCTCCTGGAGGCGCTCTGTCAGACCCAGTGTTGACATGTGGCAAGACGCTCCTTGGGGCGAGTCTTGCTTGGGCCTCTCTCCTGGAGGCGCTCAGTCAGACCCATTGTTGACATGTGGCAAGACGCTCCTCGGGGCGCGTCTTGCTTGGGCCTCTCTCCTGGAGGCCCTCTGTCAGAACCAGTGTTGACATGTGGCAAGACGCTCCTCGGGGCGCGTCTTGCTTGGGCCTCTCTCCTGGAGGCCCTCAATCAGACCCAGTGTTGACACATGGCAAGACGCTCCTCGGGGCGCGTCTTGCTTGGGCCTCTCTCCTGGAGGCCCTCAGTCAGAACCAGAGGTGACATGTGGCAAGACGCTCCTCGGGGCGCGTCTTGCTTGGGCCTCTCTCATGGAGGCCCTCAGTCAGACCCAGTGTTGACATGTGGCAAGACGCTCTTCGGGGCACGTCTTGCTTGGGCCTCTCTCCTGGAGGCGCTCAGTCAGACCCAGTGTTGACATGTGGCAAGACGCTCCTCGGGGCGCGTCTTGCTCGGGCCTCTCTACTGGAGGCGCTCAGTCAGACCCAGTGTTGACATGTGGCAAGACGCTCCTCGGGGCACTTCTTACTTGGGCCTCTCTCCTGGAGGCGCTCAGTCAGACCCAGTGGTGACATGTGGCAAGACGCTCCTCGGGGCACGTATTGCTTGGGCCTCTCTCCTGGAGGCCCTCTGTCAGACCCAGTGTTGACATGTGGCAAGACGCTCCTCGAGCCGCGTCTTGCTTGGGCTTCTCTCATTGAGGCCCTCAGTCAGACCCAGTGTTGACATGTGTCAAGACGCTCCTCGGGGCGCGTCTTGCTTGGCCCTCTCTCCTGGAGGCGCTCAGTCAGACCCAGTGTTGACATGTGGCAAGACACTCCTCGGGGCGCGTCTTGCTTGGGCCTCTCTCCTGGAGGCCCTCTGTCAGACCCAGTGTTGACATGTGGCAAGACGCTCCTCGGGGCGCGTCTTGCTTGGGCCTCTTTCATGGAGGCCCTCAGTCAGACCCAGTGTTGACATGTGGCAAGACGCTCCTCGGGGCGCGTCTTGCTTGGGCCTCTCTACTGGAGGCGCTCAGACAGACCCAGTGTTGACATGTGGCAAGACGCTCCTCGGGGCGCTTCTTACTTGGGCCTCTCTCCTGGAGGCGCTCAGTCAGACCCAGTGGTGACATGTGGCAAGACGCTCCTCGGGGCACGTATTGCTTGGGCCTCTCTCCTGGAGGCCCTCTGTCAGACCCAGTGTTGACATGTGGCAAGACGCTCCTCGGGGCGCGTCTTGCTTGGGCTTCTCTCATTGAGGCCCTCAGTCAGACCCAGTGTTGACATGTGTCAAGACGCTCCTCTGGGCGCGTCTTGCTTGGGCCTCTCTCCTGGAGGCGCTCAGTCAGACCCATTGTTGACATGTGGCAAGACGCTCCTCGGGGCGCTTCTTGCTTGGGCCTCTCTCCTGGAGGCGCTCAGTCAGACCCAGTGTTGACATGTGGGAAGACGCTCCTCGGGGCGCATCTTACTTGGGCCTCTCTCCTGGAGGCGCTCAGTCAGACCCAGTGGTGACATGTGGCAAGACGCTCCTCGGGGCACGTATTGCTTGGGCCTCTCTCCTGGAGGCCCTCTGTCAGACCCAGTGTTGACATGTGGCAAGACGCTCCTCGGGGCGCGTCTTGCTTGGGCTTCTCTCATTGAGGCCCTCAGTCAGACCCAGTGTTGACATGTGTCAAGACGCTCCTCGGGGCGCGTCTTGCTTGGCCCTCTCTCCTGGAGGCGCTCAGTCAGACCCAGTGTTGACATGTGGCAAGACACTCCTCGGGGCGCGTCTTGCTTGGGCCTCTCTCCTGGAGGCCCTCTGTCAGACCCAGTGTTGACATGTGGCAAGACGCTCCTCGGGGCGCGTCTTGCTTGGGCCTCTTTCATGGAGGCCCTCAGTCAGACCCAGTGTTGACAAGTGTCAAGACGCTCCTCGGGGCGCGTCTTGCTTGGGCCTCTCTCCTGGAGGCGCTCAGTCAGACCCAGTGTTGACATGTGGCAAGACGCTCCTCGGGGCGCGTCTTACTTGGGCCTCTCTCCTGGAGGCGCTCAGTCAGACCCAGTGGTGACATGTGGCAAGACGCTCCTCGGGGCACGTATTGCTTGGGCCTCTCTCCTGGAGGCCCTCTGTCAGACCCAGTGTTGACATGTGGCAAGACGCTCCTCGGGGCGCGTCTTGCTTGGGCTTCTCTCATTGAGGCCCTCAGTCAGACCCAGTGTTGACATGTGTCAAGACGCTCCTCGGGGCGCGTCTTGCTTGGGCCTCTCTCCTGGAGGCGGTCAGTCAGACCCAGTGTTGACATGTGGCAAGACACTCCTCGGGGCGCGTCTTGCTTGGGCCTCTCTCCTGGAGGCCCTCTGTCAGACCCAGTGTTGACATGTGGCAAGACGCTCCTCGGGGCGCGTCTTGCTTGGGCCTCTCTCATGGAGGCCCTCAGTCAGACCCAGTGTTGACAAGTGTCAAGACGCTCCTCGGGGCGCGTCTTGCTTGGGCCTCTCTCCTGGAGGCCTTTTGTCAGACCCAGTGTTGACATGTGGCAAGACGCTCCTCGGGGCGCGTCTTGCTTGGGCCTCTCTCCTGGAGGTGCTCAGTCAGACCGAGTGCTGACATGTGGCAAGACGCTCCTCGGTGCGCGTCTTGCTTGGTTCTCTCTCCTGGAGGTGCTCAGTGAGACCCAGTGTTGACATGTGGCAAGACGCTCCTCGGAGCACGTCTTACTTGGGCCTCTCTCCTGGAGGCGCTCAGTCAGACCGAGTGCTGACATGTGGCAAGACGCTCCTCGGGGCGCGTCTTGCTTGGGCCTCTCTCCTGGAGGCGCTCAGTCAGATCGAGTGCTGACATGTGGCAAGACGCTCCTCGGGGCACGTCTTAGTTGGGCCTCTCTCCTGGAGGCGCTCAGTCAGACCCAGTGGTGACATGTGGCAAGACACTCCTCGGGGCACGTATTGCTTGGGCCTCTCTCCTGGAGGCCCTCTGTCAGACCCAGTGTTGACATGTGGCAAGACGCTCCTCGGAGCGCGTCTTGCTTGGGCTTCTCTCATTGAGGCCCTCAGTCAGACCCAGTGTTGACATGTGTCAAGACGCTCCTCGGGGCGCGTCTTGCTTGGGCCTCTCTCCTGGAGGCGCTCAGTCAGACCCAGTGTTGACATGTGGCAAGACGCTCCTCGGGACTCGTCTTGCTTGGGCTTCTCTCATGGAGGACCTCAGTCAGACCCAGTGTTGACATGTGTCAAGACGCTCCTCGGGGCGCATCTTGCTTGGGCCTCTCTCCTGGAGGCGCTCAGTCGAACCCAGTGTTGACATGTGGCAAGACGCTCCTCGGGGCGCTTCTTGCTTGGGCCTCTCTCCTGGAGCCGCTCACTCAGACCCAGTGTTGACATGTGGCAAGACGCTCCTCGGGGCACGTCTTGCTTGGGCCTCTCTCCTGGAGACGCTCAGTCAGACCCAGTGTTGACATGTGGCAAGACGCTCCTCGGGGCGCGTCTTGCTTGGGCCTCTCTCCTGGAGGCGCTCAGTCAGACCGAGTGCTGACATGTGGCAAGACGCTCCACGGGGCGCGTCTTGCTTGGGCCTCTCTCCTGGAGGCGCTCTGTCAGACCCAGTGTTGACATGTGGCAAGACGCTCCTAGGGGCGCGTCTTGCTTGGGCCTCTCTCCTGGAGGCCCTCTGTCAGACCCAGTGCTGACATGTGGCAAGACGCTCCTCGGGGCGCGTCTTGCTTGGGCCTCTCTCCTGGAGGCGCTCAGTCAGACCGAGTGCTGACATGTGGCAAGACGCTCCTCGGGGCGCGTCTTGCTTGGGCCTCTCTCCTGGAGGCGCTCTGTCAGACCCAGTGTTGACATGTGGCAAGACGCTCCTAGGGGCGAGTCTTGCTTGGGCCTCTCTCCTGGAGGCGCTCAGTCAGACCGAGTGCTGACATTTGGCAAGACGCTCCTCGGTGCGCGTCTTGCTTGGGCCTCTCTCCTGGAGGCGCTCAGACAGACCCAGTGTTGACATGTGGCAAGACGCTCCTCGGGGCGCGTCTTACTTGGGCCTCTCTCCTGGAGGCGTTCAGTCAGACCGAGTGCTGACATGTGGCAAGACGCTCCTCGGGGCGCGTCTTGCTTGGGCCTCTCTCCTGGAGGCGCTCAGTCAGACCCAGGGGTGACATGTGGCTAGACGCTCCTCGGGGCACGTATTGCTTGGGCCTCTCTCCTGGAGGCCCTCTGTCAGACCCAGTGTTGACATGTGGCAAGACGCTCCTCGGGGCGCGTCTTGCTTGGGCCTCTCTCATGGAGGCCCTCAGTCAGACCCAGTGTTGACAAGTGTCAAGACGCTCCTCGGGGCGCGTCTTGCTTGGGCCTCTCTCCTGGAGGCGCTCAGTCAGACCCATTGTTGACATGTGGCAAGACGCTCCTCGGGGCGCGTCTTGCTTGGGCTTCTCTCCTGGAGGCCCTCAGTCAGACCCATTGTTGACATGTGGCAAGACGCTCCTCGGGGCGCTTCTTGCTTGGGCCTCTCTCCTGGAGGCGCTCAGTCAGACCCAGTGTTGACATGTGGCAAGACGCTCCTCGGGGCACGTCTTGCTTGGGCCTCTCTCCTGGAGGCGCTCAGTCAGACCCAGTGTTGACATGTGGCAAGACGCTCCTCGGGGCGCGTCTTGCTTGGGCCTCTCTCCTGGAGGCGCTCAGTCAGACCCAGTGTTGACATGTGGCAAGACGCTCCTCGGGGCGCGTCTTACTTGGGCCTCTCTCCTGGAGGCGCTCAGTCAGACCCAGTGGTGACATATGCCAAGACGCTCCTCGGGGCGCGTGTTGCTTGGGCCTCTCTCCTGGAGGCCCTCTGTCAGACCCAGTGTTGACATGTGGCAAGACACTCCTCGGGGCACGTCTTGCTTGGGCTTCTCTCCTGGAGGCCATCAGTCAGACCCAGTGTTGACAAGTGTCAAGACGCTCCTCGGGGCACGTCTTGCTTGGGCTTCTCTCCTGGAGGCCCTCAGTCAGACCCATTGTTGACATGTGGCAAGACGCTCCTCGGGGTGCTTCTTACTTGGGCCTCTCTCCTGGAGGCGCTCAGTCAGACCCAGTGTTGACATGTGGCAAGACGCTCCTCGGGGCACGTCTTGCTTTGGCCTCTCTCCTGGAGGCGCTCAGTCAGACCCAGTGTTGACATGTGGCAAGACGCTCCTCGGGGCGCGTCTTGCTTGGGCCTCTCTCCTGGAGGCGCTCAGTCAGACCCAGTGGTGACATGTGGCAAGACGCTCCTCGGGGCACGTATTGCTTGGGCCTCTCTCCTGGAGGCCCTCTGTCAGACCCAGTGTTGACATGTGTCAAGACGCTCCTCGGGGCGCTTCTTGCTTGGGCCTCTCTCCTGGAGCCGCTCACTCAGACCCAGTGTTGACATGTGGCAAGACGCTCCTCGGGGCACGTCTTGCTTGGGCCTCTCTCCTGGAGACGCTCAGTCAGACCCAGTGTTGACATGTGGCAAGACGCTCCTCGGGGCGCGTCTTGCTTGGGCCTCTCTCCTGGAGGCGCTCAGTCAGACCGAGTGCTGACATGTGGCAAGACGCTCCACGGGGCGCGTCTTGCTTGGGCCTCTCTCCTGGAGGCGCTCTGTCAGACCCAGTGTTGACATGTGGCAAGACGCTCCTAGGGGCGCGTCTTGCTTGGGCCTCTCTCCTGGAGGCCCTCTGTCAGACCCAGTGCTGACATGTGGCAAGACGCTCCTCGGGGCGCGTCTTGCTTGGGCCTCTCTCCTGGAGGCGCTCAGTCAGACCGAGTGCTGACATGTGGCAAGACGCTCCTCGGGGCGCGTCTTGCTTGGGCCTCTCTCCTGGAGGCGCTCTGTCAGACCCAGTGTTGACATGTGGCAAGACGCTCCTAGGGGCGAGTCTTGCTTGGGCCTCTCTCCTGGAGGCGCTCAGTCAGACCGAGTGCTGACATTTGGCAAGACGCTCCTCGGTGCGCGTCTTGCTTGGGCCTCTCTCCTGGAGGCGCTCAGACAGACCCAGTGTTGACATGTGGCAAGACGCTCCTCGGGGCGCGTCTTACTTGGGCCTCTCTCCTGGAGGCGTTCAGTCAGACCGAGTGCTGACATGTGGCAAGACGCTCCTCGGGGCGCGTCTTGCTTGGGCCTCTCTCCTGGAGGCGCTCAGTCAGACCCAGGGGTGACATGTGGCTAGACGCTCCTCGGGGCACGTATTGCTTGGGCCTCTCTCCTGGAGGCCCTCTGTCAGACCCAGTGTTGACATGTGGCAAGACGCTCCTCGGGGCGCGTCTTGCTTGGGCCTCTCTCATGGAGGCCCTCAGTCAGACCCAGTGTTGACAAGTGTCAAGACGCTCCTCGGGGCGCGTCTTGCTTGGGCCTCTCTCCTGGAGGCGCTCAGTCAGACCCATTGTTGACATGTGGCAAGACGCTCCTCGGGGCGCGTCTTGCTTGGGCTTCTCTCCTGGAGGCCCTCAGTCAGACCCATTGTTGACATGTGGCAAGACGCTCCTCGGGGCGCTTCTTGCTTGGGCCTCTCTCCTGGAGGCGCTCAGTCAGACCCAGTGTTGACATGTGGCAAGACGCTCCTCGGGGCACGTCTTGCTTGGGCCTCTCTCCTGGAGGCGCTCAGTCAGACCCAGTGTTGACATGTGGCAAGACGCTCCTCGGGGCGCGTCTTGCTTGGGCCTCTCTCCTGGAGGCGCTCAGTCAGACCCAGTGTTGACATGTGGCAAGACGCTCCTCGGGGCGCGTCTTACTTGGGCCTCTCTCCTGGAGGCGCTCAGTCAGACCCAGTGGTGACATATGCCAAGACGCTCCTCGGGGCGCGTGTTGCTTGGGCCTCTCTCCTGGAGGCCCTCTGTCAGACCCAGTGTTGACATGTGGCAAGACACTCCTCGGGGCACGTCTTGCTTGGGCTTCTCTCCTGGAGGCCATCAGTCAGACCCAGTGTTGACAAGTGTCAAGACGCTCCTCGGGGCACGTCTTGCTTGGGCTTCTCTCCTGGAGGCCCTCAGTCAGACCCATTGTTGACATGTGGCAAGACGCTCCTCGGGGCGCTTCTTACTTGGGCCTCTCTCCTGGAGGCGCTCAGTCAGACCCAGTGTTGACATGTGGCAAGACGCTCCTCGGGGCACGTCTTGCTTTGGCCTCTCTCCTGGAGGCGCTCAGTCAGACCCAGTGTTGACATGTGGCAAGACGCTCCTCGGGGCGCGTCTTGCTTGGGCCTCTCTCCTGGAGGCGCTCAGTCAGACCCAGTGGTGACATGTGGCAAGACGCTCCTCGGGGCACGTATTGCTTGGGCCTCTCTCCTGGAGGCCCTCTGTCAGACCCAGTGTTGACATGTGGCAAGACGCTCCTCGGGGCGCGTCTTGCTTGGGCTTCTCTCATTGATGCCCTCAGTCAGACCCAGTGTTGACATGTGTCAAGACGCTCCTCGGGGCACGTCTTGCTTGGCACTCTCTCCTGGAGGCGCTCAGTCTGACCCAGTGTTGACATGTGGCAAGACACTCCTCGGGGCGCGTCTTGCTTGGGCCTCTCTCCTGGAGGCCCTCTGTCAGACCCAGTGTTGACATGTGGCAAGACGCTCCTCGGGGCGCATCTTGCTTGGGCCTCTTTCATGGAGGCCCTCAGTCAGACCCAGTGTTGACATGTGTCAAGACGCTCCTCGGGGCGCATCTTGCTTGGGCCTCTCTCCTGGAGGCGCTCAGTCAGACCCAGTGTTGACATGTGGCAAGACGCTCCTCGGGGCGCGTCTTGCTTGGGCCTCTCTCCTGGAGCCGCTCAGTCAGACCCAGTGTTGACATGTGGCAAGACGCTCCTCGGGGCACGTCTTGCTTGGGCCTCTCTCCTGGAGGCGCTCAGTCAGACCCAGTGCTGACATGTGGCAAGACGCTCCTCGGGGCGCGTCTTGCTTGGGCCTCTCTCCTGGAGGCGCTCAGTCAGACCGAGTGCTGACATGTGGCAAGACGCTCCTCGGTGCGCGTCTTGTTTGGGACTCTCTCCTGGAGGCGCTCAGTCAGACCCAGTGTTGACATGTGGCAAGACGCTCCTCGGGGCGCGTCTTACTTGGGCCTCTCTCCTGGAGGCGTTCAGTCAGACCGAGTGCTGACATGTGGCAAGACGCGCCTCGGGGCGCGTCTTGCTTGGGCCTCTCTCATGGAGGCGCTCAGTCAGACCCAGGGGTGACATGTGGCTAGACGCTCCTCGGGGCGCGTATTGCTTGGGCCTCTCTCCTGGAGGCGCTCAGTCAGACCCATTGTTGACATGTGGCAAGACGCTCCTCGGGGCGCGTCTTGCTTGGGCCTCTCTCCTGGAGGCGCTCAGTCAGACCCAGGGGTGACATGTGGCTAGACGCTCCTCGGGGCACGTATTGCTTGGGCCTCTCTCCTGGAGGCCCTCTGTCAGACCCAGTGTTGACATGTGGCAAGACGCTCCTCGGGACGCGTCTTGCTTGGGCCTCTCTCATGGAGGCCCTCAGTCAGACCCAGTGTTGACAAGAGTCAAGACGCTCCTCGGGGCGCGTCTTTCTTGGGCCTCTCTCCTGGAGGCGCTCAGTCAGACCCATTGTTGACATGTGGCAAGACGCTCCTCGGGGCGCGTCTTGCTTGGGCTTCTCTCCTGGAGGCCCTCAGTCAGACCCATTGTTGACATGTGGCAAGACGCTCCTCGGGGCGCTTCTTGCTTGGGCCTCTCTCCTGGAGGCGCTCAGTCAGACCCAGTGTTGACATGTGGCAAGACGCTCCTCGGGGCACGTCTTGCTTGGGCCTCTCTCCTGGAGGCGCTCAGTCAGACCCAGTGTTGACATGTGGCAAGACGCTCCTCGGGGCGCGTCTTGCTTGGGCCTCTCTCCTGGAGGCGCTCAGTCAGACCCAGTGTTGACATGTGGCAAGACGCTCCTCGGGGCGCGTCTTACTTGGGCCTCTCTCCTGGAGGCGCTCAGTCAGACCCAGTGGTGACATATGCCAAGACGCTCCTCGGGGCGCGTGTTGCTTGGGCCTCTCTCCTGGAGGCCCTCTGTCAGACCCAGTGTTGACATGTGGCAAGACACTCCTCGGGGCACGTCTTGCTTGGGCTTCTCTCCTGGAGGCCATCAGTCAGACCCAGTGTTGACAAGTGTCAAGACGCTCCTCGGGGCACGTCTTGCTTGGGCTTCTCTCCTGGAGGCCCTCAGTCAGACCCATTGTTGACATGTGGCAAGACGCTCCTCGGGGCGCTTCTTACTTGGGCCTCTCTCCTGGAGGCGCTCAGTCAGACCCAGTGTTGACATGTGGCAAGACGCTCCTCGGGGCACGTCTTGCTTTGGCCTCTCTCCTGGAGGCGCTCAGTCAGACCCAGTGTTGACATGTGGCAAGACGCTCCTCGGGGCGCGTCTTGCTTGGGCCTCTCTCCTGGAGGCGCTCAGTCAGACCCAGTGGTGACATGTGGCAAGACGCTCCTCGGGGCACGTATTGCTTGGGCCTCTCTCCTGGAGGCCCTCTGTCAGACCCAGTGTTGACATGTGTCAAGACGCTCCTCGGGGCGCTTCTTGCTTGGGCCTCTCTCCTGGAGCCGCTCACTCAGACCCAGTGTTGACATGTGGCAAGACGCTCCTCGGGGCACGTCTTGCTTGGGCCTCTCTCCTGGAGACGCTCAGTCAGACCCAGTGTTGACATGTGGCAAGACGCTCCTCGGGGCGCGTCTTGCTTGGGCCTCTCTCCTGGAGGCGCTCAGTCAGACCGAGTGCTGACATGTGGCAAGACGCTCCACGGGGCGCGTCTTGCTTGGGCCTCTCTCCTGGAGGCGCTCTGTCAGACCCAGTGTTGACATGTGGCAAGACGCTCCTAGGGGCGCGTCTTGCTTGGGCCTCTCTCCTGGAGGCCCTCTGTCAGACCCAGTGCTGACATGTGGCAAGACGCTCCTCGGGGCGCGTCTTGCTTGGGCCTCTCTCCTGGAGGCGCTCAGTCAGACCGAGTGCTGACATGTGGCAAGACGCTCCTCGGGGCGCGTCTTGCTTGGGCCTCTCTCCTGGAGGCGCTCTGTCAGACCCAGTGTTGACATGTGGCAAGACGCTCCTAGGGGCGAGTCTTGCTTGGGCCTCTCTCCTGGAGGCGCTCAGTCAGACCGAGTGCTGACATTTGGCAAGACGCTCCTCGGTGCGCGTCTTGCTTGGGCCTCTCTCCTGGAGGCGCTCAGACAGACCCAGTGTTGACATGTGGCAAGACGCTCCTCGGGGCGCGTCTTACTTGGGCCTCTCTCCTGGAGGCGTTCAGTCAGACCGAGTGCTGACATGTGGCAAGACGCTCCTCGGGGCGCGTCTTGCTTGGGCCTCTCTCCTGGAGGCGCTCAGTCAGACCCAGGGGTGACATGTGGCTAGACGCTCCTCGGGGCACGTATTGCTTGGGCCTCTCTCCTGGAGGCCCTCTGTCAGACCCAGTGTTGACATGTGGCAAGACGCTCCTCGGGGCGCGTCTTGCTTGGGCCTCTCTCATGGAGGCCCTCAGTCAGACCCAGTGTTGACAAGTGTCAAGACGCTCCTCGGGGCGCGTCTTGCTTGGGCCTCTCTCCTGGAGGCGCTCAGTCAGACCCATTGTTGACATGTGGCAAGACGCTCCTCGGGGCGCGTCTTGCTTGGGCTTCTCTCCTGGAGGCCCTCAGTCAGACCCATTGTTGACATGTGGCAAGACGCTCCTCGGGGCGCTTCTTGCTTGGGCCTCTCTCCTGGAGGCGCTCAGTCAGACCCAGTGTTGACATGTGGCAAGACGCTCCTCGGGGCACGTCTTGCTTGGGCCTCTCTCCTGGAGGCGCTCAGTCAGACCCAGTGTTGACATGTGGCAAGACGCTCCTCGGGGCGCGTCTTGCTTGGGCCTCTCTCCTGGAGGCGCTCAGTCAGACCCAGTGTTGACATGTGGCAAGACGCTCCTCGGGGCGCGTCTTACTTGGGCCTCTCTCCTGGAGGCGCTCAGTCAGACCCAGTGGTGACATATGCCAAGACGCTCCTCGGGGCGCGTGTTGCTTGGGCCTCTCTCCTGGAGGCCCTCTGTCAGACCCAGTGTTGACATGTGGCAAGACACTCCTCGGGGCACGTCTTGCTTGGGCTTCTCTCCTGGAGGCCATCAGTCAGACCCAGTGTTGACAAGTGTCAAGACGCTCCTCGGGGCACGTCTTGCTTGGGCTTCTCTCCTGGAGGCCCTCAGTCAGACCCATTGTTGACATGTGGCAAGACGCTCCTCGGGGCGCTTCTTACTTGGGCCTCTCTCCTGGAGGCGCTCAGTCAGACCCAGTGTTGACATGTGGCAAGACGCTCCTCGGGGCACGTCTTGCTTTGGCCTCTCTCCTGGAGGCGCTCAGTCAGACCCAGTGTTGACATGTGGCAAGACGCTCCTCGGGGCGCGTCTTGCTTGGGCCTCTCTCCTGGAGGCGCTCAGTCAGACCCAGTGGTGACATGTGGCAAGACGCTCCTCGGGGCACGTATTGCTTGGGCCTCTCTCCTGGAGGCCCTCTGTCAGACCCAGTGTTGACATGTGGCAAGACGCTCCTCGGGGCGCGTCTTGCTTGGGCTTCTCTCATTGATGCCCTCAGTCAGACCCAGTGTTGACATGTGTCAAGACGCTCCTCGGGGCACGTCTTGCTTGGCACTCTCTCCTGGAGGCGCTCAGTCTGACCCAGTGTTGACATGTGGCAAGACACTCCTCGGGGCGCGTCTTGCTTGGGCCTCTCTCCTGGAGGCCCTCTGTCAGACCCAGTGTTGACATGTGGCAAGACGCTCCTCGGGGCGCGTCTTGCTTGGGCCTCTTTCATGGAGGCCCTCAGTCAGACCCAGTGTTGACATGTGTCAAGACGCTCCTCGGGGCGCATCTTGCTTGGGCCTCTCTCCTGGAGGCGCTCAGTCAGACCCAGTGTTGACATGTGGCAAGACGCTCCTCGGGGCGCGTCTTGCTTGGGCCTCTCTCCTGGAGCCGCTCAGTCAGACCCAGTGTTGACATGTGGCAAGACGCTCCTCGGGGCACGTCTTGCTTGGGCCTCTCTCCTGGAGGCGCTCAGTCAGACCCAGTGCTGACATGTGGCAAGACGCTCCTCGGGGCGCGTCTTGCTTGGGCCTCTCTCCTGGAGGCGCTCAGTCAGACCGAGTGCTGACATGTGGCAAGACGCTCCTCGGTGCGCGTCTTGTTTGGGACTCTCTCCTGGAGGCGCTCAGTCAGACCCAGTGTTGACATGTGGCAAGACGCTCCTCGGGGCGCGTCTTACTTGGGCCTCTCTCCTGGAGGCGTTCAGTCAGACCGAGTGCTGACATGTGGCAAGACGCGCCTCGGGGCGCGTCTTGCTTGGGCCTCTCTCATGGAGGCGCTCAGTCAGACCCAGGGGTGACATGTGGCTAGACGCTCCTCGGGGCGCGTATTGCTTGGGCCTCTCTCCTGGAGGCGCTCAGTCAGACCCATTGTTGACATGTGGCAAGACGCTCCTCGGGGCGCGTCTTGCTTGGGCCTCTCTCCTGGAGGCGCTCAGTCAGACCCAGGGGTGACATGTGGCTAGACGCTCCTCGGGGCACGTATTGCTTGGGCCTCTCTCCTGGAGGCCCTCTGTCAGACCCAGTGTTGACATGTGGCAAGACGCTCCTCGGGACGCGTCTTGCTTGGGCCTCTCTCATGGAGGCCCTCAGTCAGACCCAGTGTTGACAAGAGTCAAGACGCTCCTCGGGGCGCGTCTTTCTTGGGCCTCTCTCCTGGAGGCGCTCAGTCAGACCCATTGTTGACATGTGGCAAGACGCTCCTCGGGGCGCGTCTTGCTTGGGCTTCTCTCCTGGAGGCCCTCAGTCAGACCCATTGTTGACATGTGGCAAGACGCTCCTCGGGGCGCTTCTTGCTTGGGCCTCTCTCCTGGAGGCGCTCAGTCAGACCCAGTGTTGACATGTGGCAAGACGCTCCTCGGGGCACGTCTTGCTTGGGCCTCTCTCCTGGAGGCGCTCAGTCAGACCCAGTGTTGACATGTGGCAAGACGCTCCTCGGGGCGCGTCTTGCTTGGGCCTCTCTCCTGGAGGCGCTCAGTCAGACCCAGTGTGGACATGTGGCAAGACGCTCCTCGGGGCGCGTCTTACTTGGGCCTCTCTCCTGGAGGCGCTCAGTCAGACCCAGTGTTGACATATGGCAAGACGCTCCTCGGGGCGCGTGTTGCTTGGGCCTCTCTCCTGGAGGCCCTCTGTCAGACCCAGTGTTGACATGTGGCAAGACACTCCTCGGGGCACGTCTTGCTTGGGCTTCTCTCCTGGAGGCAATCAGTCAGACCCAGTGTTGACAAGTGTCAAGACGCTCCTCGGGGCACGTCTTGCTTGGGCTTCTCTCCTGGAGGCCCTCAGTCAGACCCTTTGTTGACATGTGGCAAGACGCTCCTCGGGGCGCTTCTTACTTGGGCCTCTCTCCTGGAGGCGCTCAGTCAGACCCAGTGTTGACATGTGGCAAGACGCTCCTCGGGGCACGTCTTGCTTTGGCCTCTCTCCTGGAGGCGCTCAGTCAGACCCAGTGTTGACATGTGGCAAGACGCTCCTCGGGGCGCGTCTTGCTTGGGCCTCTCTCCTGGAGGCGCTCAGTCAGACCCAGTGGTGACATGTGGCAAGACGCTCCTCGGGGCACGTATTGCTTAGGCCTCTCTGCTGGAGGCCCTCTGTCAGACCCAGTGTTGACATGTGGCAAGACGCTCCTCGGGGCGCGTCTTGCTTGGGCTTCTCTCATTGATGCCCTCAGTCAGACCCAGTGTTGACATGTGTCAAGACGCTCCTCGGGGCGCGTCTTGCTTGGCACTCTCTCCTGGAGGCGCTCAGTCAGACCCAGTGTTGACATGTGGCAAGACACTCCTCGGGGCGCGTCTTGCTTGGGCCTCTCTCCTGGAGGCCCTCTGTCAGACCCAGTGTTGACATGTGGCAAGACGCTCCTCGGGGCGCGTCTTGCTTGGGCCTCTTTCATGGAGGCCCTCAGTCAGACCCAGTGTTGACATGTGTCAAGACGCTCCTCGGGGCGCATCTTGCTTGGGCCTCTCTCCTGGAGGCGCTCAGTCAGACCCAGTGTTGACATGTGGCAAGACGCTCCTCGGGGCGCGTCTTGCTTGGGCCTCTCTCCTGGAGCCGCTCAGTCAGACCCAGTGTTGACATGTGGCAAGACGCTCCTCGGGGCACGTCTTGCTTGGGCCTCTCTCCTGGAGGCGCTCAGTCAGACCCAGTGTTGACATGTGGCAAGACGCTCCTCGGGGCGCGTCTTGCTTGGGCCTCTCTCCTGGAGGCGCTCAGTCAGACCGAGTGCTGACATGTGGCAAGACGCTCCTCGGGGCGCGTCTTGCTTCGGCCTCTCTCCTGGAGGCGCTCTGTCAGACCCAGTGTTGACATGTGGCAAGACGCTCCTAGGGGCGCGTCTTGCTTGGGCCTCTCTCCTGGAGGCGCTCAGTCAGACCGAGTGCTGACATGTGGCAAGACGCTCCTCGGTGCGCGTCTTGCTTGGGCCTCTCTCCTGGAGGCGCTCAGTCAGACCCAGTGTTGACATGTGGCAAGACGCTCCTCGGGGCGCGTCTTACTTGGGCCTCTCTCCTGGAGGCGTTCAGTCAGACCGAGTGCTGACATGTGGCAAGACGCTCCTCGGGGCGCGTCTTGCTTGGGCCTCTCTCCTGGAGATGCTCAGTCAGACCCAGGGGTGACATGTGGCTAGACGCTCCTCGGGGCACGTATTGCTTGGGCCTCTCTCCTGGAGGCCCTCTGTCAGACCCAGTGCTGACATGTGGCAAGACGCTCCTCGGGGCGCGTCTTGCTTGGGCCTCTCTCCTGGAGGCGCTCTGTCAGACCCAGTGTTGACATGTGGCAAGACGCTCCTAGGGGCGAGTCTTGCTTGGGCCTCTCTCCTGGAGGCGCTCAGTCAGACCGAGTGCTGACATGTGGCAAGACGCTCCTCGGTGCGCGTCTTGCTTGGGCCTCTCTCCTGGAGGCGCTCAGTCAGACCCAGTGTTGACATGTGGCAAGACGCTCCTCAGGGCGCGTCTTACTTGGGCCTCTCTCCTGGAGGCGTTCAGTCAGACCGAGTGCTGACATGTGGCAAGACGCTCCTCGGGGCGCGTCTTGCTTGGGCCTCTCTCCTGGAGGCGCTCAGTCAGACCCAGGGGTGACATGTGGCTAGACGCTCCTCGGGGCACGTATTGCTTGGGCCTCTCTCCTGGAGGCCCTCATTCAGACCCAGTGTTGACATGTGGCAAGACGCTCCTCGGGGCGCGTCTTGCTTGGGCCTCTCTCATGGAGACCCTCAGTCAGACCCAGTGTTGACAAGTGTCAAGACGCTCCTCGGGGCGCGTCTTGCTTGGGCCTCTCTCCTGGAGGCGCTCAGTCAGACCCATTGTTGACATGTGGCAAGACGCTCCTCAGGGCGCTTCTTGCTTGGGCTTCTCTCCTGGAGGCCCTCAGTCAGACCCATTGTTGACATGTGGCAAGACGCTCCTCGGGGCGCTTCTTGCTTGGGCCTCTCTCCTGGAGGCGCTCAGTCAGACCCAGTGTTGACATGTGGCAAGACGCTCCTCGGGGCACGTCTTGCTTGGGCCTCTCTCCTGGAGGCGCTCAGTCAGACCCAGTGTTGACATGTGGCAAGACGCTCCTCGGGGCGCATCTTGCTTGGGCCTCTCTCCTGGATGCGCTCAGTCAGACCCAGTGTTGACATGTGGCAAGACGCTCCTCGGGGCGCGTCTTACCTGGGCCTCTCTCCTGGAGGCGCTCAGTCAGACCCAGTGGTGACATATGGCAAGACGCTCCTCGGGGCGCGTGTTGCTTGGGCCTCTCTCCTGGAGGCCCTCTGTCAGACCCAGTGTTGACATGTGGCAAGACACTCCTCGGGGCACGTCTTGCTTGGGCTTCTCTCCTGGAGGCCCTCAGTCAGATCCAGTGTTGACAAGTGTCAAGACGCTCCTCGGGGCACGTCTTGCTTGGGCTTCTCTCCTGGAGGCCCTCAGTCAGACCCATTGTTGACATGTGGCAAGACGCTCCTCGGGGCGCTTCTTACTTGGGCCTCTCTCCTGGAGGCGCTCAGTCAGACCCAGTGTTGACATGTGGCAAGACGCTCCTCGGGGCACGTCTTGCTTTGGCCTCTCTCCTGGAGGCGCTCAGTCAGACCCAGTGTTGACTTGTGGCAAGACGCTCCTCGGGGCGCGTCTTGCTTGGGCCTCTCTCCTGGAGGCGCTCAGTCAGACCCAGTGGTGACATGTGGCAAGACGCTCCTCGGGGCACGTATTGCTTGGGCCTCTCTCCTGGAGGCCCTCTGTCAGACCCAGTGTTGACATGTGGCAAGACGCTCCTCGGGGCGCGTCTTGCTTGGACTTCTCTCATTGATGCCCTCAGTCAGACCCAGTGTTGACATGTGTCTAGACGCTCCTCGGGGCGCGTCTTGCTTGGCACTCTCTCCTGGAGGCGCTCAGTCAGACCCAGTGTTGACATGTGGCAAGACGCTCCTCGGGGCGCGTCTTACTTGGGCCTCTCTCCTGGAGGCGTTCAGTCAGACCGAGTGCTGACATGTGGCAAGACGCGCCTCGGGGCGCGTCTTGCTTGGGCCTCTCTCATGGAGGCGCTCAGTCAGACCCAGGGGTGACATGTGGCTAGACGCTCCTCGGGGCGCGTATTGCTTGGGCCTCTCTCCTGGAGGCGCTCAGTCAGACCCATTGTTGACATGTGGCAAGACGCTCCTCGGGGCGCGTCTTGCTTGGGCCTCTCTCCTGGAGGCGCTCAGTCAGACCCAGGGGTGACATGTGGCTAGACGCTCCTCGGGGCACGTATTGCTTGGGCCTCTCTCCTGGAGGCCCTCTGTCAGACCCAGTGTTGACATGTGGCAAGACGCTCCTCGGGACGCGTCTTGCTTGGGCCTCTCTCATGGAGGCCCTCAGTCAGACCCAGTGTTGACAAGAGTCAAGACGCTCCTCGGGGCGCGTCTTTCTTGGGCCTCTCTCCTGGAGGCGCTCAGTCAGACCCATTGTTGACATGTGGCAAGACGCTCCTCGGGGCGCGTCTTGCTTGGGCTTCTCTCCTGGAGGCCCTCAGTCAGACCCATTGTTGACATGTGGCAAGACGCTCCTCGGGGCGCTTCTTGCTTGGGCCTCTCTCCTGGAGGCGCTCAGTCAGACCCAGTGTTGACATGTGGCAAGACGCTCCTCGGGGCACGTCTTGCTTGGGCCTCTCTCCTGGAGGCGCTCAGTCAGACCCAGTGTTGACATGTGGCAAGACGCTCCTCGGGGCGCGTCTTGCTTGGGCCTCTCTCCTGGAGGCGCTCAGTCAGACCCAGTGTGGACATGTGGCAAGACGCTCCTCGGGGCGCGTCTTACTTGGGCCTCTCTCCTGGAGGCGCTCAGTCAGACCCAGTGTTGACATATGGCAAGACGCTCCTCGGGGCGCGTGTTGCTTGGGCCTCTCTCCTGGAGGCCCTCTGTCAGACCCAGTGTTGACATGTGGCAAGACACTCCTCGGGGCACGTCTTGCTTGGGCTTCTCTCCTGGAGGCAATCAGTCAGACCCAGTGTTGACAAGTGTCAAGACGCTCCTCGGGGCACGTCTTGCTTGGGCTTCTCTCCTGGAGGCCCTCAGTCAGACCCTTTGTTGACATGTGGCAAGACGCTCCTCGGGGCGCTTCTTACTTGGGCCTCTCTCCTGGAGGCGCTCAGTCAGACCCAGTGTTGACATGTGGCAAGACGCTCCTCGGGGCACGTCTTGCTTTGGCCTCTCTCCTGGAGGCGCTCAGTCAGACCCAGTGTTGACATGTGGCAAGACGCTCCTCGGGGCGCGTCTTGCTTGGGCCTCTCTCCTGGAGGCGCTCAGTCAGACCCAGTGGTGACATGTGGCAAGACGCTCCTCGGGGCACATATTGCTTAGGCCTCTCTGCTGGAGGCCCTCTGTCAGACCCAGTGTTGACATGTGGCAAGACGCTCCTCGGGGCGCGTCTTGCTTGGGCTTCTCTCATTGATGCCCTCAGTCAGACCCAGTGTTGACATGTGTCAAGACGCTCCTCGGGGCGCGTCTTGCTTGGCACTCTCTCCTGGAGGCGCTCAGTCAGACCCAGTGTTGACATGTGGCAAGACACTCCTCGGGGCGCGTCTTGCTTGGGCCTCTCTCCTGGAGGCCCTCTGTCAGACCCAGTGTTGACATGTGGCAAGACGCTCCTCGGGGCGCGTCTTGCTTGGGCCTCTTTCATGGAGGCCCTCAGTCAGACCCAGTGTTGACATGTGTCAAGACGCTCCTCGGGGCGCATCTTGCTTGGGCCTCTCTCCTGGAGGCGCTCAGTCAGACCCAGTGTTGACATGTGGCAAGACGCTCCTCGGGGCGCGTCTTGCTTGGGCCTCTCTCCTGGAGCCGCTCAGTCAGACCCAGTGTTGACATGTGGCAAGACGCTCCTCGGGGCACGTCTTGCTTGGGCCTCTCTCCTGGAGGCGCTCAGTCAGACCCAGTGTTGACATGTGGCAAGACGCTCCTCGGGGCGCGTCTTGCTTGGGCCTCTCTCCTGGAGGCGCTCAGTCAGACCGAGTGCTGACATGTTGCAAGACGCTCCTCGGGGCGCGTCTTGCTTCGGCCTCTCTCCTGGAGGCGCTCTGTCAGACCCAGTGTTGACATGTGGCAAGACGCTCCTAGGGGCGCGTCTTGCTTGGGCCTCTCTCCTGGAGGCGCTCAGTCAGACCGAGTGCTGACATGTGGCAAGACGCTCCTCGGTGCGCGTCTTGCTTGGGCCTCTCTCCTGGAGGCGCTCAGTCAGACCCAGTGTTGACATGTGGCAAGACGCTCCTCGGGGCGCGTCTTACTTGGGCCTCTCTCCTGGAGGCGTTCAGTCAGACCGAGTGCTGACATGTGGCAAGACGCTCCTCGGGGCGCGTCTTGCTTGGGCCTCTCTCCTGGAGATGCTCAGTCAGACCCAGGGGTGACATGTGGCTAGACGCTCCTCGGGGCACGTATTGCTTGGGCCTCTCTCCTGGAGGCCCTCTGTCAGACCCAGTGCTGACATGTGGCAAGATGCTCCTCGGGGCGCGTCTTGCTTGGGCCTCTCTCCTGGAGGCGCTCTGTCAGACCCAGTGTTGACATGTGGCAAGACGCTCCTAGGGGCGAGTCTTGCTTGGGCCTCTCTCCTGGAGGCGCTCAGTCAGACCGAGTGCTGACATGTGGCAAGACGCTCCTCGGTGCGCGTCTTGCTTGGGCCTCTCTCCTGGAGGCGCTCAGTCAGACCCAGTGTTGACATGTGGCAAGACGCTCCTCAGGGCGCGTCTTACTTGGGCCTCTCTCCTGGAGGCGTTCAGTCAGACCGAGTGCTGACATGTGGCAAGACGCTCCTCGGGGCGCGTCTTGCTTGGGCCTCTCTCCTGGAGGCGCTCAGTCAGACCCAGGGGTGACATGTGGCTAGACGCTCCTCGGGGCACGTATTGCTTGGGCCTCTCTCCTGGAGGCCCTCATTCAGACCCAGTGTTGACATGTGGCAAGACGCTCCTCGGGGCGCGTCTTGCTTGGGCCTCTCTCATGGAGACCCTCAGTCAGACCCAGTGTTGACAAGTGTCAAGACGCTCCTCGGGGCGCGTCTTGCTTGGGCCTCTCTCCTGGAGGCGCTCAGTCAGACCCATTGTTGACATGTGGCAAGACGCTCCTCGGGGCGCTTCTTGCTTGGGCTTCTCTCCTGGAGGCCCTCAGTCAGACCCATTGTTGACATGTGGCAAGACGCTCCTCGGGGCGCTTCTTGCTTGGGCCTCTCTCCTGGAGGCGCTCAGTCAGACCCAGTGTTGACATGTGGCAAGACGCTCCTCGGGGCACGTCTTGCTTGGGCCTCTCTCCTGGAGGCGCTCAGTCAGACCCAGTGTTGACATGTGGCAAGACGCTCCTCGGGGCGCATCTTGCTTGGGCCTCTCTCCTGGATGCGCTCAGTCAGACCCAGTGTTGACATGTGGCAAGACGCTCCTCGGGGCGCGTCTTACCTGGGCCTCTCTCCTGGAGGCGCTCAGTCAGACCCAGTGGTGACATATGGCAAGACGCTCCTCGGGGCGCGTGTTGCTTGGGCCTCTCTCCTGGAGGCCCTCTGTCAGACCCAGTGTTGACATGTGGCAAGACACTCCTCGGGGCACGTCTTGCTTGGGCTTCTCTCCTGGAGGCCCTCAGTCAGATCCAGTGTTGACAAGTGTCAAGACGCTCCTCGGGGCACGTCTTGCTTGGGCTTCTCTCCTGGAGGCCCTCAGTCAGACCCATTGTTGACATGTGGCAAGACGCTCCTCGGGGCGCTTCTTACTTGGGCCTCTCTCCTGGAGGCGCTCAGTCAGACCCAGTGTTGACATGTGGCAAGACGCTCCTCGGGGCACGTCTTGCTTTGGCCTCTCTCCTGGAGGCGCTCAGTCAGACCCAGTGTTGACTTGTGGCAAGACGCTCCTCGGGGCGCGTCTTGCTTGGGCCTCTCTCCTGGAGGCGCTCAGTCAGACCCAGTGGTGACATGTGGCAAGACGCTCCTCGGGGCACGTATTGCTTGGGCCTCTCTCCTGGAGGCCCTCTGTCAGACCCAGTGTTGACATGTGGCAAGACGCTCCTCGGGGCGCGTCTTGCTTGGACTTCTCTCATTGATGCCCTCAGTCAGACCCAGTGTTGACATGTGTCTAGACGCTCCTCGGGGCGCGTCTTGCTTGGCACTCTCTCCTGGAGGCGCTCAGTCAGACCCAGTGTTGACATGTGGCAAGACGCTCCTCGGGGCGCGTCTTGCTTGGGCCTCTCTCCTGGAGGCGCTCAGTCAGACCCAGTGGTGACATGTGGCAAGACGCTCCTCGGGGCACGTATTGCTTGGGCCTCTCTCCTGGAGGCCCTCTGTCAGACCCAGTGTTGACATGTGGCAAGACGCTCCTCGGGGCGCATCTTGCTTGGGCCTCTCTCCTGGAGGCGCTCAGTCAGACCCAGTGTTGACATGTGGCAAGACGCTCCTCGGGGCGCGTCTTGCTTGGGCCTCTCTCCTGGAGCCGCTCAGTCAGACCCAGTGTTGACATGTGGCAAGACGCTCCTCGGGGCACGTCTTGCTTGGGCCTCTCTCCTGGAGGCGCTCAGTCAGACCCAGTGCTGACATGTGGCAAGACGCTCCTCGGGGCGCGTCTTGCTTGGGCCTCTCTCCTGGAGGCGCTCAGTCAGACCGAGTGCTGACATGTGGCAAGACGCTCCTCGGGGCGCGTCTTGCTTGGGCCTCTCTCCTGGAGGCGCTCTGTCAGACCCAGTGTTGACATGTGGCAAGACGCTCCTAGGGGCGAGTCTTGCTTGGGCCTCTCTCCTGGAGGCGCTCAGTCAGACCGAGTGCTGACATGTGGCAAGACGCTCCTCGGTGCGCGTCTTGCTTGGGACTCTCTCCTGGAGGCGCTCAGTCAGACCCAGTGTTGACATGTGGCAAGACGCTCCTCGGGGCGCGTCTTACTTGGGCCTCTCTCCTGGAGGCGTTCAGTCAGACCGAGTGCTGACATGTGGCAAGACGCTCCTCGGGACGCGTCTTGCTTGGGCCTCTCTCATGGAGGCCCTCAGTCAGACCCAGTGTTGACAAGAGTCAAGACGCTCCTCGGGGCGCGTCTTTCTTGGGCCTCTCTCCTGGAGGCGCTCAGTCAGACCCATTGTTGACATGTGGCAAGACGCTCCTCTGGGCGCGTCTTGCTTGGGCTTCTCTCCTGGAGGCCCTCAGTCAGACCCATTGTTGACATGTGGCAAGACGCTCCTCGGGGCGCTTCTTGCTTGGGCCTCTCTCCTGGAGGCGCTCAGTCAGACCCAGTGTTGACATGTGGCAAGACGCTCCTCGGGGCACGTCTTGCTTGGGCCTCTCTCCTGGAGGCGCTCAGTCAGACCCAGTGTTGACATGTGGCAAGACGCTCCTCGGGGCGCGTCTTGCTTGGGCCTCTCTCCTGGAGGCGCTCAGTCAGACCCAGTGTTGACATGTGGCAAGACGCTCCTCGGGGCGCGTCTTACTTGGGCCTCTCTCCTGGAGGCGCTCAGTCAGACCCAGTGTTGACATATGGCAAGACGCTCCTCGGGGCGCGTGTTGCTTGGGCCTCTCTCCTGGAGGCCCTCTGTCAGACCCAGTGTTGACATGTGGCAAGACACTCCTCGGGGCACGTCTTGCTTGGGCTTCTCTCCTGGAGGCAATCAGTCAGACCCAGTGTTGACAAGTGTCAAGACGCTCCTCGGGGCACGTCTTGCTTGGGCTTCTCTCCTGGAGGCCCTCAGTCAGACCCTTTGTTGACATGTGGCAAGACGCTCCTCGGGGCGCTTCTTACTTGGGCCTCTCTCCTGGAGGCGCTCAGTCAGACCCAGTGTTGACATGTGGCAAGACGCTCCTCGGGGCACGTCTTGCTTTGGCCTCTCTCCTGGAGGCGCTCAGTCAGACCCAGTGTTGACATGTGGCAAGACGCTCCTCGGGGCGCGTCTTGCTTGGGCCTCTCTCCTGGAGGCGCTCAGTCAGACCCAGTGGTGACATGTGGCAAGACGCTCCTCGGGGCACGTATTGCTTAGGCCTCTCTGCTGGAGGCCCTCTCTCAGACCCAGTGTTGACATGTGGCAAGACGCTCCTCGGGGCGCGTCTTGCTTGGGCTTCTCTCATTGATGCCCTCAGTCAGACCCAGTGTTGACATGTGTCAAGACGCTCCTCGGGGCGCGTCTTGCTTGGCACTCTCTCCTGGAGGCGCTCAGTCAGACCCAGTGTTGACATGTGGCAAGACACTCCTCGGGGCGCGTCTTGCTTGGGCCTCTCTCCTGGAGGCCCTCTGTCAGACCCAGTGTTGACATGTGGCAAGACGCTCCTCGGGGCGCGTCTTGCTTGGGCCTCTTTCATGGAGGCCCTCAGTCAGACCCAGTGTTGACATGTGTCAAGACGCTCCTCGGGGCGCATCTTGCTTGGGCCTCTCTCCTGGAGGCGCTCAGTCAGACCCAGTGTTGACATGTGGCAAGACGCTCCTCGGGGCGCGTCTTGCTTGGGCCTCTCTCCTGGAGCCGCTCAGTCAGACCCAGTGTTGACATGTGGCAAGACGCTCCTCGGGGCACGTCTTGCTTGGGCCTCTCTCCTGGAGGCGCTCAGTCAGACCCAGTGTTGACATGTGGCAAGACGCTCCTCGGGGCGCGTCTTGCTTGGGCCTCTCTCCTGGAGGCGCTCAGTCAGACCGAGTGCTGACATGTGGCAAGACGCTCCTCGGGGCGCGTCTTGCTTCGGCCTCTCTCCTGGAGGCGCTCTGTCAGACCCAGTGTTGACATGTGGCAAGACGCTCCTAGGGGCGCGTCTTGCTTGGGCCTCTCTCCTGGAGGCGCTCAGTCAGACCGAGTGCTGACATGTGGCAAGACGCTCCTCGGTGCGCGTCTTGCTTGGGCCTCTCTCCTGGAGGCGCTCAGTCAGACCCAGTGTTGACATGTGGCAAGACGCTCCTCGGGGCGCGTCTTACTTGGGCCTCTCTCCTGGAGGCGTTCAGTCAGACCGAGTGCTGACATGTGGCAAGACGCTCCTCGGGGCGCGTCTTGCTTGGGCCTCTCTCCTGGAGGCGCTCAGTCAGACCCAGGGGTGACATGTGGCTAGACGCTCCTCGGGGCACGTATTGCTTGGGCCTCTCTCCTGGAGGCCCTCATTCAGACCCAGTGTTGACATGTGGCAAGACGCTCCTCGGGGCGCGTCTTGCTTCGGCCTCTCTCCTGGAGGCGCTCTGTCAGACCCAGTGTTGACATGTGGCAAGACGCTCCTAGGGGCGCGTCTTGCTTGGGCCTCTCTCCTGGAGGCGCTCAGTCAGACCGAGTGCTGACATGTGGCAAGACGCTCCTCGGTGCGCGTCTTGCTTGGGCCTCTCTCCTGGAGGCGCTCAGTCAGACCCAGTGTTGACATGTGGCAAGACGCTCCTCGGGGCGCGTCTTACTTGGGCCTCTCTCCTGGAGGCGTTCAGTCAGACCGAGTGCTGACATGTGGCAAGACGCTCCTCGGGGCGCGTCTTGCTTGGGCCTCTCTCCTGGAGATGCTCAGTCAGACCCAGGGGTGACATGTGGCTAGACGCTCCTCGGGGCACGTATTGCTTGGGCCTCTCTCCTGGAGGCCCTCTGTCAGACCCAGTGCTGACATGTGGCAAGACGCTCCTCGGGGCGCGTCTTGCTTGGGCCTCTCTCCTGGAGGCGCTCTGTCAGACCCAGTGTTGACATGTGGCAAGACGCTCCTAGGGGCGAGTCTTGCTTGGGCCTCTCTCCTGGAGGCGCTCAGTCAGACCGAGTGCTGACATGTGGCAAGACGCTCCTCGGTGCGCGTCTTGCTTGGGCCTCTCTCCTGGAGGCGCTCAGTCAGACCCAGTGTTGACATGTGGCAACACGCTCCTCAGGGCGCGTCTTACTTGGGCCTCTCTCCTGGAGGCGTTCAGTCAGACCGAGTGCTGACATGTGGCAAGACGCTCCTCGGGGCGCGTCTTGCTTGGGCCTCTCTCCTGGAGGCGCTCAGTCAGACCCAGGGGTGACATGTGGCTAGACGCTCCTCGGGGCACGTATTGCTTGGGCCTCTCTCCTGGAGGCCCTCATTCAGACCCAGTGTTGACATGTGGCAAGACGCTCCTCGGGGCGCGTCTTGCTTGGGCCTCTCTCATGGAGACCCTCAGTCAGACCCAGTGTTGACAAGTGTCAAGACGCTCCTCGGGGCGCGTCTTGCTTGGGCCTCTCTCCTGGAGGCGCTCAGTCAGACCCATTGTTGACATGTGGCAAGACGCTCCTCGGGGCGCTTCTTGCTTGGGCTTCTCTCCTGGAGGCCCTCAGTCAGACCCATTGTTGACATGTGGCAAGACGCTCCTCGGGGCGCTTCTTGCTTGGGCCTCTCTCCTGGAGGAGCTCAGTCAGACCCAGTGTTGACATGTGGCAAGACGCTCCTCGGGGCACGTCTTGCTTGGGCCTCTCTCCTGGAGGCGCTCAGTCAGACCCAGTGTTGACATGTGGCAAGACGCTCCTCGGGGCGCATCTTGCTTGGGCCTCTCTCCTGGATGCGCTCAGTCAGACCCAGTGTTGACATGTGGCAAGACGCTCCTCGGGGCGCGTCTTACCTGGGCCTCTCTCCTGGAGGCGCTCAGTCAGACCCAGTGGTGACATATGGCAAGACGCTCCTCGGGGCGCGTGTTGCTTGGGCCTCTCTCCTGGAGGCCCTCTGTCAGACCCAGTGTTGACATGTGGCAAGACACTCCTCGGGGCACGTCTTGCTTGGGCTTCTCTCCTGGAGGCCCTCAGTCAGATCCAGTGTTGACAAGTGTCAAGACGCTCCTCGGGGCACGTCTTGCTTGGGCTTCTCTCCTGGAGGCCCTCAGTCAGACCCATTGTTGACATGTGGCAAGACGCTCCTCGGGGCGCTTCTTACTTGGGCCTCTCTCCTGGAGGCGCTCAGTCAGACCCAGTGTTGACATGTGGCAAGACGCTCCTCGGGGCACGTCTTGCTTTGGCCTCTCTCCTGGAGGCGCTCAGTCAGACCCAGTGTTGACTTGTGGCAAGACGCTCCTCGGGGCGCGTCTTGCTTGGGCCTCTCTCCTGGAGGCGCTCAGTCAGACCCAGTGGTGACATGTGGCAAGACGCTCCTCGGGGCACGTATTGCTTGGGCCTCTCTCCTGGAGGCCCTCTGTCAGACCCAGTGTTGACATGTGGCAAGACGCTCCTCGGGGCGCGTCTTGCTTGGACTTCTCTCATTGATGCCCTCAGTCAGACCCAGTGTTGACATGTGTCTAGACGCTCCTCGGGGCGCGTCTTGCTTGGCACTCTCTCCTGGAGGCGCTCAGTCAGACCCAGTGTTGACATGTGGCAAGACGCTCCTCGGGGCGCGTCTTGCTTGGGCCTCTCTCCTGGAGGCGCTCAGTCAGACCCAGTGGTGACATGTGGCAAGACGCTCCTCGGGGCACATATTGCTTGGGCCTCTCTCCTGGAGGCCCTCTGTCAGACCCAGTGTTGACATGTGGCAAGACGCTCCTCGGGGCGCGTCTTGCTTGGGCTTCTCTCATTGATGCCCTCAGTCAGACCCAGTGTTGACATGTGTCAAGACGCTCCTCGGGGCACGTCTTGCTTGGCACTCTCTCCTGGAGGCGCTCAGTCTGACCCAGTGTTGACATGTGGCAAGACACTCCTCGGGGCGCGTCTTGCTTGGGCCTCTCTCCTGGAGGCCCTCTGTCAGACCCAGTGTTGACATGTGGCAAGACGCTCCTCGGGGCGCGTCTTGCTTGGGCCTCTTTCATGGAGGCCCTCAGTCAGACCCAGTGTTGACATGTGTCAAGACGCTCCTCGGGGCGCATCTTGCTTGGGCCTCTCTCCTGGAGGCGCTCAGTCAGACCCAGTGTTGACATGTGGCAAGACGCTCCTCGGGGCGCGTCTTGCTTGGGCCTCTCTCCTGGAGCCGCTCAGTCAGACCCAGTGTTGACATGTGGCAAGACGCTCCTCGGGGCACGTCTTGCTTGGGCCTCTCTCCTGGAGGCGCTCAGTCAGACCCAGTGCTGACATGTGGCAAGACGCTCCTCGGGGCGCGTCTTGCTTGGGCCTCTCTCCTGGAGGCGCTCAGTCAGACCGAGTGCTGACATGTGGCAAGACGCTCCTCGGGGCGCGTCTTGCTTGGGCCTCTCTCCTGGAGGCGCTCTGTCAGACCCAGTGTTGACATGTGGCAAGACGCTCCTAGGGGCGAGTCTTGCTTGGGCCTCTCTCCTGGAGGCGCTCAGTCAGACCGAGTGCTGACATGTGGCAAGACGCTCCTCGGTGCGCGTCTTGCTTGGGACTCTCTCCTGGAGGCGCTCAGTCAGACCCAGTGTTGACATGTGGCAAGACGCTCCTCGGGGCGCGTCTTACTTGGGCCTCTCTCCTGGAGGCGTTCAGTCAGACCGAGTGCTGACATGTGGCAAGACGCTCCTCGGGACGCGTCTTGCTTGGGCCTCTCTCATGGAGGCCCTCAGTCAGACCCAGTGTTGACAAGAGTCAAGACGCTCCTCGGGGCGCGTCTTTCTTGGGCCTCTCTCCTGGAGGCGCTCAGTCAGACCCATTGTTGACATGTGGCAAGACGCTCCTCGGGGCGCGTCTTGCTTGGGCTTCTCTCCTGGAGGCCCTCAGTCAGACCCATTGTTGACATGTGGCAAGACGCTCCTCGGGGCGCTTCTTGCTTGGGCCTCTCTCCTGGAGGCGCTCAGTCAGACCCAGTGTTGACATGTGGCAAGACGCTCCTCGGGGCACGTCTTGCTTGGGCCTCTCTCCTGGAGGCGCTCAGTCAGACCCAGTGTTGACATGTGGCAAGACGCTCCTCGGGGCGCGTCTTGCTTGGGCCTCTCTCCTGGAGGCGCTCTGTCAGACCCAGTGTTGACATGTGGCAAGACGCTCCTAGGGGCGAGTCTTGCTTGGGCCTCTCTCCTGGAGGCGCTCAGTCAGACCGAGTGCTGACATGTGGCAAGACGCTCCTCGGTGCGCGTCTTGCTTGGGACTCTCTCCTGGAGGCGCTCAGTCAGACCCAGTGTTGACATGTGGCAAGACGCTCCTCGGGGCGCGTCTTACTTGGGCCTCTCTCCTGGAGGCGTTCAGTCAGACCGAGTGCTGACATGTGGCAAGACGCTCCTCGGGACGCGTCTTGCTTGGGCCTCTCTCATGGAGGCCCTCAGTCAGACCCAGTGTTGACAAGAGTCAAGACGCTCCTCGGGGCGCGTCTTTCTTGGGCCTCTCTCCTGGAGGCGCTCAGTCAGACCCATTGTTGACATGTGGCAAGACGCTCCTCGGGGCGCGTCTTGCTTGGGCTTCTCTCCTGGAGGCCCTCAGTCAGACCCATTGTTGACATGTGGCAAGACGCTCCTCGGGGCGCTTCTTGCTTGGGCCTCTCTCCTGGAGGCGCTCAGTCAGACCCAGTGTTGACATGTGGCAAGACGCTCCTCGGGGCACGTCTTGCTTGGGCCTCTCTCCTGGAGGCGCTCAGTCAGACCCAGTGTTGACATGTGGCAAGACGCTCCTCGGGGCGCGTCTTGCTTGGGCCTCTCTCCTGGAGGCGCTCAGTCAGACCCAGTGTTGACATGTGGCAAGACGCTCCTCGGGGCGCGTCTTACTTGGGCCTCTCTCCTGGAGGCGCTCAGTCAGACCCAGTGTTGACATATGGCAAGACGCTCCTCGGGGCGCGTGTTGCTTGGGCCTCTCTCCTGGAGGCCCTCTGTCAGACCCAGTGTTGACATGTGGCAAGACGCTCCTCGGGGCACGTCTTGCTTGGGCTTCTCTCCTGGAGGCAATCAGTCAGACCCAGTGTTGACAAGTGTCAAGACGCTCCTCGGGGCACGTCTTGCTTGGGCTTCTCTCCTGGAGGCCCTCAGTCAGACCCTTTGTTGACATGTGGCAAGACGCTCCTCGGGGCGCTTCTTACTTGGGCCTCTCTCCTGGAGGCGCTCAGTCAGACCCAGTGTTGACATGTGGCAAGACGCTCCTCGGGGCACGTCTTGCTTTGGCCTCTCTCCTGGAGGCGCTCAGTCAGACCCAGTGTTGACATGTGGCAAGACGCTCCTCGGGGCGCGTCTTGCTTGGGCCTCTCTCCTGGAGGCGCTCAGTCAGACCCAGTGGTGACATGTGGCAAGACGCTCCTCGGGGCACGTATTGCTTAGGCCTCTCTGCTGGAGGCCCTCTGTCAGACCCAGTGTTGACATGTGGCAAGACGCTCCTCGGGGCGCGTCTTGCTTGGGCTTCTCTCATTGATGCCCTCAGTCAGACCCAGTGTTGACATGTGTCAAGACGCTCCTCGGGGCGCGTCTTGCTTGGCACTCTCTCCTGGAGGCGCTCAGTCAGACCCAGTGTTGACATGTGGCAAGACACTCCTCGGGGCGCGTCTTGCTTGGGCCTCTCTCCTGGAGGCCCTCTGTCAGACCCAGTGTTGACATGTGGCAAGACGCTCCTCGGGGCGCGTCTTGCTTGGGCCTCTTTCATGGAGGCCCTCAGTCAGACCCAGTGTTGACATGTGTCAAGACGCTCCTCGGGGCGCATCTTGCTTGGGCCTCTCTCCTGGAGGCGCTCAGTCAGACCCAGTGTTGACATGTGGCAAGACGCTCCTCGGGGCGCGTCTTGCTTGGGCCTCTCTCCTGGAGCCGCTCAGTCAGACCCAGTGTTGACATGTGGCAAGACGCTCCTCGGGGCACGTCTTGCTTGGGCCTCTCTCCTGGAGGCGCTCAGTCAGACCCAGTGTTGACATGTGGCAAGACGCTCCTCGGGGCGCGTCTTGCTTGGGCCTCTCTCCTGGAGGCGCTCAGTCAGACCGAGTGCTGACATGTGGCAAGACGCTCCTCGGGGCGCGTCTTGCTTGGGCCTCTCTCCTGGAGGCGCTCTGTCAGACCCAGTGTTGACATGTGGCAAGACGCTCCTAGGGGCGCGTCTTGCTTGGGCCTCTCTCCTGGAGGCGCTCAGTCAGACCGAGTGCTGACATGTGGCAAGACGCTCCTCGGTGCGCGTCTTGCTTGGGCCTCTCTCCTGGAGGCGCTCAGTCAGACCCAGTGTTGACATGTGGCAAGACGCTCCTCGGGGCGCGTCTTACTTGGGCCTCTCTCCTGGAGGCGTTCAGTCAGACCGAGTGCTGACATGTGGCAAGACGCTCCTCGGGGCGCGTCTTGCTTGGGCCTCTCTCCTGGAGATGCTCAGTCAGACCCAGGGGTGACATGTGGCTAGACGCTCCTCGGGGCACGTATTGCTTGGGCCTCTCTCCTGGAGGCCCTCTGTCAGACCCAGTGCTGACATGTGGCAAGACGCTCCTCGGGGCGCGTCTTGCTTGGGCCTCTCTCCTGGAGGCGCTCTGTCAGACCCAGTGTTGACATGTGGCAAGACGCTCCTAGGGGCGAGTCTTGCTTGGGCCTCTCTCCTGGAGGCGCTCAGTCAGACCGAGTGCTGACATGTGGCAAGACGCTCCTCGGTGCGCGTCTTGCTTGGGCCTCTCTCCTGGAGGCGCTCAGTCAGACCCAGTGTTGACATGTGGCAAGACGCTCCTCAGGGCGCGTCTTACTTGGGCCTCTCTCCTGGAGGCGTTCAGTCAGACCGAGTGCTGACATGTGGCAAGACGCTCCTCGGGGCGCGTCTTGCTTGGGCCTCTCTCCTGGAGGCGCTCAGTCAGACCCAGGGCTGACATGTGGCTAGACGCTCCTCGGGGCACGTATTGCTTGGGCCTCTCTCCTGGAGGCCCTCATTCAGACCCAGTGTTGACATGTGGCAAGACGCTCCTCGGGGCGCGTCTTGCTTGGGCCTCTCTCATGGAGACCCTCAGTCAGACCCAGTGTTGACAAGTGTCAAGACGCTCCTCGGGGCGCGTCTTGCTTGGGCCTCTCTCCTGGAGGCGCTCAGTCAGACCCATTGTTGACATGTGGCAAGACGCTCCTCGGGGCGCTTCTTGCTTGGGCCTCTCTCCTGGAGGCGCTCAGTCAGACCCAGTGTTGACATGTGGCAAGACGCTCCTCGGGGCACGTCTTGCTTTGGCCTCTCTCCTGGAGGCGCTCAGTCAGACCCAGTGTTGACTTGTGGCAAGACGCTCCTCGGGGCGCGTCTTGCTTGGGCCTCTCTCCTGGAGGCGCTCAGTCAGACCCAGTGGTGACATGTGGCAAGACGCTCCTCGGGGCACGTATTGCTTGGGCCTCTCTCCTGGAGGCCCTCTGTCAGACCCAGTGTTGACATGTGGCAAGACGCTCCTCGGGGCGCGTCTTGCTTGGACTTCTCTCATTGATGCCCTCAGTCAGACCCAGTGTTGACATGTGTCTAGACGCTCCTCGGGGCGCGTCTTGCTTGGCACTCTCTCCTGGAGGCGCTCAGTCAGACCCAGTGTTGACATGTGGCAAGACACTCCTCGGGGCGCGTCTTGCTTGGGCCTCTCTCCTGGAGGCCCTCTGTCAGACCCAGTGTTGACATGTGGCAAGACGCTCCTCGGGGCGCGTCTTGCTTGGGCCTCTCTCTGGAGGCGCTCAGTCAGACCGAGTGCTGACATGTGGCAAGACGCTCCTCGGTGCGCGTCTTGCTTGGGCCTCTCTCCTGGAGGCGCTCAGTCAGACCCAGTGTTGACATGTGGCAAGACGCTCCTCAGGGCGCGTCTTACTTGGGCCTCTCTCCTGGAGGCGTTCAGTCAGACCGAGTGCTGACATGTGGCAAGACGCTCCTCGGGGCGCGTCTTGCTTGGGCCTCTCTCCTGGAGGCGCTCAGTCAGACCCAGGGGTGACATGTGGCTAGACGCTCCTCGGGGCACGTATTGCTTGGGCCTCTCTCCTGGAGGCCCTCATTCAGACCCAGTGTTGACATGTGGCAAGACGCTCCTCGGGGCGCGACTTGCTTGGGCCTCTCTCATGGAGACCCTCAGTCAGACCCAGTGTTGACAAGTGTCAAGACGCTCCTCGGGGCGCGTCTTGCTTGGGCCTCTCTCCTGGAGGCGCTCAGTCAGACCCATTGTTGACATGTGGCAAGACGCTCCTCGGGGCGCTTCTTGCTTGGGCCTCTCTCCTGGAGGCGCTCAGTCAGACCCAGTGTTGACATGTGGCAAGACGCTCCTCGGGGCACGTCTTGCTTGGGCCTCTCTCCTGGAGGCGCTCAGTCAGACCCAGTGTTGACATGTGGCAAGACGCTCCTCGGGGCGCATCTTGCTTGGGCCTCTCTCCTGGATGCGCTCAGTCAGACCCAGTGTTGACATGTGGCAAGACGCTCCTCGGGGCGCGTCTTACCTGGGCCTCTCTCCTGGAGGCGCTCAGTCAGACCCAGTGGTGACATATGGCAAGACGCTCCTCGGGGCGCGTGTTGCTTGGGCCTCTCTCCTGGAGGCCCTCTGTCAGACCCAGTGTTGACATGTGGCAAGACACTCCTCGGGGCACGTCTTGCTTGGGCTTCTCTCCTGGAGGCCCTCAGTCAGACCCAGTGTTGACAAGTGTCAAGACGCTCCTCGGGGCACGTCTTGCTTGGGCTTCTCTCCTGGAGGCCCTCAGTCAGACCCATTGTTGACATGTGGCAAGACGCTCCTCGGGGCGCTTCTTACTTGGGCCTCTCTCCTGGAGGCGCTCAGTCAGACCCAGTGTTGACATGTGGCAAGACGCTCCTCGGGGCACGTCTTGCTTTGGCCTCTCTCCTGGAGGCGCTCAGTCAGACCCAGTGTTGACTTGTGGCAAGACGCTCCTCGGGGCGCGTCTTGCTTGGGCCTCTCTCCTGGAGGCGCTCAGTCAGACCCATTGGTGACATGTGGCAAGACGCTCCTCGGGGCACGTATTGCTTGGGCCTCTCTCCTGGAGGCCCTCTGTCAGACCCAGTGTTGACATGTGGCAAGACGCTCCTCGGGGCGCGTCTTGCTTGGACTTCTCTCATTGATGCCCTCAGTCAGACCCAGTGTTGACATGTGTCTAGACGCTCCTCGGGGCGCGTCTTGCTTGGCACTCTCTCCTGGAGGCGCTCAGTCAGACCCAGTGTTGACATGTGGCAAGACACTCCTCGGGGCGCGTCTTGCTTGGGCCTCTCTCCTGGAGGCCCTCTGTCAGACCCAGTGTTGACATGTGGCAAGACGCTCCTCGGGGCGCGTCTTGCTTGGGCCTCTCTCTGGAGGCGCTCAGTCAGACCCATTGTTGACATGTAGCAAGACGCTCCTCGGGGCGCTTCTTGCTTGGGCCTCTCTCCTGGAGGCGCTCAGTCAGACCCAGTGGTGACATGTGGCTAGACGCTCCTCGGGGCACATATTGCTTGGGCCTCTCTCCTGGAGGCCCTCTGTCAGACCCAGTGTTGACATGTGGCAAGACGCTCCTCGGGGCATGTCTTGCTTGGGTCTCTCTCCTGGAGGCGCTCAGTCAGACCGAGTGCTGACATGTGGCAAGACGCTCCTTGGGGCGCGTCTTAGTTGGGCCTCTCTCCTGGAGGCGCTCAGTCAGACCCAGTGGTGACATGTGGCAAGACGCTCCTCGGTGCGCGTCTTGCTTGGGCCTCTCTCCTGGAGGCGCTCAGTGAGACCCAGTGTTGACATGTGGCAAGACGCTCCTCGGGGCACGTCTTACTTGGGCCTCTCTCCTGGAGGCCCTCGGTCAGACCCAGTGTTGACAAGTGTCAAGACGCTCCTCGGGGCGCGTCTTGCTTGGGCCTCTCTCCTGGAGGCGCTCAGTCAGACCCATTGTTGACATGTGGCAAGACGCTCCTCGGGGCGCGTCTTGCTTGGGCTTCTCTCCTGGAGGCCCTCAGTCAGACCCATTGTTGACATGTGGCAAGACGCTCCTCGGGGCGCTTCTTGCTTGGGCCTCTCTGCTGGAGGCGCTCAGTCAGACCCAGTGTTGACATGTGGCAAGACGCTCCTCGGGGCCCGTCTTGCTTGGGCCTCTCTCCTGGAGGCGCTCAGTCAGACCCAGTGTTGACATGTGGCAAGACGCTCCTCGGGGCGCATCTTGCTTGGGCCTCTCTCCTGGAGGCGCTCAGTCAGACCCAGTGTTGACATGTGGCAAGACGCTCCTCGGGGCGCGTCTTACCTGGGCCTCTCTCCTGGAGGCGCTCAGTCAGACCCAGTGGTGACATATGGCAAGACGCTCCTCGGGGCGCGTGTTGCTTGGGCCTCTCTCCTGGAGGCCCTCTGTCAGACCCAGTGTTGACATGAGGCAAGACACTCATCGGGGCACGTCTTGCTTGGGCTTTTCTCCTGGAGGCCCTCAGTCAGACCCAGTGTTGACAAGTGTCAAGACGCTCCTCGGGGCACGTCTTGCTTGGGCTTCTCTCCTGGAGGCCCTCAGTCAGACCCATTGTTGACATGTGGCAAGACGCTCCTCGGGGCGCTTCTTACTTGGGCCTCTCTCCTGGAGGCGCTCAGTCAGACCCAGTGTTGACATGTGGCAAGACGCTCCTCGGGGCACGTCTTGCTTTGGCCTCTCTCCTGGAGGCGCTCAGTCAGACCCAGTGTTGACATGTGGCAAGACGCTCCTCGGGGCACGTCTTGCTTTGGCCTCTCTCCTGGAGGCGCTCAGTCAGACCCAGTGTTGACATGTGGCAAGACGCTCCTCGGTGCGCGTCTTGCTTGGGCCTCTCTCCTGGAGGCGCTCAGTCAGACCCAGTGGTGACATGTGGCAAGACGCTCCTCGGGGCACGTATTGCTTGGGCCTCTCTCCTGGAGGCCCTCTGTCAGACCCAGTGTTGACATGTGGCAAGACGCTCCTCGGGGCGCGTCTTGCTTGGGCTTCTCTCATTGATGCCCTCAGTCAGACCCAGTGTTGACATGTGTCTAGACGCTCCTCGGGGCGCGTCTTGCTTGGCACTCTCTCCTGGAGGCGCTCAGTCAGTCCCAGTGTTGACATGTGGCAAGACACTCCTCGGGGCGCGTCTTGCTTGGGCCTCTCTCCTGGAGGCCCTCTGTCAGACCCAGTGTTGACATGTGGCAAGACGCTCCTCGGGGCGCGTCTTGCTTGGGCCTCTCTCCTGGAGGCGCTCAGTTAGACCCAGTGTTGACATGTGACAAGACGCTCCTCGGTGCGCGTCTTGCTTGGGCCTCTCTCCTGGAGGCGCTAAGTGAGACCCAGTGTTGACATGTGGCAAGACGCTCCTCGGGGCACGTCTTACTTGGGCCTCTCTCCTGGAGGCGCTCAGTCAGACCCAGTGTTGACATGTGGCAAGACGCTCCTCGGGGCGCGTCTTGCTTGGGCCTCTCTCCTGGAGGCGCTCAGTGAGACCCAGTGTTGACATGTGACAAGACGCTCCTCGGTGCGCGTCTTGCTTGGGCCTCTCTCCTGGAGGCGCTAAGTGAGACCCAGTGTTGACATGTGGCAAGACGCTCCTCGGGGCACGTCTTACTTGGGCCTCTCTCCTGGAGGCGCTCAGTGAGACCCAGTGTTGACATGTGGCAAGACGCTCCTCGGGGCACGTCTTACTTGGGCCTCTCTCCTGGAGGCGCTCAGTCAGACCGAGTGCTGACATGTGGCAAGACGCTCCTCGGGGCGCGTCTTGCTTGGGCCTCTCTCCTGGAGGCGCTCAGTCAGACCCAGTGGTGACATGTGGCTAGACGCTCCTCGGGGCACATATTGCTTGGGCCTCTCTCCTGGAGGCCCTCTGTCAGACCCAGTGTTGACATGTGGCAAGACGCTCCTCGGGGCACGTCTTGCTTGGGTCTCTCTCCTGGAGGCGCTCAGTCAGACCGAGTGCTGACATGTGGCAAGACGCTCCTCGGGGCGCGTCTTAGTTGGGCCTCTCTCCTGGAGGCGCTCAGTCAGACCCAGTGGTGACATGTGGCTAGACGCTCCTCGGTGCGCGTCTTGCTTGGGCCTCTCTCCTGGAGGCGCTCAGTGAGACCCAGTGTTGACATGTGGCAAGACGCTCCTCGGGGCACGTCTTACTTGGGCCTCTCTCCTGGAGGCCCTCAGTCAGACCCAGTGTTGACAAGTGTCAAGACGCTCCTCGGGGCGCGTCTTGCTTGGGCCTCTCTCCTGGAGGCGCTCAGTCAGACCCATTGTTGACATGTGGCAAGACGCTCCTCGGGGCGCGTCTTGCTTGGGCTTCTCTCCTGGAGGCCCTCAGTCAGACCCATTGTTGACATGTGGCAAGACGCTCCTCGGGGCGCTTCTTGCTTGGGCCTCTCTCCAGGAGGCGCTCAGTCAGACCCAGTGTTGACATGTGGCAAGACGCTCCTCGGGGCACGTCTTGCTTGGGCCTCTCTCCTGGAGGCGCTCAGTCAGACCCAGTGTTGACATGTGGCAAGACGCTCCTCGGGGCGCATCTTGCTTGGGCCTCTCTCCTGGAGGCATTCAGTCAGACCCAGTGTTGACATGTGGCAAGACGCTCCTCGGGGCGCGTCTTACCTGGGCCTCTCTCCTGGAGGCGCTCAGTCAGACCCAGTGGTGACATATGGCAAGACGCTCCTCGGGGCGCGTTTTGCTTGGGCCTCTCTGCTGGAGGCCCTCTGTCAGACCCAGTGTTGACATGAGGCAAGACACTCATCGGGGCACGTCTTGCTTGGGCTTCTCTCCTGGAGGCCCTCAGTCAGACCCAGTGTTGACAAGTGTCAAGACGCTCCTCGGGGCACGTCTTGCTTGGGCTTCTCTCCTGGAGGCCCTCAGTCAGACCCATTGTTGACATGTGGCAAGACGCTCCTCGGGGCGCTTCTTACTTGGGCCTCTCTCCTGGAGGCGCTCAGTCAGACCCAGTGTTGACATGTGGCAAGACGCTCCTCGGGGCACGTCTTGCTTTGGCCTCTCTCCTGGAGGCGCTCAGTCAGACCCAGTGTTGACATGTGGCAAGACGCTCCTCGGGGCGCGTCTTGCTTGGGCCTCTCTCCTGGAGGCGCTCAGTCAGACCCAGTGGTGACATGTGGCAAGACGCTCCTCGGGGCACGTATTGCTTGGGCCTCTCTCCTGGAGGCCCTCTGTCAGACACAGTGTTGACATGTGGCAAGACGCTCCTCTGGGCACGTATTGCTTGGGCCTCTCTCCTGGAGGCCCTCTGTCAGACCCAGTGTTGACATGTGGCAAGACGCTCCTCGGGGCCTGTCTTGCTTGGGCTTCTCTCATTGATGCCCTCAGTCAGACCCAGTGTTGACATGTGTCTAGACGCTCCTCGGGGCGCGTCTTGCTTGGCACTCTCTCCTGGAGGCGCTCAGTCAGACCCAGTGTTGACATGTGGCAAGACACTCCTCGGGGCGCGTCTTGCTTGGGCCTCTCTCCTGGAGGCCCTCTGTCAGACCCAGTGTTGACATGTGGCAAGACGCTCCTCGGGGCGCGTCTTGCTTGGGCCTCTCTCCTGGAGGCGCTCAGTCAGACCCATTGTTGACATGTAGCAAGACGCTCCTCGGGGCGCTTCTTGCTTGGGCCTCTCTCCTGGAGGCGCTCAGTCAGACCCAGTGTTGACATGTGGCAAGACGCTCCTCGGGGCACGTCTTGCTTGGGCCTCTCTCCTGGAGGCGCTCAGTCAGACCCAGTGTTGACATGTGGCAAGACGCTCCTCGGGGCGCGTCTTGCTTGGGCCTCTCTCCTGGAGGCGCTCAGTCAGACCGAGTGCTGACATGTGGCGAGACGCTCCTCGGTGCGCGTCTTGCTTGGGCCTCTCTCCTGGAGGCGTTCAGTGAGACCCAGTGTTGACATGTGGCAAGACGCTCCTCGGGGCACGTCTTACTTGGGCCTCTCTCCTGGAGGCGCTCAGTCAGACCGAGTGCTGACATGTGGCAAGACGCTCCTCGGGGCGCGTCTTGCTTGGGCCTCTCTCCTGGAGGCGCTCAGTCAGACCCAGTGGTGACATGTGGCTAGACGCTCCTCGGGGCACATATTGCTTGGGCCTCTCTCCTGGAGGCCCTCTGTCAGACCCAGTGTTGACATGTGGCAAGACGCTCCTCGGGGCATGTCTTGCTTGGGTCTCTCTCCTGGAGGCGCTCAGTCAGACCGAGTGCTGACATGTGGCAAGACGCTCCTCGGGGCGCGTCTTAGTTGGGCCTCTCTCCTGGAGGCGCTCAGTCAGACCCAGTGGTGACATGTGGCAAGACGCTCCTCGGTGCGCGTCTTGCTTGGGCCTCTCTCCTGGAGGCGCTCAGTGAGACCCAGTGTTGACATGTGGCAAGACGCTCCTCGGGGCACGTCTTACTTGGGCCTCTCTCCTGGAGGCCCTCAGTCAGACCCAGTGTTGACAAGTGTCAAGACGCTCCTCGGGGCGCGTCTTGCTTGGGCCTCTCTCCTGGAGGCGCTCAGTCAGACCCATTGTTGACATGTGGCAAGACGCTCCTCGGGGCGCGTCTTGCTTGGGCTTCTCTCCTGGAGGCCCTCAGTCAGACCCAGTGTTGACATGTGGCAAGACGCTCCTCGGGGCGCTTCTTGCTTGGGCCTCTCTCCTGGAGGCGCTCAGTCAGACCCAGTATTGGCATGTGGCAAGATGCTCCTCGGGGCACGTCTTGCTTGGGCCTCTCTCCTGGAGGCGCTCAGTCAGACCCAGTGTTGACATGTGGCAAGACGCTCCTCGGGGCGCATCTTGCTTGGGCCTCTCTCCTGGAGGCCCTCTGTCAGACCCAGTGTTGACATGTGGCAAGACACTCATCGGGGCATGTCTTGCTTGGGCTTCTCTCCTGGAGGCCCTCAGTCAGACCCAGTGTTGACAAGTGTCAAGACGCTCCTCGGGGCACGTCTTGCTTGGGCTTCTCTCCTGGAGGCCCTCAGTCAGACCCATTGTTGACATGTGGCAAGACGCTCCTCGGGGCGCTTCTTACTTGGGCCTCTCTCCTGGAGGCGCTCAGTCAGACCCAGTGTTGACATGTGGCAAGACGCTCCTCGGGGCACGTCTTGCTTTGGCCTCTCTCCTGGAGGCGCTCAGTCAGACCCAGTGTTGACATGTGGCAAGACGCTCCTCGGGGCGCGTCTTGCTTGGGCCTCTCTCCTGGAGGCGCTCAGTCAGACCCAGTGGTGACATGTAGCAAGACGCTCCTCGGGGCACGTATTGCTTGGGCCTCTCTCCTGGAGGCCCTCTGTCAGACCCAGTGTTGACATGTGGCAAGACGCTCCTCGGGGCGCGTCTTGCTTGGGCTTCTCTCATTGATGCCCTCAGTCAGACCCAGTGTTGACATGTCTCTAGACGCTCCTCGGGGCGCGTCTTGCTTGGCACTCTCTCCTGGAGGCGCTCAGTCAGACCCAGTGTTGACATGTGGCAAGACACTCCTCGGGGCGCGTCTTGCTTGGGCCTCTCTCCTGGAGGCCCTCTGTCAGACCCAGTGTTGACATGTGGCAAGACGCTCCTCGGGGCGCGTCTTGCTTGGGCCTCTCTCCTGGAGGCGCTCAGTCAGACCCATTGTTGACATGTAGCAAGACGCTCCTCGGGGCGCTTCTTGCTTGGGCCTCTCTCCTGGAGGCGCTCAGTCAGACCCAGTGTTGACATGTGGCAAGACGCTCCTCGGGGCACGTCTTGCTTGGGCCTCTCTCCTGGAGGCGCTCAGTCAGACCCAGTGTTGACATGTGGCAAGACGCTCCTCGGGGCGCGTCTTGCTTGGGCCTCTCTCCTGGAGGCGCTCAGTGAGACCCAGTGTTGACATGTGACAAGACGCTCCTCGGTGCGCGTCTTGCTTGGGCCTCTCTCCTGGAGGCGCTAAGTGAGACCCAGTGTTGACATGTGGCAAGACGCTCCTCGGGGCACGTCTTACTTGGGCCTCTCTCCTGGAGGCGCTCAGTGAGACCCAGTGTTGACATGTGGCAAGACGCTCCTCGGGGCACGTCTTACTTGGGCCTCTCTCCTGGAGGCGCTCAGTCAGACCGAGTGCTGACATGTGGCAAGACGCTCCTCGGGGCGCGTCTTGCTTGGGCCTCTCTCCTGGAGGCGCTCAGTCAGACCCAGTGATGACATGTGGCTAGACGCTCCTCGGGGCACATATTGCTTGGGCCTCTCTCCTGGAGGCCCTCTGTCAGACCCAGTGTTGACATGTGGCAAGACGCTCCTCGGGGCACGTCTTGCTTGGGTCTCTCTCCTGGAGGCGCTCAGTCAGACCGAGTGCTGACATGTGGCAAGACGCTCCTCGGGGCGCGTCTTAGTTGGGCCTCTCTCCTGGAGGCGCTCAGTCAGACCCAGTGGTGACATGTGGCAAGACGCTCCTCGGTGCGCGTCTTGCTTGGGCCTCTCTCCTGGAGGCGCTCAGTGAGACCCAGTGTTGACATGTGGCAAGACGCTCCTCGGGGCACGTCTTACTTGGGCCTCTCTCCTGGAGGCCCTCAGTCAGACCCAGTGTTGACAAGTGTCAAGACGCTCCTCGGGGCGCGTCTTGCTTGGGCCTCTCTCCTGGAGGCGCTCAGTCAGACCCATTGTTGACATGTGGCAAGACGCTCCTCGGGGCGCGTCTTGCTTGGGCTTCTCTCCTGGAGGCCCTCAGTCAGACCCATTGTTGACATGTGGCAAGACGCTCCTCGGGGCGCTTCTTGCTTGGGCCTCTCTCCTGGAGGCGCTCAGTCAGACCCAGTGTTGACATGTGGCAAGACGCTCCTCGGGGCACGTCTTGCTTGGGCCTCTCTCCTGGAGGCGCTCAGTCAGACCCAGTGTTGACATGTGGCAAGACGCTCCTCGGGGCGCATCTTGCTTGGGCCTCTCTCCTGGAGGCGCTCAGTCAGACCCAGTGTTGACATGTGGCAAGACGCTCCTCGGGGCGCGTCTTACCTGGGCCTCTCTCCTGGAGGCGCTCAGTCAGACCCAGTGGTGACATATGGCAAGACGCTCCTCGGGGCGCGTGTTGCTTGGGCCTCTCTCCTGGAGGCCCTATGTAAGACCCAGTGTTGACATGAGGCAAGACACTCATCGGGGCACGTCTTGCTTGGGCTTCTCTCCTGGAGGCCCTCAGTCAGACCCAGTGTTGACAAGTGTCAAGACGCTCCTCGGGGCACGTCTTGCTTGGGCTTCTCTCCTGGAGGCCCTCAGTCAGACCCATTGTTGACATGTGGCAAGACGCTCCTCGGGGCGCTTCTTACTTGGGCCTCTCTCCTGGAGGCGCTCAGTCAGACCCAGTGTTGACATGTGGCAAGACGCTCCTCGGGGCACGTCTTACTTGGGCCTCTCTCCTGGAGGCGCTCAGTCAGACCCAGTGGTGACATGTGGCAAGACGCTCCTCGGGGCACGTATTGCTTGGGCCTCTCTCCTGGAGGCCCTCTGTCAGACCCAGTGTTGACATGTGGCAAGACGCTCCTCGGGGCACGTATTGCTTGGGCCTCTCTCCTGGAGGCCCTCTGTCAGACCCAGTGTTGACATGTGGCAAGACGCTCCTCGGGGCGCGTCTTGCTTGGGCTTCTCTCATTGATGCCCTCAGTCAGACCCAGTGTTGACATGTGTCTAGACGCTCCTCGGGGCGCGTCTTGCTTGGCACTCTCTCCTGGAGGCGCTCAGTCAGACCCAGTGTTGACATGTGGCAAGACACTCCTCGGGGCGCGTCTTGCTTGGGCCTCTCTCCTGGAGGCCCTCTGTCAGACCCAGTGTTGACATGTGGCAAGACGCTCCTCGGGGAACGTCTTGCTTGGGCCTCTCTCCTGGAGGCGCTCAGTCAGACCCAGTGTTGACATGTAGCAAGACGCTCCTCGGGGCGCTTCTTGCTTGGCACTCTCTCCTGGAGGCGCTCAGTCAGACCCAGTGTTGACATGTGGCAAGACGCTCCTCGGGGCGCGTCTTACTTGGGCCTCTCTCCTGGAGGCGCTCAGTCAGACCCAGTGGTGACATGTGGCAAGACGCTCCTCGGGGCACGTATTGCTTGGGCCTCTCTCCTGGAGGCCCTCTGTCAGACCCAGTGTTGACATGTGGCAAGACGCTCCTCGGGGCGCGTCTTGCTTGGGCTTCTCTCATTGAGGCCCTCAGTCAGACCCAGTGTTGACATGTGTCAAGACGCTCCTCGGGGCGCGTCTTGCTTGGGCCTCTCTCCTGGAGGCGCTCAGTCAGACCCAGTGTTGACATGTGGCAAGACACTCCTCGGGGCGCGTCTTGCTTGGGCCTCTCTCCTGGAGGCCCTCTGTCAGACCCAGTGTTGACATGTGGCAAGACGCTCCTCGGGGCGCGTCTTGCTTGGGCCTCTCTCATGGAGGCCCTCAGTCAGACCCAGTGTTGACAAGTGTCAAGACGCTCCTCGGGGCGCGTCTTGCTTGGGCCTCTCTCCTGGAGGCCTTTTGTCAGACCCAGTGTTGACATGTGGCAAGACGCTCCTCGGGGCACGTCTTACTTGGGCCTCTCTCCTGGAGGCGCTCAGTGAGACCCAGTGTTGACATGTGGCAAGACGCTCCTCGGGGCACGTCTTACTTGGGCCTCTCTCCTGGAGGCGCTCAGTCAGACCGAGTGCTGACATGTGGCAAGACGCTCCTCGGGGCGCGTCTTGCTTGGGCCTCTCTCCTGGAGGCGCTCAGTCAGACCCAGTGATGACATGTGGCTAGACGCTCCTCGGGGCACATATTGCTTGGGCCTCTCTCCTGGAGGCCCTCTGTCAGACCCAGTGTTGACATGTGGCAAGACGCTCCTCGGGGCACGTCTTGCTTGGGTCTCTCTCCTGGAGGCGCTCAGTCAGACCGAGTGCTGACATGTGGCAAGACGCTCCTCGGGGCGCGTCTTAGTTGGGCCTCTCTCCTGGAGGCGCTCAGTCAGACCCAGTGGTGACATGTGGCAAGACGCTCCTCGGTGCGCGTCTTGCTTGGGCCTCTCTCCTGGAGGCGCTCAGTGAGACCCAGTGTTGACATGTGGCAAGACGCTCCTCGGGGCACGTCTTACTTGGGCCTCTCTCCTGGAGGCCCTCAGTCAGACCCAGTGTTGACAAGTGTCAAGACGCTCCTCGGGGCGCGTCTTGCTTGGGCCTCTCTCCTGGAGGCGCTCAGTCAGACCCATTGTTGACATGTGGCAAGACGCTCCTCGGGGCGCGTCTTGCTTGGGCTTCTCTCCTGGAGGCCCTCAGTCAGACCCATTGTTGACATGTGGCAAGACGCTCCTCGGGGCGCTTCTTGCTTGGGCCTCTCTCCTGGAGGCGCTCAGTCAGACCCAGTGTTGACATGTGGCAAGACGCTCCTCGGGGCACGTCTTGCTTGGGCCTCTCTCCTGGAGGCGCTCAGTCAGACCCAGTGTTGACATGTGGCAAGACGCTCCTCGGGGCGCATCTTGCTTGGGCCTCTCTCCTGGAGGCGCTCAGTCAGACCCAGTGTTGACATGTGGCAAGACGCTCCTCGGGGCGCGTCTTACCTGGGCCTCTCTCCTGGAGGCGCTCAGTCAGACCCAGTGGTGACATATGGCAAGACGCTCCTCGGGGCGCGTGTTGCTTGGGCCTCTCTCCTGGAGGCCCTCTGTCAGACCCAGTGTTGAAATGAGGCAAGACACTCATCGGGGCACGTCTTGCTTGGGCTTCTCTCCTGGAGGCCCTCAGTCAGACCCAGTGTTGACAAGTGTCAAGACGCTCCTCGGGGCACGTCTTGCTTGGGCTTCTCTCCTGGAGGCCCTCAGTCAGACCCATTGTTGACATGTGGCAAGACGCTCCTCGGGGCGCTTCTTACTTGGGCCTCTCTCCTGGAGGCGCTCAGTCAGACCCAGTGTTGACATGTGGCAAGACGCTCCTCGGGGCACGTCTTACTTGGGCCTCTCTCCTGGAGGCGCTCAGTCAGACCCAGTGGTGACATGTGGCAAGACGCTCCTCGGGGCACGTATTGCTTGGGCCTCTCTCCTGGAGGCCCTCTGTCAGACCCAGTGTTGACATGTGGCAAGACGCTCCTCGGGGCACGTATTGCTTGGGCCTCTCTCCTGGAGGCCCTCTGTCAGACCCAGTGTTGACATGTGGTAAGACGCTCCTCGGGGCGCGTCTTGCTTGGGCTTCTCTCATTGATGCCCTCAGTCAGACCCAGTGTTGACATGTGTCTAGACGCTCCTCGGGGCGCGTCTTGCTTGGCACTCTCTCCTGGAGGCGCTCAGTCAGACCCAGTGTTGACATGTGGCAAGACACTCCTCGGGGCGCGTCTTGCTTGGGCCTCTCTCCTGGAGGCCCTCTGTCAGACCCAGTGTTGACATGTGGCAAGACGCTCCTCGGGGAACGTCTTGCTTAGGCCTCTCTCCTGGAGGCGCTCAGTCAGACCCAGTGTTGACATGTAGCAAGACGCTCCTCGGGGCGCTTCTTGCTTGGCACTCTCTCCTGGAGGCGCTCAGTCAGACCCAGTGTTGACATGTGGCAAGACGCTCCTCGGGGCGCGTCTTACTTGGGCCTCTCTCCTGGAGGCGCTCAGTCAGACCCAGTGGTGACATGTGGCAAGACGCTCCTCGGGGCACGTATTGCTTGGGCCTCTCTCCTGGAGGCCCTCTGTCAGACCCAGTGTTGACATGTGGCAAGACGCTCCTCGGGGCGCGTCTTGCTTGGGCTTCTCTCATTGAGGCCCTCAGTCAGACCCAGTGTTGACATGTGTCAAGACGCTCCTCGGGGCGCGTCTTGCTTGGGCCTCTCTCCTGGAGGCGCTCAGTCAGACCCAGTGTTGACATGTGGCAAGACACTCCTCGGGGCGCGTCTTGCTTGGGCCTCTCTCCTGGAGGCCCTCTGTCAGACCCAGTGTTGACATGTGGCAAGACGCTCCTCGGGGCGCGTCTTGCTTGGGCCTCTCTCATGGAGGCCCTCAGTCAGACCCAGTGTTGACAAGTGTCAAGACGCTCCTCGGGGCGCGTCTTGCTTGGGCCTCTCTCCTGGAGGCCTTTTGTCAGACCCAGTGTTGACATGTGGCAAGACGCTCCTCGGGGCACGTCTTACTTGGGCCTCTCTCCTGGAGGCGCTCAGTCAGACCGAGTGCTGACATGTGGCAAGACGCTCCTCGGGGCGCGTCTTGCTTGGGCCTCTCTCCTGGTGGCGCTCAGTCAGACCCAGTGGTGACATGTGGCTAGACGCTCCTCGGGGCACATATTGCTTGGGCCTCTCTCCTGGAGGCCCTCTGTCAGACCCAGTGTTGACATGTGGCAAGACGCTCCTCGGGGCACGTCTTGCTTGGGTCTCTCTCCTGGAGGCGCTCAGTCAGACCGAGTGCTGACATGTGGCAAGACGCTCCTCGGGGCGCGTCTTAGTTGGGCCTCTCTCCTGGAGGCGCTCAGTCAGACCCAGTGGTGACATGTGGCAAGACGCTCCTCGATGCGCGTCTTGCTTGGGCCTCTCTCCTGGAGGCGCTCAGTGAGACCCAGTGTTGACATGTGGCAAGACGCTCCTCGGGGCACGTCTTACTTGGGCCTCTCTCCTGGAGGCGCTCAGTCAGACCGAGTGCTGACATGTGGCAAGACGCTCCTCGGGGCGCGTCTTGCTTGGGCCTCTCTCCTGGAGGCGCTCAGTCAGACCCAGTGGTGACATGTGGCTAGACGCTCCTCGGGGCACATATTCCTTGGGCCTCTCTCCTGGAGGCCCTCTGTCAGACCCAGTGTTGACATGTGGCAAGACGCTCCTCAGGGCACGTCTTGCTTGGGTCTCTCTCCTGGAGGCGCTCAGTCAGACCGAGTGCTGACATGTGGCAAGACGCTCCTCGGGGCGCGTCTTAGTTGGGCCTCTCTCCTGGAGGCGCTCAGTCAGACCCAGTGGTGACATGTGGCAAGACGCTCCTCGGGGCACGTATTGCTTGGGCCTCTCTCCTGGAGGCCCTCTGTCAGACCCAGTGTTGACATGTGGCAAGACGCTCCTCGGGGCGCGTCTTGCTTGGGCTTCTCTCATTGAGGCTCTCAGTCAGACCCAGTGTTGACATGTGTCAAGACGCTCCTCGGGGCGCGTCTTGCTTGGGCCTCTCTCCTGGAGGCGCTCAGTCAGACCCAGTGTTGACATGTGGCAAGACGCTCCTCGGGGCGCTTCTTGCTTGGGCCTCTCTCCTGGAGCCGCTCAGTCAGACCCAGTGTTGTCATGTGGCAAGACTCTCCTCGGGGCACGTCTTGCTTGGGCCTCTCTCCTGGAGGCGCTCAGTCAGACCCAGTGTTGACATGTGGCAAGACGCTCCTCGGGGCGCGTCTTGCTTGGGCCTCTCTCCTGGAGGCGCTCAGTCAGACCGAGTGCTGACATGTGGCAAGACGCTCCTCGGGGCGCGTCTTGCTTGGGCCTCTCTCCTGGAGGCGCTCTGTCAGACCCAGTGTTGACATGTGGCAAGACGCTCCTGGGGGCGCGTCTTGCTTGGGCCTCTCTCCTGGAGGCGCTCAGTCAGACCGAGTGCTGAGATGTGGCAAGACGCTCCTCGGTGCGCGTCTTGCTTGGGCCTCTCTCCTGGAGGCGCTCAGTCAGGCCCAGTGTTGACATGTGGCAAGACGCTCCTCGGGGTGCGTCTTGCTTGGGCCTCTCTCCTGGAGGCGCTCAGTCAGACCCACGGGTGACATGTGGCTAGACGCTCCTCGGGCTACGTATTGCTTGGGCCTCTCTCCTGGAGGCCCTCTGTCAGACCCAGTGTTTACATGTGGCAAGACGCTCCTCGGGGCGCGTCTTGCTTGGGCCTCTCTCCTGGAGGCGCTCAGTCAGACCCAGTGTTGACATGTGGCAAGACGCTCCTCGGGGCGCGTCTTGCTTGGGCCTCTCTCCTGGAGGCGCTCAGTCAGACCCACGGGTGACATGTGGCTAGACGCTCCTCGGGCTACGTATTGCTTGGGCCTCTCTCCTGGAGGCGCTCTGTCAGACCCAGTGTTGACATGTGGCAAGACGCTCCTCGGGGCGCGTCTTGCTTGGGCCTCTCTCCTGGAGGCGCTCTGTAAGACCCAGTGTTGACATGTGGCAAGACGCTCCTAGGGGCGCGTCTTGCTTGGGCCTCTCTCCTGGAGGCGCTCAGTCAGACCGAGTGCTGAGATGTGGCAAGACGCTCCTCGGTGCGCGTCTTGCTTGGGCCTCTCTCCTGGAGGCGCTCAGTCAGACCCAGTGTTGACATGTGGCAAGACGCTCCTCGGGGCGCATCTTGCTTGGGCCTCTCTCCTGGAGGCGCTCAGTCAGACCCACGGGTGACATGTGGCTAGACACTCCTCGGGCTACGTATTGCTTGGGCCTCTCTCCTGGAGGCCCTCTGTCAGACCCAGTGTTTACATGTGGCAAGACGCTCCTCGGGGCGCGTCTTGCTTGGGCCTCTCTCCTGGAGGCGCTCAGTCAGACCGAGTGCTGACATGTGGCAAGACGCTCCTCGGGGCGCGTCTTGCTTGGGCCTCTCTCCTGGAGGCACTCTGTCAGACCCAGTGTTGACATGTGGCAAGACGCTCCTCGGGGCGCGTCTTGCTTGGGCCTCTCTCCTGGAGGCGCTCAGTCAGACCGAGTGCTGACATGTGGCAAGACGCTCCTCGGGGCGCGTCTTGCTTGGGCCTCTCTCCTGGAGGCGCTCAGTCAGACCCAGTGGTGACATGTGGCTAGACGCTCCTCGGGGCACGTATTGCTTGGGCCTCTCTCCTGGAGGCCCTCTGTCAGACCCAGTGTTGACATGTGGCAAGACGCTCCTCGGGGCACGTCTTGCTTGGGCCTCTCTCCTGGAGGCGCTCAGTCAGACCCAGTGTTGACATGTGGCAAGACGCTCCTCGGGGCGCGTCTTGCTTGGGCCTCTCTCCTGGAGGCGCTCAGTCAGACCGAGTGCTGACATGTGGCAAGACGCTCCTCGGGGCGCGTCTTGCTTGGGCCTCTCTCCTGGAGGCGCTCTGTCAGACCCAGTGTTGACATGTGGCAAGACGCTCCTAGGGGCGCGTCTTGCTTGGGCCTCTCTCCTGGAGGCGCTCAGTCAGACCGAGTGCTGAGATGTGGCAAGACGCTCCTCGGTGCGCGTCTTGCTTGGGCCTCTCTCCTGGAGGCGCTCAGTCAGGCCCAGTGTTGACATGTGGCAAGACGCTCCTCGGGGCGCGTCTTGCTTGGGCCTCTCTCCTGGAGGCGCTCAGTCAGACCCACGGGTGACATGTGGCTAGACGCTCCTCGGGCTACGTATTGCTTGGGCCTCTCTCCTGGAGGCCCTCTGTCAGACCCAGTGTTTACATGTGGCAAGACGCTCCTCGGGGCGCGTCTTGCTTGGGCCTCTCTCCTGGAGGCGCTCAGTCAGACCCAGTGTTGACATGTGGCAAGACGCTCCTCGGGGCGCGTCTTGCTTGGGCCTCTCTCCTGGAGGCGCTCAGTCAGACCCACGGGTGACATGTGGCTAGACGCTCCTCGGGCTACGCATTGCTTGGGCCTCTCTCCTGGAGGCGCTCTGTCAGACCCAGTGTTGACATGTGGCAAGACGCTCCTCGGGGCGCGTCTTGCTTGGGCCTCTCTCCTGGAGGCGCTCTGTAAGACCCAGTGTTGACATGTGGCAAGACGCTCCTAGGGGCGCGTCTTGCTTGGGCCTCTCTCCTGGAGGCGCTCAGTCAGACCGAGTGCTGAGATGTGGCAAGACGCTCCTCGGTGCGCGTCTTGCTTGGGCCTCTCTCCTGGAGGCGCTCAGTCAGACCCAGTGTTGACATGTGGCAAGACGCTCCTCGGGGCGCATCTTGCTTGGGCCTCTCTCCTGGAGGCGCTCAGTCAGACCCACGGGTGACATGTGGCTAGACGCTCCTCGGGCTACGTATTGCTTGGGCCTCTCTCCTGGAGGCCCTCTGTCAGACCCAGTGTTTACATGTGGCAAGACGCTCCTCGGGGCGCGTCTTGCTTGGGCCTCTCTCCTGGAGGCGCTCAGTCAGACCGAGTGCTGACATGTGGCAAGACGCTCCTCGGGGCGCGTCTTGCTTGGGCCTCTCTCCTGGAGGCGCTCTGTCAGACCCAGTGTTGACATGTGGCAAGACGCTCCTCGGGGCGCGTCTTGCTTGGGCCTCTCTCCTGGAGGCGCTCAGTCAGACCGAGTGCTGACATGTGGCAAGACGCTCCTCGGGGCGCGTCTTGCTTGGGCCTCTCTCCTGGAGGCGCTCAGTCAGACCCAGTGGTGACATGTGGCTAGACGCTCCTCGGGGCACGTATTGCTTGGGCCTCTCTCCTGGAGGCCCTCTGTCAGACCCAGTGTTGACATGTGGCAAGACACTCATCGGGGCATGTCTTGCTTGGGCTTCTCTCCTGGAGGCCCTCAGTCAGACCCAGTGTTGACAAGTGTCAAGACGCTCCTCGGGGCACGTCTTGCTTGGGTCTCTCTCTCCTGGAGGCGCTCAGTCAGACCGAGTGCTGACATGTGGCAAGAAGCTCCTCGGGGCGCATCTTAGTTGGGCCTCTCTCCTGGAGGCGCTCAGTCAGACCCAGTGGTGACATGTGGCAAGACGCTCCTCGGGGCACGTATTGCTTGGGCCTCTCTCCTGGAGGCCCTCTGTGAGACCCAGTGTTGGAATGTGGCAAGACGCTCCTCGGGGCGCGTCTTGCTTGGGCTTCTCTCATTGAGGCCCTCAGTCAGACCCAGTGTTGACATGTGTCAAGACGCTCCTCGGGGCGCGTCTTGCTTGGGCCTCTCTCCTGGAGGCGCTCAGTCAGACCCAGTGTTGACATGTGGCAAGACGCTCCTCGGGGCGCGTCTTGCTTGGGCTTCTCTCAAGGAGGCCCTCAGTCAGACCCAGTGTTGACATGTGTCAAGACGCTCCTCGGGGCGCGTCTTGCTTGGGCCTCTCTCCTGGAGGCGCTCAGTCAGACCCAGTGTTGACATGTGGCAAGACGCTCCTCGGGGCGCTTCTTGCTTGGGCCTCTCTCCTGGAGCCGCTCAGTCAGACCCAGTGTTGACATGTGGTAAGACGCTCCTCGGGGCACGTCTTGCTTGGGCCTCTCTCCTGGAGGCGCTCAGTCAGACCCAGTGTTGACATGTGGCAAGACGCTCCTCGGGGCACGTCTTGCTTGGGCCTCTCTCCTGGAGGCGCTCAGTCAGACCGAGTGCTGACATGTGGCAAGACGCTCCTCGGGGCGCGTCTTGCTTGGGCCTCTCTCCTGGAGGCGCTCTGTCAGACCCAGTGTTGACATGTGGCAAGACGCTCCTAGGGGCGCGTCTTGCTTGGGCCTCTCTCCTGGAGGCGCTCAGTCAGACCGAGTGCTGACATGTGGCAAGACGCTCCTCGGGGCGCGTCTTGCTTGGGCCTCTCTCCTGGAGGCGCTCTGTCAGACCCAGTGTTGACATGTGGCAAGACGCTCCTAGGGGCGCGTCTTGCTTGGGCCTCTCTCCTGGAGGCGCTCAGTCAGACCGAGTGCTGACATGTGGCAAGACGCTCCTCGGTGCGCTTCTTGCTTGGGCCTCTCTTCTGGAGGCGTTCAGTCAGACCGAGTGCTGACATGTGGCAAGACGCTCCTCGGGGCGCGTCTTGCTTGGGCCTCTCTGCTGGAGGCGCTCAGTCAGACCCAGGGGTGACATGTGGCTAGACGCTCCTCGGGGCACGTATTGCTTGGGCCTCTCTCCTGGAGGCCCTCTGTCAGACCCAGTGTTGACATGTGGCAAGACGCTCCTCGGGGCGCGTCTTGCTTGGGCCTCTCTCCTGGAGGCGCTCAGTCAGACCGAGTGCTGACATGTGGCAAGACGCTCCTCGGGGCGCGTCTTGCTTGGGCCTCTCTCCTGGAGGCGCTCTGTCAGACCCAGTGTTGACATGTGGCAAGACGCTCCTAGGGGCGCGTCTTGCTTGGGCCTCTCTCCTGGAGGCGCTCAGTCAGACCGAGTGCTGACATGTGGCAAGACGCTCCTCGGTGCGCGTCTTGCTTGGGCCTCTCTCCTGGAGGCGCTCAGTCAGACCCAGGGGTGACATGTGGCTAGACGCTCCTCGGGGCACGTATTGCTTGGGCCTCTCTCCTGGAGGCCCTCTGTCAGACCCAGTGTTGACATGTGGCAAGACGCTCCTCGGGGCGCGTCTTGCTTGGGCCTCTCTCCTGGAGGCGCTCAGTCAGACCGAGTGCTGACATGTGGCAAGACGCTCCTCGGGGCGCGTCTTGCTTGGGCCTCTCTCCTGGAGGCGCTCTGTCAGACCCAGTGTTGACATGTGGCAAGACGCTCCTAGGGGCGCGTCTTGCTTGGGCCTCTCTCCTGGAGGCGCTCAGTCAGACCGAGTGCTGACATGTGGCAAGACGCTCCTCGGTGCGCGTCTTACTTGGGCCTCTCTCCTGGAGGCGTTCAGTCAGACCGAGTGCTGACATGTGGCAAGACGCTCCTCGGGGCGTGTTTTGCTTGGGCCTCTCTCCTGGAGGCGCTCAGTCAGACCCAGGGGTGACATGTGGCTAGACGCTCCTCGGGGCACGTATTGCTTGGGCCTCTCTCCTGGAGGCCCTCTGTCAGACCCAGTGTTGACATGTGGCAAGACGCTCCTCGGGGCACGTCTTGCTTGGGCCTCTCTCATGGAGGCCCTCAGTCAGACCCAGTGTTGACAAGTGTCAAGACGCTCCTCGGGGCACGTCTTGCTTGGGCCTCTCTCCTGGAGGCGCTCAGTCAGACCCATTGTTGACATGTGGCAAGACGCTCCTCGGGGCGTGTCTTGCTTGGGCTTCTCTCCTGGAGGCTCTCAGTCAGACCCATTGTTGACATGTGGCAAGACGCTCCTCGGGGCGCTTCTTGCTTGGGCCTCTCTCCTGGAGGCGCTCAGTCAGACCCAGTGTTGACATGTGGCAAGACGCTCCTCGGGGCACGTCTTGCTTGGGCCTCTCTCCTGGAGGCGCTCAGTCAGACCCAGTGTTGACATGTGGCAAGACGCTCCTCGGGGCGCGTCTTGCTTAGGCCTCTCTCCTGGAGGCGCTCAGTCAGACCCAGTGTTGCCATGTGGAAAGACGCTCCTCGGGGCGCGTCTTACTTGGGCCTCTCTCCTGGAGGCGCTCAGTCAGACCCAGTGGTGACATATGGCAAGACGCTCCTCGGGGCGCGTGTTGCTTGGGCCTCTCTCCTGGAGGCCCTCTGTCAGACCCAGTGTTGACATGTGGCAAGACACTCCTCGGGGCACGTATTGCTTGGGCTTCTCTCCTGGAGGCCCTCAGTCAGACCCAGTGTTGACAAGTGTCAAGACGCTCCTCGGGGCACGTCTTGCTTGGGCTTCTTTCCTGGAGGCCCTCAGTCAGACCCATTGTTGACATGTGGCAAGACGCTCCTCGGGGCGCTTCTTACTTGGGCCTCTCTCCTGGAGGCGCTCAGTCAGACCTAGTGTTGACATGTGGCAAGACGCTCCTCGGGGCACGTCTTGCTTTGGCCTCTCTCCTGGAGGCGCTCAGTCAGACCCAGTGTTGACATGTGGCAAGACGCTCCTCGGGGCGCGTCTTGCTTGGGCCTCTCTCCTGGAGGCGCTCAGTCAGACCCACGGGTGACATGTGGCTATACGCTCCTCGGGCCACGTATTGCTTGGGCCTCTCTCCTGGAGGCCCTCTGTCAGACCCAGTGTTTACATGTGGCAAGACGCTCCTCGGGGCGCGTCTTGCTTGGGCCTCTCTCCTGGAGGCGCTCAGTCAGACCGAGTGCTGACATGTGGCAAGACGCTCCTCGGGGCGCGTCTTGCTTGGGCCTCTCTCCTGGAGGCGCTCTGTCAGACCCAGTGTTGACATGTGGCAAGACGCTCCTCGGGGCGCGTCTTGCTTGGGCCTCTCTCCTGGAGGCGCTCAGTCAGACCGAGTGCTGACATGTGGAAAGACGCTCCTCGGGGCGCGTCTTGCTTGGGCCTCTCTCCTGGAGGCGCTCAGTCAGACCTAGTGGTGACATGTGGCTAGACGCTCCTCGGGGCACGTATTGCTTGGGCCTCTCTCCTGGAGGCCCTCTGTCAGACCCAGTGTTGACATGTGGCAAGACGCTCCTCGGGGCACGTCTTGCTTGGGTCTCTCTCCTGGAGGGGCTCAGTCAGACCGAGTGCTGACATGTGGCAAGACGCTCCTCGGGGCGCGTCTTAGTTGGGCCTCTCTCCTGGAGGCGCTCAGTCAGACCCAGTGGTGACATGTGGCAAGACGCTCCTCGGGGCGCGTCTTGCTTGGGCTTCTCTCATTGAGGCCCTCAGTCAGACCCAGTGTTGACATGTGTCAAGACGCTCCTCGGGGCGCGTCTTCCTTGGGCCTCTCTCCTGGAGGTGCTCAGTCAGACCCAGTGTTGACATGTGGCAAGACGCTCCTCGGGGCGCGTCTTGCTTGGGCTTCTCTCATGGAGGCCCTCAGTCAGACCCAGTGTTGACATGTGTCAAGACGCTCCTCGGGGCGCGTCTTGCTTGGACCTCTCTCCTGGAGGCGCTCAGTCAGACCCAGTGTTGACATGTGGCAAGACGCTCCTCGGGGCGCTTCTTGCTTGGGCCTCTCTCCTGGAGCCGCTCAGTCAGACCCAGTGTTGACATGTGGCAAGACGCTCCTCGGGGCACGTCTTGCTTGGGCCTCTCTCCTGGAGGCGCTCTGTCAGACCCAGTGTTGACATGTGGCAAGACGCTCCTCGGGGCGCGTCTTGCTTGGGCCTCTCTCCTGGAGGCGCTCAGTCAGACCGAGTGCTGACATGTGGCAAGACGCTCCTCGGGGCGCGTCTTGCTTGGGCCTCTCTCCTGGAGGGGCTCTGTCAGACCCAGTGTTGACATGTGGCAAGACGCTCCTAGGGGCGCGTCTTGCTTGGGCCTCTCTCCAGGAGGCGCTCAGTCAGACCGAGTGCTGACATGTGGCAAGACGCTCCTCGGTGCGCTTCTTGCTTGGGCCTCTCTCCTGGAGGCGTTCAGTCAGACCGAGTGCTGACATGTGGCAAGACGCTCCTCGGGGCGCGTCTTGCTTGGGCCTCTCTCCTGGAGGCGCTCAGTCAGACCCAGGGGTGACATGTGGCTAGACGCTCCTCGGGGCACGTATTGCTTGGGCCTCTCTCCTGGAGGCCCTCTGTCAGACCCAGTGTTGACATGTGGCAAGACGCTCCTAGGGGCGCGTCTTGCTTGGGCCTCTCTCCTGGAGGCGCTCAGTCAGACCGAGTGCTGACATGTGGCAAGACGCTCCTCGGGGCGTGTTTTGCTTGGGCCTCTCTCCTGGAGGCGCTCAGTCAGACGCAGGGGTGACATGTGGCTAGACGCTCCTCGGGGCACGTATTGCTTGGGCCTCTCTCCTGGAGGCCCTCTGTCAGACCCAGTGTTGACATGTGGCAAGACGCTCCTCGGGGCGCGTCTTGCTTGGGCCTCTCTCATGGAGGCCCTCAGTCAGACCCAGTGTTGACAAGTGTCAAGACGCTCCTCGGGGCGCGTCTTGCTTGGGCCTCTCTCCTGGAGGCGCTCAGTCAGACCCATTGTTGACATGTGGCAAGACGCTCCTCGGGGCGCGTCTTGCTTGGGCTTCTCTCCTGGAGGCCCTCAGTCAGACCCATTGTTGACATGTGGCAAGACGCTCCTCGGGGCGCTTCTTGCTTGGGCCTCTCTCCTGGAGGCGCTCAGTCAGACCCAGTGTTGACATGTGACAAGACGCTCCTCGGGGCACGTCTTGCTTGGGCCTCTCTCCTGGAGGCGCTCAGTCAGAGCCAGTGTTGCCATGTGGAAAGACACTCCTCGGGGCGCGTCTTACTTGGGCCTCTCTCCTGGAGGCGCTCAGTCAGACCCAGTGGTGACATATGGCAAGACGCTCCTCGGGGCGCGTGTTGCTTGGGCCTCTCTCCTGGAGGCCCTCTGTCAGACCCAGTGTTGACATGTGGCAAGACGCTCCTCGGGGCACGTCTTGCTTGGGCTTCTCTCCTGGAGGCCCTCAGTCAGACCCAGTGTTCACAAGTGTCAAGAAGCTCCTCGGGGCACGTCTTGCTTGGGCTTCTCTCCTGGAGGCCCTCAGTCAGACCCATTGTTGACATGTGGCAAGACGCTCCTCGGGGCGCTTCTTACTTGGGCCTCTCTCCTGGAGGCGCTCAGTCAGACCTAGTGTTGACATGTGGCAAGACGCTCCTCGGGGCACGTCTTGCTTTGGCCTCTCTCCTGGAGGCGCTCAGTCAGACCCAGTGTTGACATGTGGCAAGACGCTCCTCGGGGCGCGTCTTGCTTGGGCCTCTCTCCTGGAGGCGCTCAGTCAGACCCACGGGTGACATGTGGCTAGACGCTCCTCGGGCCACGTATTGCTTGGGCCTCTCTCCTGGAGGCCCTCGTTCAGACCCAGTGTTTACATGTGGCAAGACGCTCCTCGGGGCGCGTCTTGCTTGGGCCTCTCTCCTGGAGGCGCTCAGTCAGACCGAGTGCTGACATGTGGCAAGACGCTCCTCGGGGCGCGTCTTGCTTGGGCCTCTCTCCTGGAGGCGCTCTGTCAGACCCAGTGTTGACATGTGGCAAGACGCTCCTCGGGGCGCGTCTTGCTTGGGCCTCTCTCCTGGAGGCGCTCAGTCAGACCGAGTGCTGACATGTGGAAAGACGCTCCTCGGGGCGCGTCTTGCTTGGGCCTCTCTCCTGGAGGCGCTCAGTCAGACCTAGTGGTGACATGTGGCTAGACGCTCCTCGGGGCACGTATTGCTTGGGCCTCTCTCCTGGAGGCCCTCTGTCAGACCCAGTGTTGACATGTGGCAAGACGCTCCTCGGGGCACGTCTTGCTTGGGTCTCTCTCCTGGAGGGGCTCAGTCAGACCGAGTGCTGACATGTGGCAAGACGCTCCTCGGGGCGCGTCTTAGTTGGGCCTCTCTCCTGGAGGCGCTCAGTCAGACCCAGTGGTGACATGTGGCAAGACGCTCCTCGGGGCGCGTCTTGCTTGGGCTTCTCTCATTGAGGCCCTCAGTCAGACCCAGTGTTGACATGTGTCAAGACGCTCCTCGGGGCGCGTCTTCCTTGGGCCTCTCTCCTGGAGGTGCTCAGTCAGACCCAGTGTTGACATGTGGCAAGACGCTCCTCGGGGCGCGTCTTGCTTGGGCTTCTCTCATGGAGGCCCTCAGTCAGACCCAGTGTTGACATGTGTCAAGACGCTCCTCGGGGCGCGTCTTGCTTGGACCTCTCTCCTGGAGGCGCTCAGTCAGACCCAGTGTTGACATGTGGCAAGACGCTCCTCGGGGCGCTTCTTGCTTGGGCCTCTCTCCTGGAGCCGCTCAGTCAGACCCAGTGTTGACATGTGGCAAGACGCTCCTCGGGGCACGTCTTGCTTGGGCCTCTCTCCTGGAGGCGCTCAGTCAGATCCAGTGTTGACATGTGGCAAGACGCTCCTCGGGGCGCGTCTTGCTTGGGCCTCTCTCCTGGAGGCGCTCAGTCAGACCGAGTGCTGACATGTGGCAAGACGCTCCTCGGGGCGCGTCTTGCTTGGGCCTCTCTCCTGGAGGGGCTCTGTCAGACCCAGTGTTGACATGTGGCAAGACGCTCCTCGGGGCGCATCTTGCTTGGGCCTCTCTCCAGGAGGCGCTCAGTCAGACCGAGTGCTGACATGTGGCAAGACGCTCCTCGGTGCGCTTCTTGCTTGGGCCTCTCTCCTGGAGGCGTTCAGTCAGACCGAGTGCTGACATGTGGCAAGACGCTCCTCGGGGCGCGTCTTGCTTGGGCCTCTCTCCTGGAGGCGCTCAGTCAGACCCAGGGGTGACATGTGGCTAGACGCTCCTCGGGGCACGTATTGCTTGGGCCTCTCTCCTGGAGGCCCTCTGTCAGACCCAGTGTTGACATGTGGCAAGACGCTCCTAGGGGCGCGTCTTGCTTGGGCCTCTCTCCTGGAGGCGCTCAGTCAGACCGAGTGCTGACATGTGGCAAGACGCTCCTCGGGGCGTGTTTTGCTTGGGCCTCTCTCCTGGAGGCGCTCAGTCAGACGCAGGGGTGACATGTGGCTAGACGCTCCTCGGGGCACGTATTGCTTGGGCCTCTCTCCTGGAGGCCCTCTGTCAGACCCAGTGTTGACATGTGGCAAGACGCTCCTCGGGGCGCGTCTTGCTTGGGCCTCTCTCATGGAGGCCCTCAGTCAGACCCAGTGTTGACAAGTGTCAAGACGCTCCTCGGGGCGCGTCTTGCTTGGGCCTCTCTCCTGGAGGCGCTCAGTCAGACCCATTGTTGACATGTGGCAAGACGCTCCTCGGGGCGCGTCTTGCTTGGGCTTCTCTCCTGGAGGCCCTCAGTCAGACCCATTGTTGACATGTGGCAAGACGCTCCTCGGGGCGCTTCTTGCTTGGGCCTCTCTCCTGGAGGCGCTCAGTCAGACCCAGTGTTGACATGTGACAAGACGCTCCTCGGGGCACGTCTTGCTTGGGCCTCTCTCCTGGAGGCGCTCAGTCAGACCCAGTGTTGCCATGTGGAAAGACGCTCCTCGGGGCGCGTCTTACTTGGGCCTCTCTCCTGGAGGCGCTCAGTCAGACCCAGTGGTGACATATGGCAAGACGCTCCTCGGGGCGCGTGTTGCTTGGGCCTCTCTCCTGGAGGCCCTCTGTCAGACCCAGTGTTGACATGTGGCAAGACGCTCCTCGGGGCACGTCTTGCTTGGGCTTCTCTCCTGGAGGCCCTCAGTCAGACCCAGTGTTGACAAGTGTCAAGAAGCTCCTCGGGGCACGTCTTGCTTGGGCTTCTCTCCTGGAGGCCCTCAGTCAGACCCATTGTTGACATGTGGCAAGACGCTCCTCGGGGCGCTTCTTACTTGGTCCTCTCTCCTGGAGGCGCTCAGTCAGACCTAGTGTTGACATGTGGCAAGACGCTCCTCGGGGCACGTCTTGCTTTGGCCTCTCTCCTGGAGGCGCTCAGTCAGACCCAGTGTTGACATGTGGCAAGACGCTCCTCGGGGCGCGTCTTGCTTGGGCCTCTCTCCTGGAGGCGCTCAGTCAGACCCACGGGTGACATGTGGCTAGACGCTCCTCGGGCCACGTATTGCTTGGGCCTCTCTCCTGGAGGCCCTCGTTCAGACCCAGTGTTTACATGTGGCAAGACGCTCCTCGGGGTGCGTCTTGCTTGGGCCTCTCTCCTGGAGGCGCTCAGTCAGACCGAGTGCTGACATGTGGCAAGACGCTCCTCGGGGCGCGTCTTGCTTGGGCCTCTCTCCTGGAGGCGCTCTGTCAGACCCAGTGTTGACATGTGGCAAGACGCTCCTCGGGGCGCGTCTTGCTTGGGCCTCTCTCCTGGAGGCGCTCAGTCAGACCGAGTGCTGACATGTGGCAAGACGCTCCTCGGGGCGCGTCTTGCTTGGGCCTCTCTCCTGGAGGCGCTCAGTCAGACCTAGTGGTGACATGTGGCTAGACGCTCCTCGGGGCACGTATTGCTTGGGCCTCTCTCCTGGAGGCCCTCTGTCAGACCCAGTGTTGACATGTGGCAAGACGCTCCTCGGGGCACGTCTTGCTTGGGTCTCTCTCCTGGAGGCGCTCAGTCAGACCGAGTGCTGGCATGTGGCAAGACGCTCCTCGGGGCGCGTCTTAGTTGGGCCTCTCTCCTGGAGGCGCTCAGTCAGACCCAGTGGTGACATGTGGCAAGACGCTCCTCGGGGCACGTATTGCTTGGGCCTCTCTCCTGGAGGCCCTCTGTCAGACCCAGTGTTGACATGTGGCAAGACGCTCCTCGGGGCGCGTCTTGCTTGGGCTTCTCTCATTGAGGCCCTCAGTCAGACCCAGTGTTGACATGTGTCAAGACGCTCCTCGGGGCGCGTCTTGCTTGGGCCTCTCTCCTGGAGGTGCTCAGTCAGACCCAGTGTTGACATGTGGCAAGACGCTCCTCGGGGCGCGTCTTGCTTGGGCTTCTCTCATGGAGGCCCTCAGTCAGACCCAGTGTTGACATGTGTCAAGACGCTCCTCGGGGCGCGTCTTCCTTGGGCCTCTCTCCTGGAGGCGCTCTGTCAGACCCAGTGTTGACATGTGGCAAGACGCTCCTCGGGGCGCGTCTTGCTTGGGCTTCTCTCATGGAGGCCCTCAGTCAGACCCAGTGTTGACATGTGTCAAGACGCTCCTCGGGGCGCGTCTTCCTTGGGCCTCTCTCCTGGAGGCGCTCTGTCAGACCCAGTGTTGACATGTGGCAAGACGCTCCTAGGGGCGCGTATTGCTTGGGCCTCTCTCCTGGATGCCCTCTGTCAGACCGAGTGTTGACAGGTGGCAAGACTCTCCTCGGGGCGCGTCTTGCTTGGGCTTCTCTCATGAAGGCCCTCAGTCAGACCCAGTGTTGACATGTGTCAAGACGCTCCTCGGGGCGTGTCTTGCTTGGGCCTCTCTCCTGGAGGCGCTCAGTCAGACCCAGTGTTGACATGTGGCAAGACGCTCCTCGGGGCACGTCTTGCTTGGGCCTCTCTCCTGGAGGCGCTCAGTCAGACCCAGTGTTGCCATGTGGCAAGACGCTCCTTGGGGCGCGTCTTACTTGGGCCTCTCTCCTGGAGGCGCTCAGTCAGACCCATTGTTGACATGTGGCAAGACGCTCCTCGGGGCGCGTCTTGCTTGGGCTTCT